>NW_028123345.1:0-326000 GCF_965194805.1 Balaenoptera borealis
CCGGGCAGTGGTGGTCCTCGGTTATAAATTAGAGTGGGATGTGCCTGAATAAACCCACAAATGCTGATGTCTCCTTACTTATGTTTGTCTTTTAAATTTAACTTATATTGATTATTGGCGTAATATTACATTGTGTACATGGAACAGTTCTTCTTGGTGCATTCCTCTGTTGATGGACATTTTCATTGCTTCCAAATGTTGGCTATGGTAAATATGGCTGGAGTGCAGGATTGCCAGCCTGTGACGTTTTGATTCTCATTTTCTCAGGAGATAGGCCCAGCAGTGGGTATGACTGACTGACGGGTAGCTCAATGTTTACCTTTTCAAGGCACTTCCATTGTGTTTTCATTAGAGGCTCTTACCACGTCCCCCTTAGAGCCGAGTGTACGCATTTCTCCACAGTCCCTTCAGCATTTATTTTTTGAAGCATTTTTGCTGATGGCCATTCTGACTGTTGTGAGCTGATAGGTTTTTGTAATTTGGGTTTGCATGTCTTTCCAAATTCCTAAAATACATCATTTTTCCACACCTTTTTCTTTTCCCTTAAAAGAAAAAAACTGTGAGTACAATATACCTCTTGAAATTGTCTTCTTGGAAGGTTGCCCTCTTTTGAAATTGTTGCTCCATTTTTTATCCCAGGATTTATTTGGAGGGAAGGTGTCATTTACAGAATTGCAAGTTGGTGAATATTTAGTGACCCTTAGCAGTGGGTTTAAAGCGGCTGTTGTGGGAAGTGGCCACAAGGAGGCAGCATTTCTCCATTTCCAAATCTGGGTACTAGGGCAGCAGAGCCTTTCTGGAAGTCGTGTTGCTAGGTTGTAAATTAGAATGGCATGTGCCAGGAGAAACCCCCATAAGTTTATGTCTCATTACTTCTTGTTTTTGTTAATTGTTTTAATCGGGGTAAAGATTAGAATATTGTTTGTCCTAGGGGTACACAATCTGGTTCATTTGTATATTATATATGTCTATTCTACCGACCCTCTTCCCATGTAAAATATTACATAGTGTTCTGTAGACCTCCCTTGCTATATGGTCGGTCTCTTTGAAATATGTATATAGTATGTATTTGGATATGTATAGTAACACTAATCTCATTTATCCATGTCCCCCACCTTTCCTTTTAGATGAGCACAGTTGGTTGTCTAAGTCTGTGAGTGTCTTTCTCTGTGGAAACATGTTCAATTGTGTCAGTTATTATGTAACGCCTATAAGGGATAGCATAGGATATAGGGCTTTTGCTTTCCGACTTACCTCGTGTTTTGTGATTATCTCCAGGCTCATCTCTGCTGCCTCAAAGAGCAGTGTTTCATTGTTTTCCATGGCTAATATTTCATTGTGTACATGGACCCCTTCCTCTTTATCCATTCACCCGTTGATGGACATTTTGGTTGCTTCCCATCTTGGCTATTTTGAATAAGGCTGCAGCGCAGCTTTTGCAGCCTGTGTCTTTTCGATTCTGGTCTTCTCAGGTGAGAGGCCCAGTGGTGTGCCTGCTGGATTGGATGGTACCTCAACTTTTACTTTTAATCGCAGTTCCTTTCTGTTCTCATTATTGGCTGTTAACCACTTTATTTCTCACCAGCACCTAGAGGTTACACAGTTCTCTACCACCCCATCAGCATTTATTGTTTGTAGACTTTCTGCTGACGGTCAGTCGACAGGTGTGAGTTGAAACCCTTTGGTTGATTAGATTGCATGAGTCTAATAATTCCTGAGGTTGAGCTTTTATCCATTTTCCTGTTTTTTTATAAATAGAGTGAGGAATACTTACCTCTTCATACTATCTTCTTGAAACATTTGCCTGTTTTGAATTATTTTGTCCATTCCCTACCTGAACACAATTCATGACAGCAGTTGTCCTTTACAGCCCTGAGTCCTTGTGAATTTTAAGTGACCATTAGCTGTGGGTTTAAAGCTGCTTTTGCGGGAAACGGCCACAAGGCGGCAGCATTTCTCCTTTACCAAATCTGATTACTAGGGCAACAGAGCCTTATTGGAAGTGGTGTGCTAGGTTGTAAATTAGAATGGAATGTGCCAGGAAAAAGCCCTTTAAGTTTATGTGTCATTACTTCTTGTTCGTATTTTTAACATAATTTTTATATTTTATCACAGCAAATTTGATTACAATGGTTTGTTTGTTCTAGGTGTGCAAGATGTGGTTCTTTCACCCATGTACATATATCTATTCTTCTTCGGAATCTTTTCCCATGTAGGTTATGACACAATGTTGAGTAGTCTTCTCTTGGTATTCTGTAGGTCTTTGGTGATTATATATTTCACGTGTGTTTGTATATCTCTGTTAACCTCAATATGGTGATGTATCCAATCCTCACACCTTTCCATTTGGTGAACCATAAGTTTTGTAATGAATCTGTGATTGCCTTTCTCTGTGGAGATATCTTCTTTTGTATCAATTTTTAGGTAACACCTATATGTGATATGACAGGGTATGTGTCTTTCGCTTTGTCCCTTACTACAAGTTGCGTGATTACTTCTAGACTCATCTATGGTGCTGCAAATGGCATTGTTTCATTTTTTCTCTAGCTCATATTCCATCTGTACATGTAGCAGTTCTTCTTTGTCCACCCATCTGTCGGTGGACTTTTTGGTGACTTCCATATCTTGGCTATTGTAATACTATGCAATGCAGATTTGCCTGCCAGTGTCTTTCCAATTCTGTCTTCTTAGGTTATAGGTCCAGGTATAGGTCTACTGGATCATATGGTAGCTCAGCGTTAACCTTTGAAAGGCACCTCCTTTCTGTTCTCTTTAGTGGTTCTTTCCAGGTTACGTCCCACTTAAAGTGGAGGGTATGCATTTCTCCACAGCACCTTTAGCATTTATTCTTTGTAGTGTTTTGGTGATGGTTATTCTGACTGGTGTGAGCTGATACCTCTTTGTGGTTGAATTTGCATGTGTCTCATAATCTGTTGAAATTGAGCTTTAAGGCTGGTCCTTTTAATTTTTCAGGCTGTGAGTACAGCTTAGTTCTTCAAAGTGTTTTCTTAAAGTATGTGTCGTATTTTAGAAATTTTTGGCCATTACCTCCCTCAAGACATTTTGTGGTGACCATGAGCACAGGCTTAAATCTGCTTTTGCAGGTAACGTCCAGAGGGCGGCAGTCTTTCTACGTTCCCCACTCTGGTACAAGGGAAACAGACCTCCCGGCCAGTGGTGTTCCTCGGTTATAAATTAGAGTGGGATGTGCCTGAATAAACCCACAAATGCTGATGTCTCCTTACTTATGTTTGTCTTTTAAATTTAACTTATATTGATTATTGGCGTAATATTACATTGTGTACATGGAACAGTTCTTCTTGGTGCATTCCTCTGTTGATGGACATTTTCATTGCTTCCAAATGTTGGCTATGGTAAATATGGCTGGAGTGCAGGATTGCCAGCCTGTGACGTTTTGATTCTCATTTTCTCAGGAGATAGGCCCAGCAGTGGGTATGACTGACTGACGGGTAGCTCAATGTTTACCTTTTCAAGGCACTTCCATTGTGTTTTCATTAGAGGCTCTTACCACGTCCCCCTTAGAGCCGAGTGTACGCATTTCTCCACAGTCCCTTCAGCATTTATTTTTTGAAGCATTTTTGCTGATGGCCATTCTGACTGCTGTGAGCTGATAGGTTTTTGTAATTTGGGTTTGCATGTCTTTCCAAATTCCTAAAATACATCATTTTCCCACACCTTTTTCTTTTCCCTTAAAAGAAAAAAACTGTGAGTACAATATACCTCTTGAAATTGTCTTCTTGGAAGGTTGCCCTCTTTTGAAATTGTTGCTCCATTTTTTATCCCAGGATTTATTTGGAGGGAAGGTGTCATTTACAGAATTGCAAGTTGGTGAATATTTAGTGACCCTTAGCAGTGGGTTTAAAGCGGCTGTTGTGGGAAGTGGCCACAAGGAGGCAGCATTTCTCCATTTCCAAATCTGGGTACTAGGGCAGCAGAGCCTTTCTGGAAGTCGTGTTGCTAGGTTGTAAATTAGAATGGCATGTGCCAGGAGAAACCCCCATAAGTTTATGTCTCATTACTTCTTGTTTTTGTTAATTGTTTTAATCGGGGTAAAGATTAGAATATTGTTTGTCCTAGGGGTACACAATCTGGTTCATTTGTATATTATATATGTCTATTCTACCGACCCTCTTCCCATGTAAAATATTACATAGTGTTCTGTAGACCTCCCTTGCTATATGGTCGGTCTCTTTGAAATATGTATATAGTATGTATTTGGATATGTATAGTAACACTAATCTCATTTATCCATGTCCCCCACCTTTCCTTTTAGATGAGCACAGTTGGTTGTCTAAGTCTGTGAGTGTCTTTCTCTGTGGAAACATGTTCAATTGTGTCAGTTATTATGTAACGCCTATAAGGGATAGCATAGGATATAGGGCTTTTGCTTTCCGACTTACCTCGTGTTTTGTGATTATCTCCAGGCTCATCTCTGCTGCCTCAAAGAGCAGTGTTTCATTGTTTTCCATGGCTAATATTTCATTGTGTACATGGACCCCTTCCTCTTTATCCATTCACCCGTTGATGGACATTTTGGTTGCTTCCCATCTTGGCTATTTTGAATAAGGCTGCAGCGCAGCTTTTGCAGCCTGTGTCTTTTCGATTCTGGTCTTCTCAGGTGAGAGGCCCAGTGGTGTGCCTGCTGGATTGGATGGTACCTCAACTTTTACTTTTAATCGCAGTTCCTTTCTGTTCTCATTATTGGCTGTTAACCACTTTATTTCTCACCAGCACCTAGAGGTTACACAGTTCTCTACCACCCCATCAGCATTTATTGTTTGTAGACTTTCTGCTGACGGTCAGTCGACAGGTGTGAGTTGAAACCCTTTGGTTGATTAGATTGCATGAGTCTAATAATTCCTGAGGTTGAGCTTTTATCCATTTTCCTGTTTTTTTATAAATAGAGTGAGGAATACTTACCTCTTCATACTATCTTCTTGAAACATTTGCCTGTTTTGAATTATTTTGTCCATTCCCTACCTGAACACAATTCATGACAGCAGTTGTCCTTTACAGCCCTGAGTCCTTGTGAATTTTAAGTGACCATTAGCTGTGGGTTTAAAGCTGCTTTTGCGGGAAACGGCCACAAGGCGGCAGCATTTCTCCTTTACCAAATCTGATTACTAGGGCAACAGAGCCTTATTGGAAGTGGTGTGCTAGGTTGTAAATTAGAATGGAATGTGCCAGGAAAAAGCCCTTTAAGTTTATGTGTCATTACTTGTTCGTATTTTTAACATAATTTTTATATTTTATCACAGCAAATTTGATTACAATGGTTTGTTTGTTCTAGGTGTGCAAGATGTGGTTCTTTCACCCATGTACATATATCTATTCTTCTTCGGAATCTTTTCCCATGTAGGTTATGACACAATGTTGAGTAGTCTTCTCTTGGTATTCTGTAGGTCTTTGGTGATTATATATTTCACGTGTGTTTGTATATCTCTGTTAACCTCAATATGGTGATGTATCCAATCCTCACACCTTTCCATTTGGTGAACCATAAGTTTTGTAATGAATCTGTGATTGCCTTTCTCTGTGGAGATATCTTCTTTTGTATCAATTTTTAGGTAACACCTATATGTGATATGACAGGGTATGTGTCTTTCGCTTTGTCTCTTACTACAAGTTGCGTGATTACTTCTAGACTCATCTATGGTGCTGCAAATGGCATTGTTTCATTTTTTCTCTAGCTCATATTCCATCTGTACATGTAGCAGTTCTTCTTTGTCCACCCATCTGTCGGTGGACTTTTTGGTGACTTCCATATCTTGGCTATTGTAATACTATGCAATGCAGATTTGCCTGCCAGTGTCTTTCCAATTCTGTCTTCTTAGGTTATAGGTCCAGGTATAGGTCTACTGGATCATATGGTAGCTCAGCGTTAACCTTTGAAAGGCACCTCCTTTCTGTTCTCTTTAGTGGTTCTTTCCAGGTTACGTCCCACTTAAAGTGGAGGGTATGCATTTCTCCACAGCACCTTTAGCATTTATTCTTTGTAGTGTTTTGGTGATGGTTATTCTGACTGGTGTGAGCTGATACCTCTTTGTGGTTGAATTTGCATGTGTCTCATAATCTGTTGAAATTGAGCTTTAAGGCTGGTCCTTTTAATTTTTCAGGCTGTGAGTACAGCTTAGTTCTTCAAAGTGTTTTCTTAAAGTATGTGACGTATTTTAGAAATTTTTGGCCATTACCTCCCTCAAGACATTTTGTGGTGACCATGAGCACAGGCTTAAATCTGCTTTTGCAGGTAACGTCCAGAGGGCGGCAGTCTTTCTACGTTCCCCACTCTGGTACAAGGGAAACAGACCTCCCGGCCAGTGGTGTTCCTCGGTTATAAATTAGAGTGGGATGTGCCTGAATAAACCCACAAATGCTGATGTCTCCTTACTTATGTTTGTCTTTTAAATTTAACTTATATTTATTATTGGAGTAATATTACATTGTGTACATGGAACAGTTCTTCTTGGTGCATTCCTCTGTTGATGGACATTTTCATTGCTTCCAAATGTTGGCTATGGTAAATATGGCTGGAGTGCAGGATTGCCAGCCTGTGACGTTTTGATTCTCATTTTCTCAGGAGATAGGCCCAGCAGTGGGTATGACTGACTGACGGGTAGCTCAATGTTTACCTTTTCAAGGCACTTCCATTGTGTTTTCATTAGAGGCTCTTACCACGTCCCCCTTAGAGCCGAGTGTACGCATTTCTCCACAGTCCCTTCAGCATTTATTTTTTGAAGCATTTTTGCTGAAGGCCATTCGACTGCTGTGAGCTGATAGGTTTTTGTAATTTGGGTTTGCATGTCTTTCCAAATTCCTAAAATACATCATTTTCCCACACCTTTTTCTTTTCCCTTAAAAGAAAAAAACTGTGAGTACAATATACCTCTTGAAATTGTCTTCTTGGAAGGTTGCCCTCTTTTGAAATTGTTGCTCCATTTTTTATCCCAGGATTTATTTGGAGGGAAGGTGTCATTTACAGAATTGCAAGTTGGTGAATATTTAGTGACCCTTAGCAGTGGGTTTAAAGCGGCTGTTGTGGGAAGTGGCCACAAGGAGGCAGCATTTCTCCATTTCCAAATCTGGGTATTAGGGCAGCAGAGCCTTTCTGGAAGTCGTGTTGCTAGGTTGTAAATTAGAATGGCATGTGCCAGGAGAAACCCCCATAAGTTTATGTCTCATTACTTCTTGTTTTTGTTAATTGTTTTAATCGGGGTAAAGATTAGAATATTGTTTGTCCTAGGGGTACACAATCTGGTTCATTTGTATATTATATATGTCTATTCTACCGACCCTCTTCCCATGTAAAATATTACATAGTGTTCTGTAGACCTCCCTTGCTATATGGTCGGTCTCTTTGAAATATGTATATAGTATGTATTTGGATATGTATAGTAACACTAATCTCATTTATCCATGTCCCCCACCTTTCCTTTTAGATGAGCACAGTTGGTTGTCTAAGTCTGTGAGTGTCTTTCTCTGTGGAAACATGTTCAATTGTGTCAGTTATTATGTAACGCCTATAAGGGATAGCATAGGATATAGGGCTTTTGCTTTCCGACTTACCTCGTGTTTTGTGATTATCTCCAGGCTCATCTCTGCTGCCTCAAAGAGCAGTGTTTCATTGTTTTCCATGGCTAATATTTCATTGTGTACATGGACCCCTTCCTCTTTATCCATTCACCCGTTGATGGACATTTTGGTTGCTTCCCATCTTGGCTATTTTGAATAAGGCTGCAGCGCAGCTTTTGCAGCCTGTGTCTTTTCGATTCTGGTCTTCTCAGGTGAGAGGCCCAGTGGTGTGCCTGCTGGATTGAATGGTACCTCAACTTTTACTTTTAATCGCAGTTCCTTTCTGTTCTCATTATTGGCTGTTAACCACTTTATTTCTCACCAGCACCTAGAGGTTACACAGTTCTCTACCACCCCATCAGCATTTATTGTTTGTAGACTTTCTGCTGACGGTCAGTCGACAGGTGTGAGTTGAAACCCTTTGGTTGATTAGATTGCATGAGTCTAATAATTCCTGAGGTTGAGCTTTTATCCATTTTCCTGTTTTTTTATAAAGAGAGTGAGGAATACTTACCTCTTCATACTATCTTCTTGAAACATTTGCCTGTTTTGAATTATTTTGTCCATTCCCTACCTGAACACAATTCATGACAGCAGTTGTCCTTTACAGCCCTGAGTCCTTGTGAATTTTAAGTGACCATTAGCTGTGGGTTTAAAGCTGCTTTTGCGGGAAACGGCCACAAGGCGGCAGCATTTCTCCTTTACCAAATCTGATTACTAGGGCAACAGAGCCTTATTGGAAGTGGTGTGCTAGGTTGTAAATTAGAATGGAATGTGCCAGGAAAAAGCCCTTTAAGTTTATGTGTCATTACTTCTTGTTCGTATTTTTAACATAATTTTTATATTTTATCACAGCAAATTTGATTACAATGGTTTGTTTGTTCTAGGTGTGCAAGATGTGGTTCTTTCACCCATGTACATATATCTATTCTTCTTCGGAATCTTTTCCCATGTAGGTTATGACACAATGTTGAGTAGTCTTCTCTTGGTATTCTGTAGGTCTTTGGTGATTATATATTTCACGTGTGTTTGTATATCTCTGTTAACCTCAATATGGTGATGTATCCAATCCTCACACCTTTCCATTTGGTGAACCATAAGTTTTGTAATGAATCTGTGATTGCCTTTCTCTGTGGAGATATCTTCTTTTGTATCAATTTTTAGGTAACACCTATATGTGATATGACAGGGTATGTGTCTTTCGCTTTGTCCCTTACTACAAGTTGCGTGATTACTTCTAGACTCATCTATGGTGCTGCAAATGGCATTGTTTCATTTTTTCTCTAGCTCATATTCCATCTGTACATGTAGCAGTTCTTCTTTGTCCACCCATCTGTCGGTGGACTTTTTGGTGACTTCCATATCTTGGCTATTGTGCTACTATGCAATGCAGATTTGCCTGCCAGTGTCTTTCCAATTCTGTCTTCTTAGGTTATAGGTCCAGGTATAGGTCTACTGGATCATATGGTAGCTCAGCGTTAACCTTTGAAAGGCACCTCCTTTCTGTTCTCTTTAGTGGTTCTTTCCAGGTTACGTCCCACTTAAAGTGGAGGGTAAGCATTTCTCCACAGCACCTTTAGCATTTATTCTTTGTAGTGTTTTGGTGATGGTTATTCTGACTGGTGTGAGCTGATACCTCTTTGTGCTTGAATTTGCATGTGTCTCATAATCTGTTGAAATTGAGCTTTAAGGCTGGTCCTTTTAATTTTTCAGGCTGTGAGTAGAGCTTAGTTCTTCAAAGTGTTTTCTTAAAGTATGTGTCCTATTTTAGAAATTTTTGGCCATTACCTCCCTCAAGACATTTTGCGGTGACCATGAGCACAGGCTTAAATCTGCTTTTGCAGGTAACGTCCAGAGGGCGGCAGTCTTTCTACGTTCCCCACTCTGGTACAAGGGAAACAGACCTCCCGGCCAGTGGTGTTCCTCGGTTATAAATTAGAGTGGGATGTGCCTGAATAAACCCACAAATGCTGATGTCTCCTTACTTATGTTTGTCTTTTAAATTTAACTTATATTTATTATTGGAGTAATATTACATTGTGTACATGGAACAGTTCTTCTTGGTGCATTCCTCTGTTGATGGACATTTTCATTGCTTCCAAATGTTGGCTATGGTAAATATGGCTGGAGTGCAGGATTGCCAGCCTGTGACGTTTTGATTCTCATTTTCTCAGGAGATAGGCCCAGCAGTGGGTATGACTGACTGACGGGTAGCTCAATGTTTACCTTTTCAAGGCACTTCCATTGTGTTTTCATTAGAGGCTCTTACCACGTCCCCCTTAGAGCCGAGTGTACGCATTTCTCCACAGTCCCTTCAGCATTTATTTTTTGAAGCATTTTTGCTGAAGGCCATTCGACTGCTGTGAGCTGATAGGTTTTTGTAATTTGGGTTTGCATGTCTTTCCAAATTCCTAAAATACATCATTTTCCCACACCTTTTTCTTTTCCCTTAAAAGAAAAAAACTGTGAGTACAATATACCTCTTGAAATTGTCTTCTTGGAAGGTTGCCCTCTTTTGAAATTGCTGCTCCATTTTTGATCCCAGGATTTATTTGGAGGGCAGGTGTCATTTACAGAATTGCAAGTTGGTGAATATTTAGTGACCTTTAGCAGTGGGTGTAAAGCGGCTGTTGTGGGAAGTGGCCACAAGGAGGCAGCATTTCTCCATTCCCAAATCTGGGTACTAGGGCAGCAGAGCCTTTCTGGAAGTCATGTTGCTAGGTTGTAAATTAGAATGGCATGTGCCAGGAGAAACCCCCATAAGTTTATGTCTCATTACTTCTTGTTTTTGTTAATTGTTTTAATCGGGGTAAAGATTAGAATATTGTTTGTCCTAGGGGTACACAATCTGGTTCATTTGTATATTATATATGTCTATTCTACCGACCCTCTTCCCATGTAAAATATTACATAGTGTTCTGTAGACCTCCCTTGCTATATGGTCGGTCTCTTTGAAATATGTATATAGTATGTATTTGGATATGTATAGTAACACTAATCTCATTTATCCATGCCCCCCACCTTTCCTTTTAGATGAGCACAGTTGGTTGTCTAAGTCTGTGAGTGTCTTTCTCTGTGGAAATATGTTCATTTGTGTCAGTTATTAGGTAACGCCTATAAGGGATAGCATAGGATATAGGTCTTTTGCTTTCCGACTTACCTCATGTTTTGTGATTATCTCCAGGCTCATCTCTGCTGCCTCAAAGAGCAGTGTTTCATTGTTTTCCATGGCTAGTATTTCTTTGTGTACATGGACCCCTTCCTCTTTATCCATTCACCCGTTGATGGACATTTTGGTTGCTTCCCATCTTGGCTATTTTGAATAAGGCTGCAGTGCAGCTTTTGCAGCCTGTGTCTTTTCGATTCTGGTCTTCACAGGTGAGAGGCCCAGTGGTGTGCCTGCTGGATTGAATGATACCTCAACTTTTACTTTTAATCGCAGTTCCTTTCTGTTCTCATTATTGGCTGTTAACCACTTGTCTTCTCCCAAGCACCTAGAGGTTACACAGTTCTCTACCACCCCATCAGCATTTATTGTTTGTAGACTTTTTGCTGACGGTCAGTCGACAGGTGTGAGTTGAAACCTTTTGGTTGATTAGATTGCATGAGTCTAATAATTCCTGAGGTTGAGCTTTTATCCATTTTCCTGTTTTTTTATAAAGAGAGTGAGGAATACTTACCTCTTCATACTATCTTCTTGAAACATTTGCCTGTTTTGAATTATTTTGTCCATTCCCTACCTGAACACAATTCATGACAGCAGTTGTCCTTTACAGCCCTGAGTCCTTGTGAATTTTAAGTGACCATTAGCTGTGGGTTTAAAGCTGCTTTTGCGGGAAACGGCCACAAGGCGGCAGCATTTCTCCTTTACCAAATCTGATTACTAGGGCAACAGAGCCTTATTGGAAGTGGTGTGCTAGGTTGTAAATGAGAATGGAATGTGCCAGGAAAAAGCCCTTTAAGTTTATGTGTCATTACTTCTTGTTCGTATTTTTAACATAATTTTTATATTTTATCACAGCAAATTTGATTACAATGGTTTGTTTGTTCTAGGTGTGCAAGATGTGGTTCTTTCACCCATGTACATATATCTATTCTTCTTCGGAATCTTTTCCCATGTAGGTTATGACACAATGTTGAGTAGTCTTCTCTTGGTATTCTGTAGGTCTTTGGTGATTATATATTTCACGTGTGTTTGTATATCTCTGTTAACCTCAATATGGTGATGTATCCAATCCTCACAGCTTTCCATTTGGTGAACCATAAGTTTTTGTACTGAATCTGTGATTGCCTTTCTCTGTGGAGATATCTTCTTTTGTATCAATTTTTAGGTAACACCTATATGTGATATGACAGGATATGTGTCTTTCGCTTTGTCCCTTACTACAAGTTGCGTGATTACTTCTAGACTCATCTATGGTGCTGCAAATGGCATTGTTTCATTTTTTCTCTAGCTCATATTCCATCTGTACATGTAGCAGTTCTTCTTTGTCCACCCATCTGTCGGTGGACTTTTTGGTGACTTCCATATCTTGGCTATTGTGCTACTATGCAATGCAGATTTGCCTGCCAGTGTCTTTCCAATTCTGTCTTCTTAGGTTATAGGTCCAGGTATAGGTCTACTGGATCATATGGTAGCTCAGCGTTAACCTTTGAAAGGCACCTCCTTTCTGTTCTCTTTAGTGGTTCTTTCCAGGTTACGTCCCACTTAAAGTGGAGGGTATGCATTTCTCCACAGCACCTTTAGCATTTATTCTTTGTAGTGTTTTGGTGATGGTTATTCTGACTGGTGTGAGCTGATACCTCTTTGTGCTTGAATTTGCATGTGTCTCATAATCTGTTGAAATTGAGCTTTAAGGCTGGTCCTTTTAATTTTTCAGGCTGTGAGTACAGCTTAGTTCTTCAAAGTGTTTTCTTAAAGTATGTGTCCTATTTTAGAAATTTTTGGCCATTACCTCCCTCAAGACATTTTGCGGTGACCATGAGCACAGGCTTAAATCTGCTTTTGCAGGTAACGTCCAGAGGGCGGCAGTCTTTCTACGTTCCCCACTCTGGTACAAGGGAAACAGACCTCCCGGCCAGTGGTGTTCCTCGGTTATAAATTAGAGTGGGATGTGCCTGAATAAACCCACAAATGCTGATGTCTCCTTACTTATGTTTGTCTTTTAAATTTAACTTATATTTATTATTGGAGTAATATTACATTGTGTACATGGAACAGTTCTTCTTGGTGCATTCCTCTGTTGATGGACATTTTCATTGCTTCCAAATGTTGGCTATGGTAAATATGGCTGGAGTGCAGGATTGCCAGCCTGTGACGTTTTGATTCTCATTTTCTCAGGAGATAGGCCCAGCAGTGGGTATGACTGACTGACGGGTAGCTCAATGTTTACCTTTTCAAGGCACTTCCATTGTGTTTTCATTAGAGGCTCTTACCACGTCCCCCTTAGAGCCGAGTGTACGCATTTCTCCACAGTCCCTTCAGCATTTATTTTTTGAAGCATTTTTGCTGAAGGCCATTCGACTGCTGTGAGCTGATAGGTTTTTGTAATTTGGGTTTGCATGTCTTTCCAAATTCCTAAAATACATCATTTTCCCACACCTTTTTCTTTTCCCTTAAAAGAAAAAAACTGTGAGTACAATATACCTCTTGAAATTGTCTTCTTGGAAGGTTGCCCTCTTTTGAAATTGCTGCTCCATTTTTGATCCCAGGATTTATTTGGAGGGCAGGTGTCATTTACAGAATTGCAAGTTGGTGAATATTTAGTGACCTTTAGCAGTGGGTGTAAAGCGGCTGTTGTGGGAAGTGGCCACAAGGAGGCAGCATTTCTCCATTCCCAAATCTGGGTACTAGGGCAGCAGAGCCTTTCTGGAAGTCATGTTCCTAGGTTGTAAATTAGAATGGCATGTGCCAGGAGAAACCCCCATAAGTTTATGTCTCATTACTTCTTGTTTTTGTTAATTGTTTTAATCGGGGTAAAGATTAGAATATTGTTTGTCCTAGGGGTACACAATCTGGTTCATTTGTATATTATATATGTCTATTCTACCGACCCTCTTCCCATGTAAAATATTACATAGTGTTCTGTAGACCTCCCTTGCTATATGGTCGGTCTCTTTGAAATATGTATATAGTATGTATTTGGATATGTATAGTAACACTAATCTCATTTATCCATGCCCCCCACCTTTCCTTTTAGATGAGCACAGTTGGTTGTCTAAGTCTGTGAGTGTCTTTCTCTGTGGAAATATGTTCATTTGTGTCAGTTATTAGGTAACGCCTATAAGGGATAGCATAGGATATAGGTCTTTTGCTTTCCGACTTACCTCATGTTTTGTGATTATCTCCAGGCTCATCTCTGCTGCCTCAAAGAGCAGTGTTTCATTGTTTTCCATGGCTAGTATTTCTTTGTGTACATGGACCCCTTCCTCTTTATCCATTCACCCGTTGATGGACATTTTGGTTGCTTCCCATCTTGGCTATTTTGAATAAGGCTGCAGTGCAGCTTTTGCAGCCTGTGTCTTTTCGATTCTGGTCTTCACAGGTGAGAGGCCCAGTGGTGTGCCTGCTGGATTGAATGATACCTCAACTTTTACTTTTAATCGCAGTTCCTTTCTGTTCTCATTATTGGCTGTTAACCACTTGTCTTCTCCCAAGCACCTAGAGGTTACACAGTTCTCTACCACCCCATCAGCATTTATTGTTTGTAGACTTTTTGCTGACGGTCAGTCGACAGGTGTGAGTTGAAACCTTTTGGTTGATTAGATTGCATGAGTCTAATAATTCCTGAGGTTGAGCTTTTATCCATTTTCCTGTTTTTTTATAAAGAGAGTGAGGAATACTTACCTCTTCATACTATCTTCTTGAAACATTTGCCTGTTTTGAATTATTTTGTCCATTCCCTACCTGAACACAATTCATGACAGCAGTTGTCCTTTACAGCCCTGAGTCCTTGTGAATTTTAAGTGACCATTAGCTGTGGGTTTAAAGCTGCTTTTGCGGGAAACGGCCACAAGGCGGCAGCATTTCTCCTTTACCAAATCTGATTACTAGGGCAACAGAGCCTTATTGGAAGTGGTGTGCTAGGTTGTAAATGAGAATGGAATGTGCCAGGAAAAAGCCCTTTAAGTTTATGTGTCATTACTTCTTGTTCGTATTTTTAACATAATTTTTATATTTTATCACAGCAAATTTGATTACAATGGTTTGTTTGTTCTAGGTGTGCAAGATGTGGTTCTTTCACCCATGTACATATATCTATTCTTCTTCGGAATCTTTTCCCATGTAGGTTATGACACAATGTTGAGTAGTCTTCTCTTGGTATTCTGTAGGTCTTTGGTGATTATATATTTCACGTGTGTTTGTATATCTCTGTTAACCTCAATATGGTGATGTATCCAATCCTCACACCTTTCCATTTGGTGAACCATAAGTTTTTGTACTGAATCTGTGATTGCCTTTCTCTGTGGAGATATCTTCTTTTGTATCAATTTTTAGGTAACACCTATATGTGATATGACAGGATATGTGTCTTTCGCTTTGTCCCTTACTACAAGTTGCGTGATTACTTCTAGACTCATCTATGGTGCTGCAAATGGCATTGTTTCATTTTTTCTCTAGCTCATATTCCATCTGTACATGTAGCAGTTCTTCTTTGTCCACCCATCTGTCGGTGGACTTTTTGGTGACTTCCATATCTTGGCTATTGTGCTACTATGCAATGCAGATTTGCCTGCCAGTGTCTTTCCAATTCTGTCTTCTTAGGTTATAGGTCCAGGTATAGGTCTACTGGATCATATGGTAGCTCAGCGTTAACCTTTGAAAGGCACCTCCTTTCTGTTCTCTTTAGTGGTTCTTTCCAGGTTACGTCCCACTTAAAGTGGAGGGTATGCATTTCTCCACAGCACCTTTAGCATTTATTCTTTGTAGTGTTTTGGTGATGGTTATTCTGACTGGTGTGAGCTGATACCTCTTTGTGCTTGAATTTGCATGTGTCTCATAATCTGTTGAAATTGAGCTTTAAGGCTGGTCCTTTTAATTTTTCAGGCTGTGAGTAGAGCTTAGTTCTTCAAAGTGTTTTCTTAAAGTATGTGTCCTATTTTAGAAATTTTTGGCCATTACCTCCCTCAAGACATTTTGCGGTGACCATGAGCACAGGCTTAAATCTGCTTTTGCAGGTAACGTCCAGAGGGCGGCAGTCTTTCTACGTTCCCCACTCTGGTACAAGGGAAACAGACCTCCCGGCCAGTGGTGTTCCTCGGTTATAAATTAGAGTGGGATGTGCCTGAATAAACCCACAAATGCTGATGTCTCCTTACTTATGTTTGTCTTTTAAATTTAACTTATATTTATTATTGGAGTAATATTACATTGTGTACATGGAACAGTTCTTCTTGGTGCATTCCTCTGTTGATGGACATTTTCATTGCTTCCAAATGTTGGCTATGGTAAATATGGCTGGAGTGCAGGATTGCCAGCCTGTGACGTTTTGATTCTCATTTTCTCAGGAGATAGGCCCAGCAGTGGGTATGACTGACTGACGGGTAGCTCAATGTTTACCTTTTCAAGGCACTTCCATTGTGTTTTCATTAGAGGCTCTTACCACGTCCCCCTTAGAGCCGAGTGTACGCATTTCTCCACAGTCCCTTCAGCATTTATTTTTTGAAGCATTTTTGCTGAAGGCCATTCGACTGCTGTGAGCTGATAGGTTTTTGTAATTTGGGTTTGCATGTCTTTCCAAATTCCTAAAATACATCATTTTCCCACACCTTTTTCTTTTCCCTTAAAAGAAAAAAACTGTGAGTACAATATACCTCTTGAAATTGTCTTCTTGGAAGGTTGCCCTCTTTTGAAATTGCTGCTCCATTTTTGATCCCAGGATTTATTTGGAGGGCAGGTGTCATTTACAGAATTGCAAGTTGGTGAATATTTAGTGACCTTTAGCAGTGGGTGTAAAGCGGCTGTTGTGGGAAGTGGCCACAAGGAGGCAGCATTTCTCCATTCCCAAATCTGGGTACTAGGGCAGCAGAGCCTTTCTGGAAGTCATGTTCCTAGGTTGTAAATTAGAATGGCATGTGCCAGGAGAAACCCCCATAAGTTTATGTCTCATTACTTCTTGTTTTTGTTAATTGTTTTAATCGGGGTAAAGATTAGAATATTGTTTGTCCTAGGGGTACACAATCTGGTTCATTTGTATATTATATATGTCTATTCTACCGACCCTCTTCCCATGTAAAATATTACATAGTGTTCTGTAGACCTCCCTTGCTATATGGTCGGTCTCTTTGAAATATGTATATAGTATGTATTTGGATATGTATAGTAACACTAATCTCATTTATCCATGCCCCCCACCTTTCCTTTTAGATGAGCACAGTTGGTTGTCTAAGTCTGTGAGTGTCTTTCTCTGTGGAAATATGTTCATTTGTGTCAGTTATTAGGTAACGCCTATAAGGGATAGCATAGGATATAGGTCTTTTGCTTTCCGACTTACCTCATGTTTTGTGATTATCTCCAGGCTCATCTCTGCTGCCTCAAAGAGCAGTGTTTCATTGTTTTCCATGGCTAGTATTTCTTTGTGTACATGGACCCCTTCCTCTTTATCCATTCACCCGTTGATGGACATTTTGGTTGCTTCCCATCTTGGCTATTTTGAATAAGGCTGCAGTGCAGCTTTTGCAGCCTGTGTCTTTTCGATTCTGGTCTTCACAGGTGAGAGGCCCAGTGGTGTGCCTGCTGGATTGAATGATACCTCAACTTTTACTTTTAATCGCAGTTCCTTTCTGTTCTCATTATTGGCTGTTAACCACTTGTCTTCTCCCAAGCACCTAGAGGTTACACAGTTCTCTACCACCCCATCAGCATTTATTGTTTGTAGACTTTTTGCTGACGGTCAGTCGACAGGTGTGAGTTGAAACCTTTTGGTTGATTAGATTGCATGAGTCTAATAATTCCTGAGGTTGAGCTTTTATCCATTTTCCTGTTTTTTTATAAAGAGAGTGAGGAATACTTACCTCTTCATACTATCTTCTTGAAACATTTGCCTGTTTTGAATTATTTTGTCCATTCCCTACCTGAACACAATTCATGACAGCAGTTGTCCTTTACAGCCCTGAGTCCTTGTGAATTTTAAGTGACCATTAGCTGTGGGTTTAAAGCTGCTTTTGCGGGAAACGGCCACAAGGCGGCAGCATTTCTCCTTTACCAAATCTGATTACTAGGGCAACAGAGCCTTATTGGAAGTGGTGTGCTAGGTTGTAAATGAGAATGGAATGTGCCAGGAAAAAGCCCTTTAAGTTTATGTGTCATTACTTCTTGTTCGTATTTTTAACATAATTTTTATATTTTATCACAGCAAATTTGATTACAATGGTTTGTTTGTTCTAGGTGTGCAAGATGTGGTTCTTTCACCCATGTACATATATCTATTCTTCTTCGGAATCTTTTCCCATGTAGGTTATGACACAATGTTGAGTAGTCTTCTCTTGGTATTCTGTAGGTCTTTGGTGATTATATATTTCACGTGTGTTTGTATATCTCTGTTAACCTCAATATGGTGATGTATCCAATCCTCACACCTTTCCATTTGGTGAACCATAAGTTTTTGTACTGAATCTGTGATTGCCTTTCTCTGTGGAGATATCTTCTTTTGTATCAATTTTTAGGTAACACCTATATGTGATATGACAGGATATGTGTCTTTCGCTTTGTCCCTTACTACAAGTTGCGTGATTACTTCTAGACTCATCTATGGTGCTGCAAATGGCATTGTTTCATTTTTTCTCTAGCTCATATTCCATCTGTACATGTAGCAGTTCTTCTTTGTCCACCCATCTGTCGGTGGACTTTTTGGTGACTTCCATATCTTGGCTATTGTGCTACTATGCAATGCAGATTTGCCTGCCAGTGTCTTTCCAATTCTGTCTTCTTAGGTTATAGGTCCAGGTATAGGTCTACTGGATCATATGGTAGCTCAGCGTTAACCTTTGAAAGGCACCTCCTTTCTGTTCTCTTTAGTGGTTCTTTCCAGGTTACGTCCCACTTAAAGTGGAGGGTATGCATTTCTCCACAGCACCTTTAGCATTTATTCTTTGTAGTGTTTTGGTGATGGTTATTCTGACTGGTGTGAGCTGATACCTCTTTGTGCTTGAATTTGCATGTGTCTCATAATCTGTTGAAATTGAGCTTTAAGGCTGGTCCTTTTAATTTTTCAGGCTGTGAGTAGAGCTTAGTTCTTCAAAGTGTTTTCTTAAAGTATGTGTCCTATTTTAGAAATTTTTGGCCATTACCTCCCTCAAGACATTTTGCGGTGACCATGAGCACAGGCTTAAATCTGCTTTTGCAGGTAACGTCCAGAGGGCGGCAGTCTTTCTACGTTCCCCACTCTGGTACAAGGGAAACAGACCTCCCGGCCAGTGGTGTTCCTCGGTTATAAATTAGAGTGGGATGTGCCTGAATAAACCCACAAATGCTGATGTCTCCTTACTTATGTTTGTCTTTTAAATTTAACTTATATTTATTAGTGGAGTAATATTACATTGTGTACATGGAACAGTTCTTCTTGGTGCATTCCTCTGTTGATGGACATTTTCATTGCTTCCAAATGTTGGCTATGGTAAATATGGCTGGAGTGCAGGATTGCCAGCCTGTGACGTTTTGATTCTCATTTTCTCAGGAGATAGGCCCAGCAGTGGGTATGACTGACTGACGGGTAGCTCAATGTTTACCTTTTCAAGGCACTTCCATTGTGTTTTCATTAGAGGCTCTTACCACGTCCCCCTTAGAGCCGAGTGTACGCATTTCTCCACAGTCCCTTCAGCATTTATTTTTTGAAGCATTTTTGCTGAAGGCCATTCGACTGCTGTGAGCTGATAGGTTTTTGTAATTTGGGTTTGCATGTCTTTCCAAATTCCTAAAATACATCATTTTCCCACACCTTTTTCTTTTCCCTTAAAAGAAAAAAACTGTGAGTACAATATACCTCTTGAAATTGTCTTCTTGGAAGGTTGCCCTCTTTTGAAATTGCTGCTCCATTTTTGATCCCAGGATTTATTTGGAGGGCAGGTGTCATTTACAGAATTGCAAGTTGGTGAATATTTAGTGACCTTTAGCAGTGGGTGTAAAGCGGCTGTTGTGGGAAGTGGCCACAAGGAGGCAGCATTTCTCCATTCCCAAATCTGGGTACTAGGGCAGCAGAGCCTTTCTGGAAGTCATGTTCCTAGGTTGTAAATTAGAATGGCATGTGCCAGGAGAAACCCCCATAAGTTTATGTCTCATTACTTCTTGTTTTTGTTAATTGTTTTAATCGGGGTAAAGATTAGAATATTGTTTGTCCTAGGGGTACACAATCTGGTTCATTTGTATATTATATATGTCTATTCTACCGACCCTCTTCCCATGTAAAATATTACATAGTGTTCTGTAGACCTCCCTTGCTATATGGTCGGTCTCTTTGAAATATGTATATAGTATGTATTTGGATATGTATAGTAACACTAATCTCATTTATCCATGCCCCCCACCTTTCCTTTTAGATGAGCACAGTTGGTTGTCTAAGTCTGTGAGTGTCTTTCTCTGTGGAAATATGTTCATTTGTGTCAGTTATTAGGTAACGCCTATAAGGGATAGCATAGGATATAGGTCTTTTGCTTTCCGACTTACCTCATGTTTTGTGATTATCTCCAGGCTCATCTCTGCTGCCTCAAAGAGCAGTGTTTCATTGTTTTCCATGGCTAGTATTTCTTTGTGTACATGGACCCCTTCCTCTTTATCCATTCACCCGTTGATGGACATTTTGGTTGCTTCCCATCTTGGCTATTTTGAATAAGGCTGCAGTGCAGCTTTTGCAGCCTGTGTCTTTTCGATTCTGGTCTTCACAGGTGAGAGGCCCAGTGGTGTGCCTGCTGGATTGAATGATACCTCAACTTTTACTTTTAATCGCAGTTCCTTTCTGTTCTCATTATTGGCTGTTAACCACTTGTCTTCTCCCAAGCACCTAGAGGTTACACAGTTCTCTACCACCCCATCAGCATTTATTGTTTGTAGACTTTTTGCTGACGGTCAGTCGACAGGTGTGAGTTGAAACCTTTTGGTTGATTAGATTGCATGAGTCTAATAATTCCTGAGGTTGAGCTTTTATCCATTTTCCTGTTTTTTTATAAAGAGAGTGAGGAATACTTACCTCTTCATACTATCTTCTTGAAACATTTGCCTGTTTTGAATTATTTTGTCCATTCCCTACCTGAACACAATTCATGACAGCAGTTGTCCTTTCCAGCCCTGAGTCCTTGTGAATTTTAAGTGACCATTAGCTGTGGGTTTAAAGCTGCTTTTGCGGGAAACGGCCACAAGGCGGCAGCATTTCTCCTTTACCAAATCTGATTACTAGGGCAACAGAGCCTTATTGGAAGTGGTGTGCTAGGTTGTAAATGAGAATGGAATGTGCCAGGAAAAAGCCCTTTAAGTTTATGTGTCATTACTTCTTGTTCGTATTTTTAACATAATTTTTATATTTTATCACAGCAAATTTGATTACAATGGTTTGTTTGTTCTAGGTGTGCAAGATGTGGTTCTTTCACCCATGTACATATATCTATTCTTCTTCAGAATCTTTTCCCATGTAGGTTATGACACAATGTTGAGTAGTCTTCTCTTGGTATTCTGTAGGTCTTTGGTGATTATATATTTCACGTGTGTTTGTATATCTCTGTTAACCTCAATATGGTGATGTATCCAATCCTCACAGCTTTCCATTTGGTGAACCATAAGTTTTTGTACTGAATCTGTGATTGCCTTTCTCTGTGGAGATATCTTCTTTTGTATCAATTTTTAGGTAACACCTATATGTGATATGACAGGATATGTGTCTTTCGCTTTGTCCCTTACTACAAGTTGCGTGATTACTTCTAGACTCATCTATGGTGCTGCAAATGGCATTGTTTCATTTTTTCTCTAGCTCATATTCCATCTGTACATGTAGCAGTTCTTCTTTGTCCACCCATCTGTCGGTGGACTTTTTGGTGACTTCCATATCTTGGCTATTGTGCTACTATGCAATGCAGATTTGCCTGCCAGTGTCTTTCCAATTCTGTCTTCTTAGGTTATAGGTCCAGGTATAGGTCTACTGGATCATATGGTAGCTCAGCGTTAACCTTTGAAAGGCACCTCCTTTCTGTTCTCTTTAGTGGTTCTTTCCAGGTTACGTCCCACTTAAAGTGGAGGGTATGCATTTCTCCACAGCACCTTTAGCATTTATTCTTTGTAGTGTTTTGGTGATGGTTATTCTGACTGGTGTGAGCTGATACCTCTTTGTGCTTGAATTTGCATGTGTCTCATAATCTGTTGAAATTGAGCTTTAAGGCTGGTCCTTTTAATTTTTCAGGCTGTGAGTAGAGCTTAGTTCTTCAAAGTGTTTTCTTAAAGTATGTGTCCTATTTTAGAAATTTTTGGCCATTACCTCCCTCAAGACATTTTGCGGTGACCATGAGCACAGGCTTAAATCTGCTTTTGCAGGTAACGTCCAGAGGGCGGCAGTCTTTCTACGTTCCCCACTCTGGTACAAGGGAAACAGACCTCCCGGCCAGTGGTGTTCCTCGGTTATAAATTAGAGTGGGATGTGCCTGAATAAACCCACAAATGCTGATGTCTCCTTACTTATGTTTGTCTTTTAAATTTAACTTATATTTATTAGTGGAGTAATATTACATTGTGTACATGGAACAGTTCTTCTTGGTGCATTCCTCTGTTGATGGACATTTTCATTGCTTCCAAATGTTGGCTATGGTAAATATGGCTGGAGTGCAGGATTGCCAGCCTGTGACGTTTTGATTCTCATTTTCTCAGGAGATAGGCCCAGCAGTGGGTATGACTGACTGACGGGTAGCTCAATGTTTACCTTTTCAAGGCACTTCCATTGTGTTTTCATTAGAGGCTCTTACCACGTCCCCCTTAGAGCCGAGTGTACGCATTTCTCCACAGTCCCTTCAGCATTTATTTTTTGAAGCATTTTTGCTGAAGGCCATTCGACTGCTGTGAGCTGATAGGTTTTTGTAATTTGGGTTTGCATGTCTTTCCAAATTCCTAAAATACATCATTTTCCCACACCTTTTTCTTTTCCCTTAAAAGAAAAAAACTGTGAGTACAATATACCTCTTGAAATTGTCTTCTTGGAAGGTTGCCCTCTTTTGAAATTGCTGCTCCATTTTTGATCCCAGGATTTATTTGGAGGGCAGGTGTCATTTACAGAATTGCAAGTTGGTGAATATTTAGTGACCTTTAGCAGTGGGTGTAAAGCGGCTGTTGTGGGAAGTGGCCACAAGGAGGCAGCATTTCTCCATTCCCAAATCTGGGTACTAGGGCAGCAGAGCCTTTCTGGAAGTCATGTTCCTAGGTTGTAAATTAGAATGGCATGTGCCAGGAGAAACCCCCATAAGTTTATGTCTCATTACTTCTTGTTTTTGTTAATTGTTTTAATCGGGGTAAAGATTAGAATATTGTTTGTCCTAGGGGTACACAATCTGGTTCATTTGTATATTATATATGTCTATTCTACCGACCCTCTTCCCATGTAAAATATTACATAGTGTTCTGTAGACCTCCCTTGCTATATGGTCGGTCTCTTTGAAATATGTATATAGTATGTATTTGGATATGTATAGTAACACTAATCTCATTTATCCATGCCCCCCACCTTTCCTTTTAGATGAGCACAGTTGGTTGTCTAAGTCTGTGAGTGTCTTTCTCTGTGGAAATATGTTCATTTGTGTCAGTTATTAGGTAACGCCTATAAGGGATAGCATAGGATATAGGTCTTTTGCTTTCCGACTTACCTCATGTTTTGTGATTATCTCCAGGCTCATCTCTGCTGCCTCAAAGAGCAGTGTTTCATTGTTTTCCATGGCTAGTATTTCTTTGTGTACATGGACCCCTTCCTCTTTATCCATTCACCCGTTGATGGACATTTTGGTTGCTTCCCATCTTGGCTATTTTGAATAAGGCTGCAGTGCAGCTTTTGCAGCCTGTGTCTTTTCGATTCTGGTCTTCACAGGTGAGAGGCCCAGTGGTGTGCCTGCTGGATTGAATGATACCTCAACTTTTACTTTTAATCGCAGTTCCTTTCTGTTCTCATTATTGGCTGTTAACCACTTGTCTTCTCCCAAGCACCTAGAGGTTACACAGTTCTCTACCACCCCATCAGCATTTATTGTTTGTAGACTTTTTGCTGACGGTCAGTCGACAGGTGTGAGTTGAAACCTTTTGGTTGATTAGATTGCATGAGTCTAATAATTCCTGAGGTTGAGCTTTTATCCATTTTCCTGT
Source organism: Balaenoptera borealis (assembly GCF_965194805.1). Classification (NCBI taxonomy): domain Eukaryota; kingdom Metazoa; phylum Chordata; class Mammalia; order Artiodactyla; family Balaenopteridae; genus Balaenoptera; species Balaenoptera borealis. The sequence goes on from NW_028123345.1 coordinate 23,909, forward strand.
TTTTTTATAAAGAGAGTGAGGAATACTTACCTCTTCATACTATCTTCTTGAAACATTTGCCTGTTTTGAATTATTTTGTCCATTCCCTACCTGAACACAATTCATGACAGCAGTTGTCCTTTCCAGCCCTGAGTCCTTGTGAATTTTAAGTGACCATTAGCTGTGGGTTTAAAGCTGCTTTTGCGGGAAACGGCCACAAGGCGGCAGCATTTCTCCTTTACCAAATCTGATTACTAGGGCAACAGAGCCTTATTGGAAGTGGTGTGCTAGGTTGTAAATGAGAATGGAATGTGCCAGGAAAAAGCCCTTTAAGTTTATGTGTCATTACTTCTTGTTCGTATTTTTAACATAATTTTTATATTTTATCACAGCAAATTTGATTACAATGGTTTGTTTGTTCTAGGTGTGCAAGATGTGGTTCTTTCACCCATGTACATATATCTATTCTTCTTCAGAATCTTTTCCCATGTAGGTTATGACACAATGTTGAGTAGTCTTCTCTTGGTATTCTGTAGGTCTTTGGTGATTATATATTTCACGTGTGTTTGTATATCTCTGTTAACCTCAATATGGTGATGTATCCAATCCTCACAGCTTTCCATTTGGTGAACCATAAGTTTTTGTACTGAATCTGTGATTGCCTTTCTCTGTGGAGATATCTTCTTTTGTATCAATTTTTAGGTAACACCTATATGTGATATGACAGGATATGTGTCTTTCGCTTTGTCCCTTACTACAAGTTGCGTGATTACTTCTAGACTCATCTATGGTGCTGCAAATGGCATTGTTTCATTTTTTCTCTAGCTCATATTCCATCTGTACATGTAGCAGTTCTTCTTTGTCCACCCATCTGTCGGTGGACTTTTTGGTGACTTCCATATCTTGGCTATTGTGCTACTATGCAATGCAGATTTGCCTGCCAGTGTCTTTCCAATTCTGTCTTCTTAGGTTATAGGTCCAGGTATAGGTCTACTGGATCATATGGTAGCTCAGCGTTAACCTTTGAAAGGCACCTCCTTTCTGTTCTCTTTAGTGGTTCTTTCCAGGTTACGTCCCACTTAAAGTGGAGGGTATGCATTTCTCCACAGCACCTTTAGCATTTATTCTTTGTAGTGTTTTGGTGATGGTTATTCTGACTGGTGTGAGCTGATACCTCTTTGTGCTTGAATTTGCATGTGTCTCATAATCTGTTGAAATTGAGCTTTAAGGCTGGTCCTTTTAATTTTTCAGGCTGTGAGTAGAGCTTAGTTCTTCAAAGTGTTTTCTTAAAGTATGTGTCCTATTTTAGAAATTTTTGGCCATTACCTCCCTCAAGACATTTTGCGGTGACCATGAGCACAGGCTTAAATCTGCTTTTGCAGGTAACGTCCAGAGGGCGGCAGTCTTTCTACGTTCCCCACTCTGGTACAAGGGAAACAGACCTCCCGGCCAGTGGTGTTCCTCGGTTATAAATTAGAGTGGGATGTGCCTGAATAAACCCACAAATGCTGATGTCTCCTTACTTATGTTTGTCTTTTAAATTTAACTTATATTTATTATTGGAGTAATATTACATTGTGTACATGGAACAGTTCTTCTTGGTGCATTCCTCTGTTGATGGACATTTTCATTGCTTCCAAATGTTGGCTATGGTAAATATGGCTGGAGTGCAGGATTGCCAGCCTGTGACGTTTTGATTCTCATTTTCTCAGGAGATAGGCCCAGCAGTGGGTATGACTGACTGACGGGTAGCTCAATGTTTACCTTTTCAAGGCACTTCCATTGTGTTTTCATTAGAGGCTCTTACCACGTCCCCCTTAGAGCCGAGTGTACGCATTTCTCCACAGTCCCTTCAGCATTTATTTTTTGAAGCATTTTTGCTGAAGGCCATTCGACTGCTGTGAGCTGATAGGTTTTTGTAATTTGGGTTTGCATGTCTTTCCAAATTCCTAAAATACATCATTTTCCCACACCTTTTTCTTTTCCCTTAAAAGAAAAAAACTGTGAGTACAATATACCTCTTGAAATTGTCTTCTTGGAAGGTTGCCCTCTTTTGAAATTGCTGCTCCATTTTTGATCCCAGGATTTATTTGGAGGGCAGGTGTCATTTACAGAATTGCAAGTTGGTGAATATTTAGTGACCTTTAGCAGTGGGTGTAAAGCGGCTGTTGTGGGAAGTGGCCACAAGGAGGCAGCATTTCTCCATTCCCAAATCTGGGTACTAGGGCAGCAGAGCCTTTCTGGAAGTCATGTTCCTAGGTTGTAAGTTAGAATGGCATGTGCCAGGAGAAACCCCCATAAGTTTATGTCTCATTACTTCTTGTTTTTGTTAATTGTTTTAATCGGGGTAAAGATTAGAATATTGTTTGTCCTAGGGGTACACAATCTGGTTCATTTGTATATTATATATGTCTATTCTACCGACCCTCTTCCCATGTAAAATATTACATAGTGTTCTGTAGACCTCCCTTGCTATATGGTCGGTCTCTTTGAAATATGTATATAGTATGTATTTGGATATGTATAGTAACACTAATCTCATTTATCCATGCCCCCCACCTTTCCTTTTAGATGAGCACAGTTGGTTGTCTAAGTCTGTGAGTGTCTTTCTCTGTGGAAATATGTTCATTTGTGTCAGTTATTAGGTAACGCCTATAAGGGATAGCATAGGATATAGGTCTTTTGCTTTCCGACTTACCTCATGTTTTGTGATTATCTCCAGGCTCATCTCTGCTGCCTCAAAGAGCAGTGTTTCATTGTTTTCCATGGCTAGTATTTCTTTGTGTACATGGACCCCTTCCTCTTTATCCATTCACCCGTTGATGGACATTTTGGTTGCTTCCCATCTTGGCTATTTTGAATAAGGCTGCAGTGCAGCTTTTGCAGCCTGTGTCTTTTCGATTCTGGTCTTCACAGGTGAGAGGCCCAGTGGTGTGCCTGCTGGATTGAATGATACCTCAACTTTTACTTTTAATCGCAGTTCCTTTCTGTTCTCATTATTGGCTGTTAACCACTTGTCTTCTCCCAAGCACCTAGAGGTTACACAGTTCTCTACCACCCCATCAGCATTTATTGTTTGTAGACTTTTTGCTGACGGTCAGTCGACAGGTGTGAGTTGAAACCTTTTGGTTGATTAGATTGCATGAGTCTAATAATTCCTGAGGTTGAGCTTTTATCCATTTTCCTGTTTTTTTATAAAGAGAGTGAGGAATACTTACCTCTTCATACTATCTTCTTGAAACATTTGCCTGTTTTGAATTATTTTGTCCATTCCCTACCTGAACACAATTCATGACAGCAGTTGTCCTTTACAGCCCTGAGTCCTTGTGAATTTTAAGTGACCATTAGCTGTGGGTTTAAAGCTGCTTTTGCGGGAAACGGCCACAAGGCGGCAGCATTTCTCCTTTACCAAATCTGATTACTAGGGCAACAGAGCCTTATTGGAAGTGGTGTGCTAGGTTGTAAATGAGAATGGAATGTGCCAGGAAAAAGCCCTTTAAGTTTATGTGTCATTACTTCTTGTTCGTATTTTTAACATAATTTTTATATTTTATCACAGCAAATTTGATTACAATGGTTTGTTTGTTCTAGGTGTGCAAGATGTGGTTCTTTCACCCATGTACATATATCTATTCTTCTTCGGAATCTTTTCCCATGTAGGTTATGACACAATGTTGAGTAGTCTTCTCTTGGTATTCTGTAGGTCTTTGGTGATTATATATTTCACGTGTGTTTGTATATCTCTGTTAACCTCAATATGGTGATGTATCCAATCCTCACAGCTTTCCATTTGGTGAACCATAAGTTTTTGTACTGAATCTGTGATTGCCTTTCTCTGTGGAGATATCTTCTTTTGTATCAATTTTTAGGTAACACCTATATGTGATATGACAGGATATGTGTCTTTCGCTTTGTCCCTTACTACAAGTTGCGTGATTACTTCTAGACTCATCTATGGTGCTGCAAATGGCATTGTTTCATTTTTTCTCTAGCTCATATTCCATCTGTACATGTAGCAGTTCTTCTTTGTCCACCCATCTGTCGGTGGACTTTTTGGTGACTTCCATATCTTGGCTATTGTGCTACTATGCAATGCAGATTTGCCTGCCAGTGTCTTTCCAATTCTGTCTTCTTAGGTTATAGGTCCAGGTATAGGTCTACTGGATCATATGGTAGCTCAGCGTTAACCTTTGAAAGGCACCTCCTTTCTGTTCTCTTTAGTGGTTCTTTCCAGGTTACGTCCCACTTAAAGTGGAGGGTATGCATTTCTCCACAGCACCTTTAGCATTTATTCTTTGTAGTGTTTTGGTGATGGTTATTCTGACTGGTGTGAGCTGATACCTCTTTGTGCTTGAATTTGCATGTGTCTCATAATCTGTTGAAATTGAGCTTTAAGGCTGGTCCTTTTAATTTTTCAGGCTGTGAGTAGAGCTTAGTTCTTCAAAGTGTTTTCTTAAAGTATGTGTCCTATTTTAGAAATTTTTGGCCATTACCTCCCTCAAGACATTTTGCAGTGACCATGAGCACAGGCTTAAATCTGCTTTTGCAGGTAACGTCCAGAGGGCGGCAGTCTTTCTACATTCCCCACTCTGGTACAAGGGAAACAGACCTCCCGGCCAGTGGTGTTCCTCGGTTATAAATTAGAGTGGGATGTGCCTGAATAAACCCACAAATGCTGATGTCTCCTTACTTATGTTTGTCTTTTAAATTTAACTTATATTTATTATTGGAGTAATATTACATTGTGTACATGGAACAGTTCTTCTTGGTGCATTCCTCTGTTGATGGACATTTTCATTGCTTCCAAATGTTGGCTATGGTAAATATGGCTGGAGTGCAGGATTGCCAGCCTGTGACGTTTTGATTCTCATTTTCTCAGGAGATAGGCCCAGCAGTGGGTATGACTGACTGACGGGTAGCTCAATGTTTACCTTTTCAAGGCACTTCCATTGTGTTTTCATTAGAGGCTCTTACCACGTCCCCCTTAGAGCCGAGTGTACGCATTTCTCCACAGTCCCTTCAGCATTTATTTTTTGAAGCATTTTTGCTGAAGGCCATTCGACTGCTGTGAGCTGATAGGTTTTTGTAATTTGGGTTTGCATGTCTTTCCAAATTCCTAAAATACATCATTTTCCCACACCTTTTTCTTTTCCCTTAAAAGAAAAAAACTGTGAGTACAATATACCTCTTGAAATTGTCTTCTTGGAAGGTTGCCCTCTTTTGAAATTGCTGCTCCATTTTTGATCCCAGGATTTATTTGGAGGGCAGGTGTCATTTACAGAATTGCAAGTTGGTGAATATTTAGTGACCTTTAGCAGTGGGTGTAAAGCGGCTGTTGTGGGAAGTGGCCACAAGGAGGCAGCATTTCTCCATTCCCAAATCTGGGTACTAGGGCAGCAGAGCCTTTCTGGAAGTCATGTTCCTAGGTTGTAAATTAGAATGGCATGTGCCAGGAGAAACCCCCATAAGTTTATGTCTCATTACTTCTTGTTTTTGTTAATTGTTTTAATCGGGGTAAAGATTAGAATATTGTTTGTCCTAGGGGTACACAATCTGGTTCATTTGTATATTATATATGTCTATTCTACCGACCCTCTTCCCATGTAAAATATTACATAGTGTTCTGTAGACCTCCCTTGCTATATGGTCGGTCTCTTTGAAATATGTATATAGTATGTATTTGGATATGTATAGTAACACTAATCTCATTTATCCATGCCCCCCACCTTTCCTTTTAGATGAGCACAGTTGGTTGTCTAAGTCTGTGAGTGTCTTTCTCTGTGGAAATATGTTCATTTGTGTCAGTTATTAGGTAACGCCTATAAGGGATAGCATAGGATATAGGTCTTTTGCTTTCCGACTTACCTCATGTTTTGTGATTATCTCCAGGCTCATCTCTGCTGCCTCAAAGAGCAGTGTTTCATTGTTTTCCATGGCTAGTATTTCTTTGTGTACATGGACCCCTTCCTCTTTATCCATTCACCCGTTGATGGACATTTTGGTTGCTTCCCATCTTGGCTATTTTGAATAAGGCTGCAGTGCAGCTTTTGCAGCCTGTGTCTTTTCGATTCTGGTCTTCACAGGTGAGAGGCCCAGTGGTGTGCCTGCTGGATTGAATGATACCTCAACTTTTACTTTTAATCGCAGTTCCTTTCTGTTCTCATTATTGGCTGTTAACCACTTGTCTTCTCCCAAGCACCTAGAGGTTACACAGTTCTCTACCACCCCATCAGCATTTATTGTTTGTAGACTTTTTGCTGACGGTCAGTCGACAGGTGTGAGTTGAAACCTTTTGGTTGATTAGATTGCATGAGTCTAATAATTCCTGAGGTTGAGCTTTTATCCATTTTCCTGTTTTTTTATAAAGAGAGTGAGGAATACTTACCTCTTCATACTATCTTCTTGAAACATTTGCCTGTTTTGAATTATTTTGTCCATTCCCTACCTGAACACAATTCATGACAGCAGTTGTCCTTTACAGCCCTGAGTCCTTGTGAATTTTAAGTGACCATTAGCTGTGGGTTTAAAGCTGCTTTTGCGGGAAACGGCCACAAGGCGGCAGCATTTCTCCTTTACCAAATCTGATTACTAGGGCAACAGAGCCTTATTGGAAGTGGTGTGCTAGGTTGTAAATGAGAATGGAATGTGCCAGGAAAAAGCCCTTTAAGTTTATGTGTCATTACTTCTTGTTCGTATTTTTAACATAATTTTTATATTTTATCACAGCAAATTTGATTACAATGGTTTGTTTGTTCTAGGTGTGCAAGATGTGGTTCTTTCACCCATGTACATATATCTATTCTTCTTCGGAATCTTTTCCCATGTAGGTTATGACACAATGTTGAGTAGTCTTCTCTTGGTATTCTGTAGGTCTTTGGTGATTATATATTTCACGTGTGTTTGTATATCTCTGTTAACCTCAATATGGTGATGTATCCAATCCTCACAGCTTTCCATTTGGTGAACCATAAGTTTTTGTACTGAATCTGTGATTGCCTTTCTCTGTGGAGATATCTTCTTTTGTATCAATTTTTAGGTAACACCTATATGTGATATGACAGGATATGTGTCTTTCGCTTTGTCCCTTACTACAAGTTGCGTGATTACTTCTAGACTCATCTATGGTGCTGCAAATGGCATTGTTTCATTTTTTCTCTAGCTCATATTCCATCTGTACATGTAGCAGTTCTTCTTTGTCCACCCATCTGTCGGTGGACTTTTTGGTGACTTCCATATCTTGGCTATTGTGCTACTATGCAATGCAGATTTGCCTGCCAGTGTCTTTCCAATTCTGTCTTCTTAGGTTATAGGTCCAGGTATAGGTCTACTGGATCATATGGTAGCTCAGCGTTAACCTTTGAAAGGCACCTCCTTTCTGTTCTCTTTAGTGGTTCTTTCCAGGTTACGTCCCACTTAAAGTGGAGGGTATGCATTTCTCCACAGCACCTTTAGCATTTATTCTTTGTAGTGTTTTGGTGATGGTTATTCTGACTGGTGTGAGCTGATACCTCTTTGTGCTTGAATTTGCATGTGTCTCATAATCTGTTGAAATTGAGCTTTAAGGCTGGTCCTTTTAATTTTTCAGGCTGTGAGTAGAGCTTAGTTCTTCAAAGTGTTTTCTTAAAGTATGTGTCCTATTTTAGAAATTTTTGGCCATTACCTCCCTCAAGACATTTTGCGGTGACCATGAGCACAGGCTTAAATCTGCTTTTGCAGGTAACGTCCAGAGGGCGGCAGTCTTTCTACGTTCCCCACTCTGGTACAAGGGAAACAGACCTCCCGGCCAGTGGTGTTCCTCGGTTATAAATTAGAGTGGGATGTGCCTGAATAAACCCACAAATGCTGATGTCTCCTTACTTATGTTTGTCTTTTAAATTTAACTTATATTTATTAGTGGAGTAATATTACATTGTGTACATGGAACAGTTCTTCTTGGTGCATTCCTCTGTTGATGGACATTTTCATTGCTTCCAAATGTTGGCTATGGTAAATATGGCTGGAGTGCAGGATTGCCAGCCTGTGACGTTTTGATTCTCATTTTCTCAGGAGATAGGCCCAGCAGTGGGTATGACTGACTGACGGGTAGCTCAATGTTTACCTTTTCAAGGCACTTCCATTGTGTTTTCATTAGAGGCTCTTACCACGTCCCCCTTAGAGCCGAGTGTACGCATTTCTCCACAGTCCCTTCAGCATTTATTTTTTGAAGCATTTTTGCTGAAGGCCATTCGACTGCTGTGAGCTGATAGGTTTTTGTAATTTGGGTTTGCATGTCTTTCCAAATTCCTAAAATACATCATTTTCCCACACCTTTTTCTTTTCCCTTAAAAGAAAAAAACTGTGAGTACAATATACCTCTTGAAATTGTCTTCTTGGAAGGTTGCCCTCTTTTGAAATTGCTGCTCCATTTTTGATCCCAGGATTTATTTGGAGGGCAGGTGTCATTTACAGAATTGCAAGTTGGTGAATATTTAGTGACCTTTAGCAGTGGGTGTAAAGCGGCTGTTGTGGGAAGTGGCCACAAGGAGGCAGCATTTCTCCATTCCCAAATCTGGGTACTAGGGCAGCAGAGCCTTTCTGGAAGTCATGTTCCTAGGTTGTAAATTAGAATGGCATGTGCCAGGAGAAACCCCCATAAGTTTATGTCTCATTACTTCTTGTTTTTGTTAATTGTTTTAATCGGGGTAAAGATTAGAATATTGTTTGTCCTAGGGGTACACAATCTGGTTCATTTGTATATTATATATGTCTATTCTACCGACCCTCTTCCCATGTAAAATATTACATAGTGTTCTGTAGACCTCCCTTGCTATATGGTCGGTCTCTTTGAAATATGTATATAGTATGTATTTGGATATGTATAGTAACACTAATCTCATTTATCCATGCCCCCCACCTTTCCTTTTAGATGAGCACAGTTGGTTGTCTAAGTCTGTGAGTGTCTTTCTCTGTGGAAATATGTTCATTTGTGTCAGTTATTAGGTAACGCCTATAAGGGATAGCATAGGATATAGGTCTTTTGCTTTCCGACTTACCTCATGTTTTGTGATTATCTCCAGGCTCATCTCTGCTGCCTCAAAGAGCAGTGTTTCATTGTTTTCCATGGCTAGTATTTCTTTGTGTACATGGACCCCTTCCTCTTTATCCATTCACCCGTTGATGGACATTTTGGTTGCTTCCCATCTTGGCTATTTTGAATAAGGCTGCAGTGCAGCTTTTGCAGCCTGTGTCTTTTCGATTCTGGTCTTCACAGGTGAGAGGCCCAGTGGTGTGCCTGCTGGATTGAATGATACCTCAACTTTTACTTTTAATCGCAGTTCCTTTCTGTTCTCATTATTGGCTGTTAACCACTTGTCTTCTCCCAAGCACCTAGAGGTTACACAGTTCTCTACCACCCCATCAGCATTTATTGTTTGTAGACTTTTTGCTGACGGTCAGTCGACAGGTGTGAGTTGAAACCTTTTGGTTGATTAGATTGCATGAGTCTAATAATTCCTGAGGTTGAGCTTTTATCCATTTTCCTGTTTTTTTATAAAGAGAGTGAGGAATACTTACCTCTTCATACTATCTTCTTGAAACATTTGCCTGTTTTGAATTATTTTGTCCATTCCCTACCTGAACACAATTCATGACAGCAGTTGTCCTTTACAGCCCTGAGTCCTTGTGAATTTTAAGTGACCATTAGCTGTGGGTTTAAAGCTGCTTTTGCGGGAAACGGCCACAAGGCGGCAGCATTTCTCCTTTACCAAATCTGATTACTAGGGCAACAGAGCCTTATTGGAAGTGGTGTGCTAGGTTGTAAATGAGAATGGAATGTGCCAGGAAAAAGCCCTTTAAGTTTATGTGTCATTACTTCTTGTTCGTATTTTTAACATAATTTTTATATTTTATCACAGCAAATTTGATTACAATGGTTTGTTTGTTCTAGGTGTGCAAGATGTGGTTCTTTCACCCATGTACATATATCTATTCTTCTTCGGAATCTTTTCCCATGTAGGTTATGACACAATGTTGAGTAGTCTTCTCTTGGTATTCTGTAGGTCTTTGGTGATTATATATTTCACGTGTGTTTGTATATCTCTGTTAACCTCAATATGGTGATGTATCCAATCCTCACACCTTTCCATTTGGTGAACCATAAGTTTTTGTACTGAATCTGTGATTGCCTTTCTCTGTGGAGATATCTTCTTTTGTATCAATTTTTAGGTAACACCTATATGTGATATGACAGGATATGTGTCTTTCGCTTTGTCCCTTACTACAAGTTGCGTGATTACTTCTAGACTCATCTATGGTGCTGCAAATGGCATTGTTTCATTTTTTCTCTAGCTCATATTCCATCTGTACATGTAGCAGTTCTTCTTTGTCCACCCATCTGTCGGTGGACTTTTTGGTGACTTCCATATCTTGGCTATTGTGCTACTATGCAATGCAGATTTGCCTGCCAGTGTCTTTCCAATTCTGTCTTCTTAGGTTATAGGTCCAGGTATAGGTCTACTGGATCATATGGTAGCTCAGCGTTAACCTTTGAAAGGCACCTCCTTTCTGTTCTCTTTAGTGGTTCTTTCCAGGTTACGTCCCACTTAAAGTGGAGGGTATGCATTTCTCCACAGCACCTTTAGCATTTATTCTTTGTAGTGTTTTGGTGATGGTTATTCTGACTGGTGTGAGCTGATACCTCTTTGTGCTTGAATTTGCATGTGTCTCATAATCTGTTGAAATTGAGCTTTAAGGCTGGTCCTTTTAATTTTTCAGGCTGTGAGTAGAGCTTAGTTCTTCAAAGTGTTTTCTTAAAGTATGTGTCCTATTTTAGAAATTTTTGGCCATTACCTCCCTCAAGACATTTTGCGGTGACCATGAGCACAGGCTTAAATCTGCTTTTGCAGGTAACGTCCAGAGGGCGGCAGTCTTTCTACGTTCCCCACTCTGGTACAAGGGAAACAGACCTCCCGGCCAGTGGTGTTCCTCGGTTATAAATTAGAGTGGGATGTGCCTGAATAAACCCACAAATGCTGATGTCTCCTTACTTATGTTTGTCTTTTAAATTTAACTTATATTTATTATTGGAGTAATATTACATTGTGTACATGGAACAGTTCTTCTTGGTGCATTCCTCTGTTGATGGACATTTTCATTGCTTCCAAATGTTGGCTATGGTAAATATGGCTGGAGTGCAGGATTGCCAGCCTGTGACGTTTTGATTCTCATTTTCTCAGGAGATAGGCCCAGCAGTGGGTATGACTGACTGACGGGTAGCTCAATGTTTACCTTTTCAAGGCACTTCCATTGTGTTTTCATTAGAGGCTCTTACCACGTCCCCCTTAGAGCCGAGTGTACGCATTTCTCCACAGTCCCTTCAGCATTTATTTTTTGAAGCATTTTTGCTGAAGGCCATTCGACTGCTGTGAGCTGATAGGTTTTTGTAATTTGGGTTTGCATGTCTTTCCAAATTCCTAAAATACATCATTTTCCCACACCTTTTTCTTTTCCCTTAAAAGAAAAAAACTGTGAGTACAATATACCTCTTGAAATTGTCTTCTTGGAAGGTTGCCCTCTTTTGAAATTGCTGCTCCATTTTTGATCCCAGGATTTATTTGGAGGGCAGGTGTCATTTACAGAATTGCAAGTTGGTGAATATTTAGTGACCTTTAGCAGTGGGTGTAAAGCGGCTGTTGTGGGAAGTGGCCACAAGGAGGCAGCATTTCTCCATTCCCAAATCTGGGTACTAGGGCAGCAGAGCCTTTCTGGAAGTCATGTTCCTAGGTTGTAAATTAGAATGGCATGTGCCAGGAGAAACCCCCATAAGTTTATGTCTCATTACTTCTTGTTTTTGTTAATTGTTTTAATCGGGGTAAAGATTAGAATATTGTTTGTCCTAGGGGTACACAATCTGGTTCATTTGTATATTATATATGTCTATTCTACCGACCCTCTTCCCATGTAAAATATTACATAGTGTTCTGTAGACCTCCCTTGCTATATGGTCGGTCTCTTTGAAATATGTATATAGTATGTATTTGGATATGTATAGTAACACTAATCTCATTTATCCATGCCCCCCACCTTTCCTTTTAGATGAGCACAGTTGGTTGTCTAAGTCTGTGAGTGTCTTTCTCTGTGGAAATATGTTCATTTGTGTCAGTTATTAGGTAACGCCTATAAGGGATAGCATAGGATATAGGTCTTTTGCTTTCCGACTTACCTCATGTTTTGTGATTATCTCCAGGCTCATCTCTGCTGCCTCAAAGAGCAGTGTTTCATTGTTTTCCATGGCTAGTATTTCTTTGTGTACATGGACCCCTTCCTCTTTATCCATTCACCCGTTGATGGACATTTTGGTTGCTTCCCATCTTGGCTATTTTGAATAAGGCTGCAGTGCAGCTTTTGCAGCCTGTGTCTTTTCGATTCTGGTCTTCACAGGTGAGAGGCCCAGTGGTGTGCCTGCTGGATTGAATGATACCTCAACTTTTACTTTTAATCGCAGTTCCTTTCTGTTCTCATTATTGGCTGTTAACCACTTGTCTTCTCCCAAGCACCTAGAGGTTACACAGTTCTCTACCACCCCATCAGCATTTATTGTTTGTAGACTTTTTGCTGACGGTCAGTCGACAGGTGTGAGTTGAAACCTTTTGGTTGATTAGATTGCATGAGTCTAATAATTCCTGAGGTTGAGCTTTTATCCATTTTCCTGTTTTTTTATAAAGAGAGTGAGGAATACTTACCTCTTCATACTATCTTCTTGAAACATTTGCCTGTTTTGAATTATTTTGTCCATTCCCTACCTGAACACAATTCATGACAGCAGTTGTCCTTTACAGCCCTGAGTCCTTGTGAATTTTAAGTGACCATTAGCTGTGGGTTTAAAGCTGCTTTTGCGGGAAACGGCCACAAGGCGGCAGCATTTCTCCTTTACCAAATCTGATTACTAGGGCAACAGAGCCTTATTGGAAGTGGTGTGCTAGGTTGTAAATGAGAATGGAATGTGCCAGGAAAAAGCCCTTTAAGTTTATGTGTCATTACTTCTTGTTCGTATTTTTAACATAATTTTTATATTTTATCACAGCAAATTTGATTACAATGGTTTGTTTGTTCTAGGTGTGCAAGATGTGGTTCTTTCACCCATGTACATATATCTATTCTTCTTCGGAATCTTTTCCCATGTAGGTTATGACACAATGTTGAGTAGTCTTCTCTTGGTATTCTGTAGGTCTTTGGTGATTATATATTTCACGTGTGTTTGTATATCTCTGTTAACCTCAATATGGTGATGTATCCAATCCTCACAGCTTTCCATTTGGTGAACCATAAGTTTTTGTACTGAATCTGTGATTGCCTTTCTCTGTGGAGATATCTTCTTTTGTATCAATTTTTAGGTAACACCTATATGTGATATGACAGGATATGTGTCTTTCGCTTTGTCCCTTACTACAAGTTGCGTGATTACTTCTAGACTCATCTATGGTGCTGCAAATGGCATTGTTTCATTTTTTCTCTAGCTCATATTCCATCTGTACATGTAGCAGTTCTTCTTTGTCCACCCATCTGTCGGTGGACTTTTTGGTGACTTCCATATCTTGGCTATTGTGCTATTATGCAATGCAGATTTGCCTGCCAGTGTCTTTCCAATTCTGTCTTCTTAGGTTATAGGTCCAGGTATAGGTCTACTGGATCATATGGTAGCTCAGCGTTAACCTTTGAAAGGCACCTCCTTTCTGTTCTCTTTAGTGGTTCTTTCCAGGTTACGTCCCACTTAAAGTGGAGGGTATGCATTTCTCCACAGCACCTTTAGCATTTATTCTTTGTAGTGTTTTGGTGATGGTTATTCTGACTGGTGTGAGCTGATACCTCTTTGTGCTTGAATTTGCATGTGTCTCATAATCTGTTGAAATTGAGCTTTAAGGCTGGTCCTTTTAATTTTTCAGGCTGTGAGTAGAGCTTAGTTCTTCAAAGTGTTTTCTTAAAGTATGTGTCCTATTTTAGAAATTTTTGGCCATTACCTCCCTCAAGACATTTTGCGGTGACCATGAGCACAGGCTTAAATCTGCTTTTGCAGGTAACGTCCAGAGGGCGGCAGTCTTTCTACGTTCCCCACTCTGGTACAAGGGAAACAGACCTCCCGGCCAGTGGTGTTCCTCGGTTATAAATTAGAGTGGGATGTGCCTGAATAAACCCACAAATGCTGATGTCTCCTTACTTATGTTTGTCTTTTAAATTTAACTTATATTTATTATTGGAGTAATATTACATTGTGTACATGGAACAGTTCTTCTTGGTGCATTCCTCTGTTGATGGACATTTTCATTGCTTCCAAATGTTGGCTATGGTAAATATGGCTGGAGTGCAGGATTGCCAGCCTGTGACGTTTTGATTCTCATTTTCTCAGGAGATAGGCCCAGCAGTGGGTATGACTGACTGACGGGTAGCTCAATGTTTACCTTTTCAAGGCACTTCCATTGTGTTTTCATTAGAGGCTCTTACCACGTCCCCCTTAGAGCCGAGTGTACGCATTTCTCCACAGTCCCTTCAGCATTTATTTTTTGAAGCATTTTTGCTGAAGGCCATTCGACTGCTGTGAGCTGATAGGTTTTTGTAATTTGGGTTTGCATGTCTTTCCAAATTCCTAAAATACATCATTTTCCCACACCTTTTTCTTTTCCCTTAAAAGAAAAAAACTGTGAGTACAATATACCTCTTGAAATTGTCTTCTTGGAAGGTTGCCCTCTTTTGAAATTGCTGCTCCATTTTTGATCCCAGGATTTATTTGGAGGGCAGGTGTCATTTACAGAATTGCAAGTTGGTGAATATTTAGTGACCTTTAGCAGTGGGTGTAAAGCGGCTGTTGTGGGAAGTGGCCACAAGGAGGCAGCATTTCTCCATTCCCAAATCTGGGTACTAGGGCAGCAGAGCCTTTCTGGAAGTCATGTTCCTAGGTTGTAAATTAGAATGGCATGTGCCAGGAGAAACCCCCATAAGTTTATGTCTCATTACTTCTTGTTTTTGTTAATTGTTTTAATCGGGGTAAAGATTAGAATATTGTTTGTCCTAGGGGTACACAATCTGGTTCATTTGTATATTATATATGTCTATTCTACCGACCCTCTTCCCATGTAAAATATTACATAGTGTTCTGTAGACCTCCCTTGCTATATGGTCGGTCTCTTTGAAATATGTATATAGTATGTATTTGGATATGTATAGTAACACTAATCTCATTTATCCATGCCCCCCACCTTTCCTTTTAGATGAGCACAGTTGGTTGTCTAAGTCTGTGAGTGTCTTTCTCTGTGGAAATATGTTCATTTGTGTGAGTTATTAGGTAACGCCTATAAGGGATAGCATAGGATATAGGTCTTTTGCTTTCCGACTTACCTCATGTTTTGTGATTATCTCCAGGCTCATCTCTGCTGCCTCAAAGAGCAGTGTTTCATTGTTTTCCATGGCTAGTATTTCTTTGTGTACATGGACCCCTTCCTCTTTATCCATTCACCCGTTGATGGACATTTTGGTTGCTTCCCATCTTGGCTATTTTGAATAAGGCTGCAGTGCAGCTTTTGCAGCCTGTGTCTTTTCGATTCTGGTCTTCACAGGTGAGAGGCCCAGTGGTGTGCCTGCTGGATTGAATGATACCTCAACTTTTACTTTTAATCGCAGTTCCTTTCTGTTCTCATTATTGGCTGTTAACCACTTGTCTTCTCCCAAGCACCTAGAGGTTACACAGTTCTCTACCACCCCATCAGCATTTATTGTTTGTAGACTTTTTGCTGACGGTCAGTCGACAGGTGTGAGTTGAAACCTTTTGGTTGATTAGATTGCATGAGTCTAATAATTCCTGAGGTTGAGCTTTTATCCATTTTCCTGTTTTTTTATAAAGAGAGTGAGGAATACTTACCTCTTCATACTATCTTCTTGAAACATTTGCCTGTTTTGAATTATTTTGTCCATTCCCTACCTGAACACAATTCATGACAGCAGTTGTCCTTTACAGCCCTGAGTCCTTGTGAATTTTAAGTGACCATTAGCTGTGGGTTTAAAGCTGCTTTTGCGGGAAACGGCCACAAGGCGGCAGCATTTCTCCTTTACCAAATCTGATTACTAGGGCAACAGAGCCTTATTGGAAGTGGTGTGCTAGGTTGTAAATGAGAATGGAATGTGCCAGGAAAAAGCCCTTTAAGTTTATGTGTCATTACTTCTTGTTCGTATTTTTAACATAATTTTTATATTTTATCACAGCAAATTTGATTACAATGGTTTGTTTGTTCTAGGTGTGCAAGATGTGGTTCTTTCACCCATGTACATATATCTATTCTTCTTCAGAATCTTTTCCCATGTAGGTTATGACACAATGTTGAGTAGTCTTCTCTTGGTATTCTGTAGGTCTTTGGTGATTATATATTTCACGTGTGTTTGTATATCTCTGTTAACCTCAATATGGTGATGTATCCAATCCTCACAGCTTTCCATTTGGTGAACCATAAGTTTTTGTACTGAATCTGTGATTGCCTTTCTCTGTGGAGATATCTTCTTTTGTATCAATTTTTAGGTAACACCTATATGTGATATGACAGGATATGTGTCTTTCGCTTTGTCCCTTACTACAAGTTGCGTGATTACTTCTAGACTCATCTATGGTGCTGCAAATGGCATTGTTTCATTTTTTCTCTAGCTCATATTCCATCTGTACATGTAGCAGTTCTTCTTTGTCCACCCATCTGTCGGTGGACTTTTTGGTGACTTCCATATCTTGGCTATTGTGCTACTATGCAATGCAGATTTGCCTGCCAGTGTCTTTCCAATTCTGTCTTCTTAGGTTATAGGTCCAGGTATAGGTCTACTGGATCATGTGGTAGCTCAGCGTTAACCTTTGAAAGGCACCTCCTTTCTGTTCTCTTTAGTGGTTCTTTCCAGGTTACGTCCCACTTAAAGTGGAGGGTATGCATTTCTCCACAGCACCTTTAGCATTTATTCTTTGTAGTGTTTTGGTGATGGTTATTCTGACTGGTGTGAGCTGATACCTCTTTGTGCTTGAATTTGCATGTGTCTCATAATCTGTTGAAATTGAGCTTTAAGGCTGGTCCTTTTAATTTTTCAGGCTGTGAGTAGAGCTTAGTTCTTCAAAGTGTTTTCTTAAAGTATGTGTCCTATTTTAGAAATTTTTGGCCATTACCTCCCTCAAGACATTTTGCGGTGACCATGAGCACAGGCTTAAATCTGCTTTTGCAGGTAACGTCCAGAGGGCGGCAGTCTTTCTACGTTCCCCACTCTGGTACAAGGGAAACAGACCTCCCGGCCAGTGGTGTTCCTCGGTTATAAATTAGAGTGGGATGTGCCTGAATAAACCCACAAATGCTGATGTCTCCTTACTTATGTTTGTCTTTTAAATTTAACTTATATTTATTAGTGGAGTAATATTACATTGTGTACATGGAACAGTTCTTCTTGGTGCATTCCTCTGTTGATGGACATTTTCATTGCTTCCAAATGTTGGCTATGGTAAATATGGCTGGAGTGCAGGATTGCCAGCCTGTGACGTTTTGATTCTCATTTTCTCAGGAGATAGGCCCAGCAGTGGGTATGACTGACTGACGGGTAGCTCAATGTTTACCTTTTCAAGGCACTTCCATTGTGTTTTCATTAGAGGCTCTTACCACGTCCCCCTTAGAGCCGAGTGTACGCATTTCTCCACAGTCCCTTCAGCATTTATTTTTTGAAGCATTTTTGCTGAAGGCCATTCGACTGCTGTGAGCTGATAGGTTTTTGTAATTTGGGTTTGCATGTCTTTCCAAATTCCTAAAATACATCATTTTCCCACACCTTTTTCTTTTCCCTTAAAAGAAAAAAACTGTGAGTACAATATACCTCTTGAAATTGTCTTCTTGAAAGGTTGCCCTCTTTTGAAATTGCTGCTCCATTTTTGATCCCAGGATTTATTTGGAGGGCAGGTGTCATTTACAGAATTGCAAGTTGGTGAATATTTAGTGACCTTTAGCAGTGGGTGTAAAGCGGCTGTTGTGGGAAGTGGCCACAAGGAGGCAGCATTTCTCCATTCCCAAATCTGGGTACTAGGGCAGCAGAGCCTTTCTGGAAGTCATGTTCCTAGGTTGTAAATTAGAATGGCATGTGCCAGGAGAAACCCCCATAAGTTTATGTCTCATTACTTCTTGTTTTTGTTAATTGTTTTAATCGGGGTAAAGATTAGAATATTGTTTGTCCTAGGGGTACACAATCTGGTTCATTTGTATATTATATATGTCTATTCTACCGACCCTCTTCCCATGTAAAATATTACATAGTGTTCTGTAGACCTCCCTTGCTATATGGTCGGTCTCTTTGAAATATGTATATAGTATGTATTTGGATATGTATAGTAACACTAATCTCATTTATCCATGCCCCCCACCTTTCCTTTTAGATGAGCACAGTTGGTTGTCTAAGTCTGTGAGTGTCTTTCTCTGTGGAAATATGTTCATTTGTGTGAGTTATTAGGTAACGCCTATAAGGGATAGCATAGGATATAGGTCTTTTGCTTTCCGACTTACCTCATGTTTTGTGATTATCTCCAGGCTCATCTCTGCTGCCTCAAAGAGCAGTGTTTCATTGTTTTCCATGGCTAGTATTTCTTTGTGTACATGGACCCCTTCCTCTTTATCCATTCACCCGTTGATGGACATTTTGGTTGCTTCCCATCTTGGCTATTTTGAATAAGGCTGCAGTGCAGCTTTTGCAGCCTGTGTCTTTTCGATTCTGGTCTTCACAGGTGAGAGGCCCAGTGGTGTGCCTGCTGGATTGAATGATACCTCAACTTTTACTTTTAATCGCAGTTCCTTTCTGTTCTCATTATTGGCTGTTAACCACTTGTCTTCTCCCAAGCACCTAGAGGTTACACAGTTCTCTACCACCCCATCAGCATTTATTGTTTGTAGACTTTTTGCTGACGGTCAGTCGACAGGTGTGAGTTGAAACCTTTTGGTTGATTAGATTGCATGAGTCTAATAATTCCTGAGGTTGAGCTTTTATCCATTTTCCTGTTTTTTTATAAAGAGAGTGAGGAATACTTACCTCTTCATACTATCTTCTTGAAACATTTGCCTGTTTTGAATTATTTTGTCCATTCCCTACCTGAACACAATTCATGACAGCAGTTGTCCTTTACAGCCCTGAGTCCTTGTGAATTTTAAGTGACCATTAGCTGTGGGTTTAAAGCTGCTTTTGCGGGAAACGGCCACAAGGCGGCAGCATTTCTCCTTTACCAAATCTGATTACTAGGGCAACAGAGCCTTATTGGAAGTGGTGTGCTAGGTTGTAAATGAGAATGGAATGTGCCAGGAAAAAGCCCTTTAAGTTTATGTGTCATTACTTCTTGTTCGTATTTTTAACATAATTTTTATATTTTATCACAGCAAATTTGATTACAATGGTTTGTTTGTTCTAGGTGTGCAAGATGTGGTTCTTTCACCCATGTACATATATCTATTCTTCTTCGGAATCTTTTCCCATGTAGGTTATGACACAATGTTGAGTAGTCTTCTCTTGGTATTCTGTAGGTCTTTGGTGATTATATATTTCACGTGTGTTTGTATATCTCTGTTAACCTCAATATGGTGATGTATCCAATCCTCACACCTTTCCATTTGGTGAACCATAAGTTTTTGTACTGAATCTGTGATTGCCTTTCTCTGTGGAGATATCTTCTTTTGTATCAATTTTTAGGTAACACCTATATGTGATATGACAGGATATGTGTCTTTCGCTTTGTCCCTTACTACAAGTTGCGTGATTACTTCTAGACTCATCTATGGTGCTGCAAATGGCATTGTTTCATTTTTTCTCTAGCTCATATTCCATCTGTACATGTAGCAGTTCTTCTTTGTCCACCCATCTGTCGGTGGACTTTTTGGTGACTTCCATATCTTGGCTATTGTGCTACTATGCAATGCAGATTTGCCTGCCAGTGTCTTTCCAATTCTGTCTTCTTAGGTTATAGGTCCAGGTATAGGTCTACTGGATCATGTGGTAGCTCAGCGTTAACCTTTGAAAGGCACCTCCTTTCTGTTCTCTTTAGTGGTTCTTTCCAGGTTACGTCCCACTTAAAGTGGAGGGTATGCATTTCTCCACAGCACCTTTAGCATTTATTCTTTGTAGTGTTTTGGTGATGGTTATTCTGACTGGTGTGAGCTGATACCTCTTTGTGCTTGAATTTGCATGTGTCTCATAATCTGTTGAAATTGAGCTTTAAGGCTGGTCCTTTTAATTTTTCAGGCTGTGAGTAGAGCTTAGTTCTTCAAAGTGTTTTCTTAAAGTATGTGTCCTATTTTAGAAATTTTTGGCCATTACCTCCCTCAAGACATTTTGCGGTGACCATGAGCACAGGCTTAAATCTGCTTTTGCAGGTAACGTCCAGAGGGCGGCAGTCTTTCTACGTTCCCCACTCTGGTACAAGGGAAACAGACCTCCCGGCCAGTGGTGTTCCTCGGTTATAAATTAGAGTGGGATGTGCCTGAATAAACCCACAAATGCTGATGTCTCCTTACTTATGTTTGTCTTTTAAATTTAACTTATATTTATTAGTGGAGTAATATTACATTGTGTACATGGAACAGTTCTTCTTGGTGCATTCCTCTGTTGATGGACATTTTCATTGCTTCCAAATGTTGGCTATGGTAAATATGGCTGGAGTGCAGGATTGCCAGCCTGTGACGTTTTGATTCTCATTTTCTCAGGAGATAGGCCCAGCAGTGGGTATGACTGACTGACGGGTAGCTCAATGTTTACCTTTTCAAGGCACTTCCATTGTGTTTTCATTAGAGGCTCTTACCACGTCCCCCTTAGAGCCGAGTGTACGCATTTCTCCACAGTCCCTTCAGCATTTATTTTTTGAAGCATTTTTGCTGAAGGCCATTCGACTGCTGTGAGCTGATAGGTTTTTGTAATTTGGGTTTGCATGTCTTTCCAAATTCCTAAAATACATCATTTTCCCACACCTTTTTCTTTTCCCTTAAAAGAAAAAAACTGTGAGTACAATATACCTCTTGAAATTGTCTTCTTGGAAGGTTGCCCTCTTTTGAAATTGCTGCTCCATTTTTGATCCCAGGATTTATTTGGAGGGCAGGTGTCATTTACAGAATTGCAAGTTGGTGAATATTTAGTGACCTTTAGCAGTGGGTGTAAAGCGGCTGTTGTGGGAAGTGGCCACAAGGAGGCAGCATTTCTCCATTCCCAAATCTGGGTACTAGGGCAGCAGAGCCTTTCTGGAAGTCATGTTCCTAGGTTGTAAATTAGAATGGCATGTGCCAGGAGAAACCCCCATAAGTTTATGTCTCATTACTTCTTGTTTTTGTTAATTGTTTTAATCGGGGTAAAGATTAGAATATTGTTTGTCCTAGGGGTACACAATCTGGTTCATTTGTATATTATATATGTCTATTCTACCGACCCTCTTCCCATGTAAAATATTACATAGTGTTCTGTAGACCTCCCTTGCTATATGGTCGGTCTCTTTGAAATATGTATATAGTATGTATTTGGATATGTATAGTAACACTAATCTCATTTATCCATGCCCCCCACCTTTCCTTTTAGATGAGCACAGTTGGTTGTCTAAGTCTGTGAGTGTCTTTCTCTGTGGAAATATGTTCATTTGTGTGAGTTATTAGGTAACGCCTATAAGGGATAGCATAGGATATAGGTCTTTTGCTTTCCGACTTACCTCATGTTTTGTGATTATCTCCAGGCTCATCTCTGCTGCCTCAAAGAGCAGTGTTTCATTGTTTTCCATGGCTAGTATTTCTTTGTGTACATGGACCCCTTCCTCTTTATCCATTCACCCGTTGATGGACATTTTGGTTGCTTCCCATCTTGGCTATTTTGAATAAGGCTGCAGTGCAGCTTTTGCAGCCTGTGTCTTTTCGATTCTGGTCTTCACAGGTGAGAGGCCCAGTGGTGTGCCTGCTGGATTGAATGATACCTCAACTTTTACTTTTAATCGCAGTTCCTTTCTGTTCTCATTATTGGCTGTTAACCACTTGTCTTCTCCCAAGCACCTAGAGGTTACACAGTTCTCTACCACCCCATCAGCATTTATTGTTTGTAGACTTTTTGCTGACGGTCAGTCGACAGGTGTGAGTTGAAACCTTTTGGTTGATTAGATTGCATGAGTCTAATAATTCCTGAGGTTGAGCTTTTATCCATTTTCCTGTTTTTTTATAAAGAGAGTGAGGAATACTTACCTCTTCATACTATCTTCTTGAAACATTTGCCTGTTTTGAATTATTTTGTCCATTCCCTACCTGAACACAATTCATGACAGCAGTTGTCCTTTACAGCCCTGAGTCCTTGTGAATTTTAAGTGACCATTAGCTGTGGGTTTAAAGCTGCTTTTGCGGGAAACGGCCACAAGGCGGCAGCATTTCTCCTTTACCAAATCTGATTACTAGGGCAACAGAGCCTTATTGGAAGTGGTGTGCTAGGTTGTAAATGAGAATGGAATGTGCCAGGAAAAAGCCCTTTAAGTTTATGTGTCATTACTTCTTGTTCGTATTTTTAACATAATTTTTATATTTTATCACAGCAAATTTGATTACAATGGTTTGTTTGTTCTAGGTGTGCAAGATGTGGTTCTTTCACCCATGTACATATATCTATTCTTCTTCGGAATCTTTTCCCATGTAGGTTATGACACAATGTTGAGTAGTCTTCTCTTGGTATTCTGTAGGTCTTTGGTGATTATATATTTCACGTGTGTTTGTATATCTCTGTTAACCTCAATATGGTGATGTATCCAATCCTCACACCTTTCCATTTGGTGAACCATAAGTTTTTGTACTGAATCTGTGATTGCCTTTCTCTGTGGAGATATCTTCTTTTGTATCAATTTTTAGGTAACACCTATATGTGATATGACAGGATATGTGTCTTTCGCTTTGTCCCTTACTACAAGTTGCGTGATTACTTCTAGACTCATCTATGGTGCTGCAAATGGCATTGTTTCATTTTTTCTCTAGCTCATATTCCATCTGTACATGTAGCAGTTCTTCTTTGTCCACCCATCTGTCGGTGGACTTTTTGGTGACTTCCATATCTTGGCTATTGTGCTACTATGCAATGCAGATTTGCCTGCCAGTGTCTTTCCAATTCTGTCTTCTTAGGTTATAGGTCCAGGTATAGGTCTACTGGATCATGTGGTAGCTCAGCGTTAACCTTTGAAAGGCACCTCCTTTCTGTTCTCTTTAGTGGTTCTTTCCAGGTTACGTCCCACTTAAAGTGGAGGGTATGCATTTCTCCACAGCACCTTTAGCATTTATTCTTTGTAGTGTTTTGGTGATGGTTATTCTGACTGGTGTGAGCTGATACCTCTTTGTGCTTGAATTTGCATGTGTCTCATAATCTGTTGAAATTGAGCTTTAAGGCTGGTCCTTTTAATTTTTCAGGCTGTGAGTAGAGCTTAGTTCTTCAAAGTGTTTTCTTAAAGTATGTGTCCTATTTTAGAAATTTTTGGCCATTACCTCCCTCAAGACATTTTGCGGTGACCATGAGCACAGGCTTAAATCTGCTTTTGCAGGTAACGTCCAGAGGGCAGCAGTCTTTCTACGTTCCCCACTCTGGTACAAGGGAAACAGACCTCCCGGCCAGTGGTGTTCCTCGGTTATAAATTAGAGTGGGATGTGCCTGAATAAACCCACAAATGCTGATGTCTCCTTACTTATGTTTGTCTTTTAAATTTAACTTATATTTATTAGTGGAGTAATATTACATTGTGTACATGGAACAGTTCTTCTTGGTGCATTCCTCTGTTGATGGACATTTTCATTGCTTCCAAATGTTGGCTATGGTAAATATGGCTGGAGTGCAGGATTGCCAGCCTGTGACGTTTTGATTCTCATTTTCTCAGGAGATAGGCCCAGCAGTGGGTATGACTGACTGACGGGTAGCTCAATGTTTACCTTTTCAAGGCACTTCCATTGTGTTTTCATTAGAGGCTCTTACCACGTCCCCCTTAGAGCCGAGTGTACGCATTTCTCCACAGTCCCTTCAGCATTTATTTTTTGAAGCATTTTTGCTGAAGGCCATTCGACTGCTGTGAGCTGATAGGTTTTTGTAATTTGGGTTTGCATGTCTTTCCAAATTCCTAAAATACATCATTTTCCCACACCTTTTTCTTTTCCCTTAAAAGAAAAAAACTGTGAGTACAATATACCTCTTGAAATTGTCTTCTTGAAAGGTTGCCCTCTTTTGAAATTGCTGCTCCATTTTTGATCCCAGGATTTATTTGGAGGGCAGGTGTCATTTACAGAATTGCAAGTTGGTGAATATTTAGTGACCTTTAGCAGTGGGTGTAAAGCGGCTGTTGTGGGAAGTGGCCACAAGGAGGCAGCATTTCTCCATTCCCAAATCTGGGTACTAGGGCAGCAGAGCCTTTCTGGAAGTCATGTTCCTAGGTTGTAAATTAGAATGGCATGTGCCAGGAGAAACCCCCATAAGTTTATGTCTCATTACTTCTTGTTTTTGTTAATTGTTTTAATCGGGGTAAAGATTAGAATATTGTTTGTCCTAGGGGTACACAATCTGGTTCATTTGTATATTATATATGTCTATTCTACCGACCCTCTTCCCATGTAAAATATTACATAGTGTTCTGTAGACCTCCCTTGCTATATGGTCGGTCTCTTTGAAATATGTATATAGTATGTATTTGGATATGTATAGTAACACTAATCTCATTTATCCATGCCCCCCACCTTTCCTTTTAGATGAGCACAGTTGGTTGTCTAAGTCTGTGAGTGTCTTTCTCTGTGGAAATATGTTCATTTGTGTGAGTTATTAGGTAACGCCTATAAGGGATAGCATAGGATATAGGTCTTTTGCTTTCCGACTTACCTCATGTTTTGTGATTATCTCCAGGCTCATCTCTGCTGCCTCAAAGAGCAGTGTTTCATTGTTTTCCATGGCTAGTATTTCTTTGTGTACATGGACCCCTTCCTCTTTATCCATTCACCCGTTGATGGACATTTTGGTTGCTTCCCATCTTGGCTATTTTGAATAAGGCTGCAGTGCAGCTTTTGCAGCCTGTGTCTTTTCGATTCTGGTCTTCTCAGATGAGAGGCCCAGTGGTGTGCCTGCTGGATTGAATGGTACCTCAACTTTTACTTTTAATCGCAGTTCCTTTCTGTTCTCATTATTGGCTGTTAACCACTTGTCTTCTCCCAAGCACCTAGAGGTTACACAGTTCTCTACCACCCCATCAGCATTTATTGTTTGTAGACTTTTTGCTGACGGTCAGTCGACAGGTGTGAGTTGAAACCTTTTGGTTGATTAGATTGCATGAGTCTAATAATTCCTGAGGTTGAGCTTTTATCCATTTTCCTGTTTTTTTATAAAGAGAGTGAGGAATACTTACCTCTTCATACTATCTTCTTGAAACATTTGCCTGTTTTGAATTATTTTGTCCATTCCCTACCTGAACACAATTCATGACAGCAGTTGTCCTTTACAGCCCTGAGTCCTTGTGAATTTTAAGTGACCATTAGCTGTGGGTTTAAAGCTGCTTTTGCGGGAAACGGCCACAAGGCGGCAGCATTTCTCCTTTACCAAATCTGACTACTAGGGCAACAGAGCCTTATTGGAAGTGGTGTGCTAGGTTGTAAATGAGAATGGAATGTGCCAGGAAAAAGCCCTTTAAGTTTATGTGTCATTACTTCTTGTTCGTATTTTTAACATAATTTTTATATTTTATCACAGCAAATTTGATTACAATGGTTTGTTTGTTCTAGGTGTGCAAGATGTGGTTCTTTCACCCATGTACATATATCTATTCTTCTTCGGAATCTTTTCCCATGTAGGTTATGACACAATGTTGAGTAGTCTTCTCTTGGTATTCTGTAGGTCTTTGGTGATTATATATTTCACGTGTGTTTGTATATCTCTGTTAACCTCAATATGGTGATGTATCCAATCCTCACACCTTTCCATTTGGTGAACCATAAGTTTTTGTACTGAATCTGTGATTGCCTTTCTCTGTGGAGATATCTTCTTTTGTATCAATTTTTAGGTAACACCTATATGTGATATGACAGGATATGTGTCTTTCGCTTTGTCCCTTACTACAAGTTGCGTGATTACTTCTAGACTCATCTATGGTGCTGCAAATGGCATTGTTTCATTTTTTCTCTAGCTCATATTCCATCTGTACATGTAGCAGTTCTTCTTTGTCCACCCATCTGTCGGTGGACTTTTTGGTGACTTCCATATCTTGGCTATTGTGCTACTATGCAATGCAGATTTGCCTGCCAGTGTCTTTCCAATTCTGTCTTCTTAGGTTATAGGTCCAGGTATAGGTCTACTGGATCATGTGGTAGCTCAGCGTTAACCTTTGAAAGGCACCTCCTTTCTGTTCTCTTTAGTGGTTCTTTCCAGGTTACGTCCCACTTAAAGTGGAGGGTATGCATTTCTCCACAGCACCTTTAGCATTTATTCTTTGTAGTGTTTTGGTGATGGTTATTCTGACTGGTGTGAGCTGATACCTCTTTGTGCTTGAATTTGCATGTGTCTCATAATCTGTTGAAATTGAGCTTTAAGGCTGGTCCTTTTAATTTTTCAGGCTGTGAGTAGAGCTTAGTTCTTCAAAGTGTTTTCTTAAAGTATGTGTCCTATTTTAGAAATTTTTGGCCATTACCTCCCTCAAGACATTTTGCGGTGACCATGAGCACAGGCTTAAATCTGCTTTTGCAGGTAACGTCCAGAGGGCGGCAGTCTTTCTACGTTCCCCACTCTGGTACAAGGGAAACAGACCTCCCGGCCAGTGGTGTTCCTCGGTTATAAATTAGAGTGGGATGTGCCTGAATAAACCCACAAATGCTGATGTCTCCTTACTTATGTTTGTCTTTTAAATTTAACTTATATTTATTAGTGGAGTAATATTACATTGTGTACATGGAACAGTTCTTCTTGGTGCATTCCTCTGTTGATGGACATTTTCATTGCTTCCAAATGTTGGCTATGGTAAATATGGCTGGAGTGCAGGATTGCCAGCCTGTGACGTTTTGATTCTCATTTTCTCAGGAGATAGGCCCAGCAGTGGGTATGACTGACTGACGGGTAGCTCAATGTTTACCTTTTCAAGGCACTTCCATTGTGTTTTCATTAGAGGCTCTTACCACGTCCCCCTTAGAGCCGAGTGTACGCATTTCTCCACAGTCCCTTCAGCATTTATTTTTTGAAGCATTTTTGCTGAAGGCCATTCGACTGCTGTGAGCTGATAGGTTTTTGTAATTTGGGTTTGCATGTCTTTCCAAATTCCTAAAATACATCATTTTCCCACACCTTTTTCTTTTCCCTTAAAAGAAAAAAACTGTGAGTACAATATACCTCTTGAAATTGTCTTCTTGAAAGGTTGCCCTCTTTTGAAATTGCTGCTCCATTTTTGATCCCAGGATTTATTTGGAGGGCAGGTGTCATTTACAGAATTGCAAGTTGGTGAATATTTAGTGACCTTTAGCAGTGGGTGTAAAGCGGCTGTTGTGGGAAGTGGCCACAAGGAGGCAGCATTTCTCCATTCCCAAATCTGGGTACTAGGGCAGCAGAGCCTTTCTGGAAGTCATGTTCCTAGGTTGTAAATTAGAATGGCATGTGCCAGGAGAAACCCCCATAAGTTTATGTCTCATTACTTCTTGTTTTTGTTAATTGTTTTAATCGGGGTAAAGATTAGAATATTGTTTGTCCTAGGGGTACACAATCTGGTTCATTTGTATATTATATATGTCTATTCTACCGACCCTCTTCCCATGTAAAATATTACATAGTGTTCTGTAGACCTCCCTTGCTATATGGTCGGTCTCTTTGAAATATGTATATAGTATGTATTTGGATATGTATAGTAACACTAATCTCATTTATCCATGCCCCCCACCTTTCCTTTTAGATGAGCACAGTTGGTTGTCTAAGTCTGTGAGTGTCTTTCTCTGTGGAAATATGTTCATTTGTGTGAGTTATTAGGTAACGCCTATAAGGGATAGCATAGGATATAGGTCTTTTGCTTTCCGACTTACCTCATGTTTTGTGATTATCTCCAGGCTCATCTCTGCTGCCTCAAAGAGCAGTGTTTCATTGTTTTCCATGGCTAGTATTTCTTTGTGTACATGGACCCCTTCCTCTTTATCCATTCACCCGTTGATGGACATTTTGGTTGCTTCCCATCTTGGCTATTTTGAATAAGGCTGCAGTGCAGCTTTTGCAGCCTGTGTCTTTTCGATTCTGGTCTTCACAGGTGAGAGGCCCAGTGGTGTGCCTGCTGGATTGAATGATACCTCAACTTTTACTTTTAATCGCAGTTCCTTTCTGTTCTCATTATTGGCTGTTAACCACTTGTCTTCTCCCAAGCACCTAGAGGTTACACAGTTCTCTACCACCCCATCAGCATTTATTGTTTGTAGACTTTTTGCTGACGGTCAGTCGACAGGTGTGAGTTGAAACCTTTTGGTTGATTAGATTGCATGAGTCTAATAATTCCTGAGGTTGAGCTTTTATCCATTTTCCTGTTTTTTTATAAAGAGAGTGAGGAATACTTACCTCTTCATACTATCTTCTTGAAACATTTGCCTGTTTTGAATTATTTTGTCCATTCCCTACCTGAACACAATTCATGACAGCAGTTGTCCTTTACAGCCCTGAGTCCTTGTGAATTTTAAGTGACCATTAGCTGTGGGTTTAAAGCTGCTTTTGCGGGAAACGGCCACAAGGCGGCAGCATTTCTCCTTTACCAAATCTGATTACTAGGGCAACAGAGCCTTATTGGAAGTGGTGTGCTAGGTTGTAAATGAGAATGGAATGTGCCAGGAAAAAGCCCTTTAAGTTTATGTGTCATTACTTCTTGTTCGTATTTTTAACATAATTTTTATATTTTATCACAGCAAATTTGATTACAATGGTTTGTTTGTTCTAGGTGTGCAAGATGTGGTTCTTTCACCCATGTACATATATCTATTCTTCTTCGGAATCTTTTCCCATGTAGGTTATGACACAATGTTGAGTAGTCTTCTCTTGGTATTCTGTAGGTCTTTGGTGATTATATATTTCACGTGTGTTTGTATATCTCTGTTAACCTCAATATGGTGATGTATCCAATCCTCACACCTTTCCATTTGGTGAACCATAAGTTTTTGTACTGAATCTGTGATTGCCTTTCTCTGTGGAGATATCTTCTTTTGTATCAATTTTTAGGTAACACCTATATGTGATATGACAGGATATGTGTCTTTCGCTTTGTCCCTTACTACAAGTTGCGTGATTACTTCTAGACTCATCTATGGTGCTGCAAATGGCATTGTTTCATTTTTTCTCTAGCTCATATTCCATCTGTACATGTAGCAGTTCTTCTTTGTCCACCCATCTGTCGGTGGACTTTTTGGTGACTTCCATATCTTGGCTATTGTGCTACTATGCAATGCAGATTTGCCTGCCAGTGTCTTTCCAATTCTGTCTTCTTAGGTTATAGGTCCAGGTATAGGTCTACTGGATCATGTGGTAGCTCAGCGTTAACCTTTGAAAGGCACCTCCTTTCTGTTCTCTTTAGTGGTTCTTTCCAGGTTACGTCCCACTTAAAGTGGAGGGTATGCATTTCTCCACAGCACCTTTAGCATTTATTCTTTGTAGTGTTTTGGTGATGGTTATTCTGACTGGTGTGAGCTGATACCTCTTTGTGCTTGAATTTGCATGTGTCTCATAATCTGTTGAAATTGAGCTTTAAGGCTGGTCCTTTTAATTTTTCAGGCTGTGAGTAGAGCTTAGTTCTTCAAAGTGTTTTCTTAAAGTATGTGTCCTATTTTAGAAATTTTTGGCCATTACCTCCCTCAAGACATTTTGCGGTGACCATGAGCACAGGCTTAAATCTGCTTTTGCAGGTAACGTCCAGAGGGCGGCAGTCTTTCTACGTTCCCCACTCTGGTACAAGGGAAACAGACCTCCCGGCCAGTGGTGTTCCTCGGTTATAAATTAGAGTGGGATGTGCCTGAATAAACCCACAAATGCTGATGTCTCCTTACTTATGTTTGTCTTTTAAATTTAACTTATATTTATTAGTGGAGTAATATTACATTGTGTACATGGAACAGTTCTTCTTGGTGCATTCCTCTGTTGATGGACATTTTCATTGCTTCCAAATGTTGGCTATGGTAAATATGGCTGGAGTGCAGGATTGCCAGCCTGTGACGTTTTGATTCTCATTTTCTCAGGAGATAGGCCCAGCAGTGGGTATGACTGACTGACGGGTAGCTCAATGTTTACCTTTTCAAGGCACTTCCATTGTGTTTTCATTAGAGGCTCTTACCACGTCCCCCTTAGAGCCGAGTGTACGCATTTCTCCACAGTCCCTTCAGCATTTATTTTTTGAAGCATTTTTGCTGAAGGCCATTCGACTGCTGTGAGCTGATAGGTTTTTGTAATTTGGGTTTGCATGTCTTTCCAAATTCCTAAAATACATCATTTTCCCACACCTTTTTCTTTTCCCTTAAAAGAAAAAAACTGTGAGTACAATATACCTCTTGAAATTGTCTTCTTGGAAGGTTGCCCTCTTTTGAAATTGCTGCTCCATTTTTGATCCCAGGATTTATTTGGAGGGCAGGTGTCATTTACAGAATTGCAAGTTGGTGAATATTTAGTGACCTTTAGCAGTGGGTGTAAAGCGGCTGTTGTGGGAAGTGGCCACAAGGAGGCAGCATTTCTCCATTCCCAAATCTGGGTACTAGGGCAGCAGAGCCTTTCTGGAAGTCATGTTCCTAGGTTGTAAATTAGAATGGCATGTGCCAGGAGAAACCCCCATAAGTTTATGTCTCATTACTTCTTGTTTTTGTTAATTGTTTTAATCGGGGTAAAGATTAGAATATTGTTTGTCCTAGGGGTACACAATCTGGTTCATTTGTATATTATATATGTCTATTCTACCGACCCTCTTCCCATGTAAAATATTACATAGTGTTCTGTAGACCTCCCTTGCTATATGGTCGGTCTCTTTGAAATATGTATATAGTATGTATTTGGATATGTATAGTAACACTAATCTCATTTATCCATGCCCCCCACCTTTCCTTTTAGATGAGCACAGTTGGTTGTCTAAGTCTGTGAGTGTCTTTCTCTGTGGAAATATGTTCATTTGTGTGAGTTATTAGGTAACGCCTATAAGGGATAGCATAGGATATAGGTCTTTTGCTTTCCGACTTACCTCATGTTTTGTGATTATCTCCAGGCTCATCTCTGCTGCCTCAAAGAGCAGTGTTTCATTGTTTTCCATGGCTAGTATTTCTTTGTGTACATGGACCCCTTCCTCTTTATCCATTCACCCGTTGATGGACATTTTGGTTGCTTCCCATCTTGGCTATTTTGAATAAGGCTGCAGTGCAGCTTTTGCAGCCTGTGTCTTTTCGATTCTGGTCTTCACAGGTGAGAGGCCCAGTGGTGTGCCTGCTGGATTGAATGATACCTCAACTTTTACTTTTAATCGCAATTCCTTTCTGTTCTCATTATTGGCTGTTAACCACTTGTCTTCTCCCAAGCACCTAGAGGTTACACAGTTCTCTACCACCCCATCAGCATTTATTGTTTGTAGACTTTTTGCTGACGGTCAGTCGACAGGTGTGAGTTGAAACCTTTTGGTTGATTAGATTGCATGAGTCTAATAATTCCTGAGGTTGAGCTTTTATCCATTTTCCTGTTTTTTTATAAAGAGAGTGAGGAATACTTACCTCTTCATACTATCTTCTTGAAACATTTGCCTGTTTTGAATTATTTTGTCCATTCCCTACCTGAACACAATTCATGACAGCAGTTGTCCTTTACAGCCCTGAGTCCTTGTGAATTTTAAGTGACCATTAGCTGTGGGTTTAAAGCTGCTTTTGCGGGAAACGGCCACAAGGCGGCAGCATTTCTCCTTTACCAAATCTGATTACTAGGGCAACAGAGCCTTATTGGAAGTGGTGTGCTAGGTTGTAAATGAGAATGGAATGTGCCAGGAAAAAGCCCTTTAAGTTTATGTGTCATTACTTCTTGTTCGTATTTTTAACATAATTTTTATATTTTATCACAGCAAATTTGATTACAATGGTTTGTTTGTTCTAGGTGTGCAAGATGTGGTTCTTTCACCCATGTACATATATCTATTCTTCTTCGGAATCTTTTCCCATGTAGGTTATGACACAATGTTGAGTAGTCTTCTCTTGGTATTCTGTAGGTCTTTGGTGATTATATATTTCACGTGTGTTTGTATATCTCTGTTAACCTCAATATGGTGACGTATCCAATCCTCACACCTTTCCATTTGGTGAACCATAAGTTTTTGTACTGAATCTGTGATTGCCTTTCTCTGTGGAGATATCTTCGTTTGTATCAATTTTTAGGTAACACCTATATGTGATATGACAGGATATGTGTCTTTTGCTTTGTCCCTTACTACAAGTTGCGTGATTACTTCTAGACTCATCTATGGTGCTGCAAATGGCATTGTTTCAATTTTTCTCTAGCTCGTATTCCATCTGTACATGTAGCAGTTCTTCTTTGTCCACCCATCTGTCGTTGGACTTTTTGGTGACTTCCATATCTTGGCTATTGTAATACTATGCAATGCAGATTTGCCTGCCAGTGTCTTTCCAATTCTGTCTTCTTCGGTTATAGGTCCAGGTATAGGTCTACTGGATCATATGGTAGCTCAGCATTAACCTTTGAAAGGCACCTCCTTTCTGTTCTCTTTAGTGGTTCTTTCCAGGTTACGTCCCACTTAAAGTGGAGGGTATGCATTTCTCCACAGCACCTTTAGCCTTTATTCTTTGTAGTGTTTTGGTGATGGTTATTCTGACTGGTGTGAGCTGATACCTCTTTGTGCTTGAATTTGCATGTGTCTCATAATCTGTTGAAATTGAGCTTTAAGGCTGGTCCTTTTAATTTTTCAGGCTGTGAGTACAGCTTAGTTCTTCAAAGTGTTTTCTTAAAGTATGTGTCCTATTTTAGAAATTTTTGGCCATTACCTCCCTCAAGACATTTTGCGGTGACCATGAGCACAGGCTTAAATCTGCTTTTGCAGATAACGTCCAGAGGGCGGCAGTCTTTCTACCTTCCCCACTCTGGTACTAGGGAAACAGAGCTCCCGGGCAGTGGTGGTCCTCGGTTATAAATTAGAGTGGGATGTGCCTGAATAAACCCACAAATGCTGATGTCTCTTTACTTATGTTTGTCTTTTAAATTTAACTTATATTGATTATTGGTGTAATATTACATTGTGTACATGGAACAGTTCTTCTTGGTGCATTCCTCTGTTGATGGACATTTTCATTGCTTCCAAATGTTGGCTATGGTAAATATGGCTGGAGTGCAGGATTGCCAGCCTGTGACGTTTTGATTCTCATTTTCTCAGGAGATAGGCCCAGCAGTGGGTATGACTGACTGACGGGTAGCTCAATGTTTACCTTTTCAAGGCACTTCCATTGTGTTTTCATTAGAGGCTCTTACCACGTCCCCCTTAGAGCCGAGTGTACGCATTTCTCCACAGTCCCTTCAGCATTTATTTTTTGAAGCATTTTTGCTGATGGCCATTCTGACTGCTGTGAGCTGATAGGTTTTTGTAATTTGGGTTTGCATGTCTTTCCAAATTCCTAAAATACATCATTTTCCCACACCTTTTTCTTTTCCCTTAAAAGAAAAAAACTGTGAGTACAATATACCTCTTGAAATTGTCTTCTTGGAAGGTTGCCCTCTTTTGAAATTGTTGCTCCATTTTTGATCCCAGGATTTATTTGGAGGGCAGGTGTCATTTACAGAATTGCAAGTTGGTGAATATTTAGTGACCCTTAGCAGTGGGTTTAAAGCGGCTGTTGTGGGAAGTGGCCACAAGGAGGCAGCATTTCTCCATTTCCAAATCTGGGTACTAGGGCAGCAGAGCCTTTCTGGAAGTCGTGTTGCTAGGTTGTAAATTAAAATGGCATGTGCCAGGAGAAACCCCCATAAGTTTATGTCTCATTACTTCTTGTTTTTGTTAATTGTTTTAATCGGGGTAAAGATTAGAATATTGTTTGTCCTAGGGGTACACAATCTGGTTCATTTGTATATTATATATGTCTATTCTACCGACCCTCTTCCCATGTAAAATATTACATAGTGTTCTGTAGACCTCCCTTGCTATATGGTCGGTCTCTTTGAAATATGTATATAGTATGTATTTGGATATGTATAGTAACACTAATCTCATTTATCCATGTCCCCCACCTTTCCTTTTAGATGAGCACAGTTGGTTGTCTAAGTCTGTGAGTGTCTTTCTCTGTGGAAACATGTTCAATTGTGTCAGTTATTATGTAACGCCTATAAGGGATAGCATAGGATATAGGGCTTTTGCTTTCCGACTTACCTCGTGTTTTGTGATTATTTCCAGGCTCATCTCTGCTGCCTCAAAGAGCAGTGTTTCATTGTTTTCCATGGCTAATATTTCATTGTGTACATGGACCCCTTCCTCTTTATCCATTCACCCGTTGATGGACATTTTGGTTGCTTCCCATCTTGGCTATTTTGAATAAGGCTGCAGCGCAGCTTTTGCAGCCTGTGTCTTTTCGATTCTGGTCTTCTCAGGTGAGAGGCCCAGTGGTGTGCCTGCTGGATTGGATGGTACCTCAAATTTTACTTTTAATCGCAGTTCCTTTCTGTTCTCATTATTGGCTGTTAACCACTTTATTTCTCCCAAGCACCTAGAGGTTACACAGTTCTCTACCACCCCATCAGCATTTATTGTTTGTAGACTTTCTGCTGACGGTCAGTCGACAGGTGTGAGTTGAAACCCTTTGGTTGATTAGATTGCATGAGTCTAATAATTCCTGAGGTTGAGCTTTTATCCATTTTCCTGTTTTTTTTAAAGAGAGTGAGGGATACTTACCTCTTCATACTATCTTCTTGAAACATTTGCCTGTTTTGAATTATTTTGTCCATTCCCTACCTGAACACAATTCATGACAGCAGTTGTCCTTTACAGCCCTGAGTCCTTGTGAATTTTAAGTGACCATTAGCTGTGGGTTTAAAGCTGCTGTTGCGGGAAACGGCCACAAGGCGGCAGCATTTCTCCTTCACCAAATCTGATTACTAGGGCAACAGAGCCTTATTGGAAGTGGTGTGCTAGGTTGTAAATGAGAATGGAATGTGCCAGGAAAAAGCCCTTTAAGTTTATGTGTCATTACTTCTTGTTCGTATTTTTAACATAATTTTTATTTTTCATCACAGCAAATTTGATTACAATGGTTTGTTTGTTCTAGGTGTTCAAGATGTGGTTCTTTCACACATGTACATATATCTATTCTTCTTCGGAATCTTTTCCCATGTAGGTTATGACACAATGTTGAGTAGTCTTCTCTTGGTATTCTGTAGGTCTTTGGTGATTATATATTTCACGTGTGTTTGTATATCTCTGTTAACCTAAATATGGTGACGTATCCAATCCTCACACCTTTCCATTTGGTGAACCATAAGTTTTTGTACTGAATCTGTGATTGCCTTTCTCTGTGGAGATATCTTCGTTTGTATCAATTTTTAGGTAACACCTATATGTGATATGACAGGATATGTGTCTTTTGCTTTGTCCCTTACTACAAGTTGCGTGATTACTTCTAGACTCATCTATGGTGCTGTAAATGGCATTGTTTCAATTTTTCTCTAGCTCGTATTCCATCTGTACATGTAGCAGTTCTTCTTTGTCCACCCATCTGTCGTTGGACTTTTTGGTGACTTCCATATCTTGGCTATTGTAATACTATGCAATGCAGATTTGCCTGCCAGTGTCTTTCCAATTCTGTCTTCTTCGGTTATAGGTCCAGGTATAGGTCTACTGGATCATATGGTAGCTCAGCGTTAACCTTTGAAAGGCACCTCCTTTCTGTTCTCTTTAGTGGTTCTTTCCAGGTTACGTCCCACTTAAAGTGGAGGGTATGCATTTCTCCACAGCACCTTTAGCCTTTATTCTTTGTAGTGTTTTGGTGATGGTTATTCTGACTGGTGTGAGCTGATACCTCTTTGTGGTTGAATTTGCATGTGTCTCATAATCTGTTGAAATTGAGCTTTAAGGCTGGTCCTTTTAATTTTTCAGGCTGTGAGTACAGCTTAGTTCTTCAAAGTGTTTTCTTAAAGTATGTGTCCCATTTTAGAAATTTTTGGCCATTACCTCCCTCAAGACATTTTGCGGTGACCATGAGCACAGGCTTAAATCTGCTTTTGCAGGTAACGTCCAGAGGGCGGCAGTCTTTCTACCTTCCCCACTCTGGTACTAGGGAAACAGAGCTCCCGGGCAGTGGTGGTCCTCGGTTATAAATTAGAGTGGGATGTGCCTGAATAAACCCACAAATGCTGATGTCTCCTTACTTATGTTTGTCTTTTAAATTTAACTTATATTGATTATTGGCGTAATATTACATTGTGTACATGGAACAGTTCTTCTTGGTGCATTCCTCTGTTGATGGACATTTTCATTGCTTCCAAATGTTGGCTATGGTAAATATGGCTGGAGTGCAGGATTGCCAGCCTGTGACGTTTTGATTCTCATTTTCTCAGGAGATAGGCCCAGCAGTGGGTATGACTGACTGACGGGTAGCTCAATGTTTACCTTTTCAAGGCACTTCCATTGTGTGTTCATTAGAGGCTCTTACCACGTCCCCCTTAGAGCCGAGTGTACGCATTTCTCCACAGTCCCTTCAGCATTTATTTTTTGAAGCATTTTTGCTGATGGCCATTCTGACTGCTGTGAGCTGATAGGTTTTTGTAATTTGGGTTTGCATGTCTTTCCAAATTCCTAAAATACATCATTTTCCCACACCTTTCTCTTTTCCCTTAAAAGAAAAAAAACTGTGAGTACAATATACCTCTTGAAATTGTCTTCTTGGAAGGTTGCCCTCTTTTGAAATTGTTGCTCCATTTTTGATCCCAGGATTTATTTGGAGGGCAGGTGTCATTTACAGAATTGCAAGTTGGTGAATATTTAGTGACCCTTAGCAGTGGGTTTAAAGCGGCTGTTGTGGGAAGTGGCCACAAGGAGGCAGCATTTCTCCATTTCCAAATCTGGGTACTAGGGCAGCAGAGCCTTTCTGGAAGTCGTGTTGCTAGGTTGTAAATTAGAATGGCATGTGCCAGGAGAAACCCCCATAAGTTTATGTCTCATTACTTCTTGTTTTTGTTAATTGTTTTAATCGGGGTAAAGATTAGAATATTGTTTGTCCTAGGGGTACACAATCTGGTTCATTTGTATATTATATATGTCTATTCTACCGACCCTCTTCCCATGTAAAATATTACATAGTGTTCTGTAGACCTCCCTTGCTATATGGTCGGTCTCTTTGAAATATGTATATAGTATGTATTTGGATATGTATAGTAACACTAATCTCATTTATCCATGCCCCCCACCTTTCCTTTTAGATGAGCACAGTTGGTTGTCTAAGTCTGTGAGTGTCTTTCTCTGTGGAAATATGTTCATTTGTGTGAGTTATTAGGTAACGCCTATAAGGGATAGCATAGGATATAGGTCTTTTGCTTTCCGACTTACCTCATGGTTTGTGATTATCTCCAGGCTCATCTCTGCTGCCTCAAAGAGCAGTGTTTCATTGTTTTCCATGGCTAGTATTTCTTTGTGTACATGGACCCCTTCCTCTTTATCCATTCACCCGTTGATGGACATTTTGGTTGCTTCCCATCTTGGCTATTTTGAATAAGGCTGCAGTGCAGCTTTTGCAGCCTGTGTCTTTTCGATTCTGGTCTTCTCAGGTGAGAGGCCCAGTGGTGTGCCTGCTGGATTGAATGGTACCTCAACTTTTACTTTTAATCGCAGTTCCTTTCTGTTCTCATTATTGGCTGTTAACCACTTGTCTTCTCCCAAGCACCTAGAGGTTACACAGTTCTCTACCACCCCATCAGCATTTATTGTTTGTAGACTTTTTGCTGACGGTCAGTCGACAGGTGTGAGTTGAAACCTTTTGGTTGATTAGATTGCATGAGTCTAATAATTCCTGAGGTTGAGCTTTTATCCATTTTCCTGTTTTTTTATAAAGAGAGTGAGGAATACTTACCTCTTCATACTATCTTCTTGAAACATTTGCCTGTTTTGAATTATTTTGTCCATTCCCTACCTGAACACAATTCATGACAGCAGTTGTCCTTTACAGCCCTGAGTCCTTGTGAATTTTAAGTGACCATTAGCTGTGGGTTTAAA
Organism: Balaenoptera borealis; assembly: GCF_965194805.1. Classification (NCBI taxonomy): domain Eukaryota; kingdom Metazoa; phylum Chordata; class Mammalia; order Artiodactyla; family Balaenopteridae; genus Balaenoptera; species Balaenoptera borealis. Next base: position 62,088 of record NW_028123345.1, read on the forward strand.
GCTGCTTTTGCGGGAAACGGCCACAAGGCGGCAGCATTTCTCCTTTACCAAATCTGATTACTAGGGCAACAGAGCCTTATTGGAAGTGGTGTGCTAGGTTGTAAATGAGAATGGAATGTGCCAGGAAAAAGCCCTTTAAGTTTATGTGTCATTACTTCTTGTTCGTATTTTTAACATAATTTTTATATTTTATCACAGCAAATTTGATTACAATGGTTTGTTTGTTCTAGGTGTGCAAGATGTGGTTCTTTCACCCATGTACATATATCTATTCTTCTTCGGAATCTTTTCCCATGTAGGTTATGACACAATGTTGAGTAGTCTTCTCTTGGTATTCTGTAGGTCTTTGGTGATTATATATTTCACGTGTGTTTGTATATCTCTGTTAACCTCAATATGGTGATGTATCCAATCCTCACACCTTTCCATTTGGTGAACCATAAGTTTTTGTACTGAATCTGTGATTGCCTTTCTCTGTGGAGATATCTTCTTTTGTATCAATTTTTAGGTAACACCTATATGTGATATGACAGGGTATGTGTCTTTCGCTTTGTCCCTTACTACAAGTTGCGTGATTACTTCTAGACTCATCTATGGTGCTGCAAATGGCATTGTTTCATTTTTTCTCTAGCTCATATTCCATCTGTACATGTAGCAGTTCTTCTTTGTCCACCCATCTGTCGGTGGACTTTTTGGTGACTTCCATATCTTGGCTATTGTGCTACTATGCAATGCAGATTTGCCTGCCAGTGTCTTTCCAATTCTGTCTTCTTAGGTTATAGGTCCAGGTATAGGTCTACTGGATCATATGGTAGCTCAGCGTTAACCTTTGAAAGGCACCTCCTTTCTGTTCTCTTTAGTGGTTCTTTCCAGGTTACGTCCCACTTAAAGTGGAGGGTATGCATTTCTCCACAGCACCTTTAGCATTTATTCTTTGTAGTGTTTTGGTGATGGTTATTCTGACTGGTGTGAGCTGATACCTCTTTGTGGTTGAATTTGCATGTGTCTCATAATCTGTTGAAATTGAGCTTTAAGGCTGGTCCTTTTAATTTTTCAGGCTGTGAGTACAGCTTAGTTCTTCAAAGTGTTTTCTTAAAGTATGTGTCGTATTTTAGAAATTTTTCGCCATTACCTCCCTCAAGACATTTTGTGGTGACCATGAGCACAGGCTTAAATCTGCTTTTGCAGGTAACGTCCAGAGGGCGGCAGTCTTTCTACGTTCCCCACTCTGGTACAAGGGAAACAGACCTCCCGGCCAGTGGTGTTCCTCGGTTATAAATTAGAGTGGGATGTGCCTGAATAAACCCACAAATGCTGATGTCTCCTTACTTATGTTTGTCTTTTAAATTTAACTTATATTTATTATTGGAGTAATATTACATTGTGTACATGGAACAGTTCTTCTTGGTGCATTCCTCTGTTGATGGACATTTTCATTGCTTCCAAATGTTGGCTATGGTAAATATGGCTGGAGTGCAGGATTGCCAGCCTGTGACGTTTTGATTCTCATTTTCTCAGGAGATAGGCCCAGCAGTGGGTATGACTGACTGACGGGTAGCTCAATGTTTACCTTTTCAAGGCACTTCCATTGTGTTTTCATTAGAGGCTCTTACCACGTCCCCCTTAGAGCCGAGTGTACGCATTTCTCCACAGTCCCTTCAGGATTTATTTTTTGAAGCATTTTTGCTGAAGGCCATTCGACTGCTGTGAGCTGATAGGTTTTTGTAATTTGGGTTTGCATGTCTTTCCAAATTCCTAAAATACATCATTTTCCCACACCTTTTTCTTTTCCCTTAAAAGAAAAAAACTGTGAGTACAATATACCTCTTGAAATTGTCTTCTTGGAAGGTTGCCCTCTTTTGAAATTGCTGCTCCATTTTTGATCCCAGGATTTATTTGGAGGGCAGGTGTCATTTACAGAATTGCAAGTTGGTGAATATTTAGTGACCTTTAGCAGTGGGTGTAAAGCGGCTGTTGTGGGAAGTGGCCACAAGGAGGCAGCATTTCTCCATTCCCAAATCTGGGTACTAGGGCAGCAGAGCCTTTCTGGAAGTCATGTTCCTAGGTTGTAAATTAGAATGGCATGTGCCAGGAGAAACCCCCATAAGTTTATGTCTCATTACTTCTTGTTTTTGTTAATTGTTTTAATCGGGGTAAAGATTAGAATATTGTTTGTCCTAGGGGTACACAATCTGGTTCATTTGTATATTATATATGTCTATTCTACCGACCCTCTTCCCATGTAAAATATTACATAGTGTTCTGTAGACCTCCCTTGCTATATGGTCGGTCTCTTTGAAATATGTATATAGTATGTATTTGGATATGTATAGTAACACTAATCTCATTTATCCATGCCCCCCACCTTTCCTTTTAGATGAGCACAGTTGGTTGTCTAAGTCTGTGAGTGTCTTTCTCTGTGGAAATATGTTCATTTGTGTGAGTTATTAGGTAACGCCTATAAGGGATAGCATAGGATATAGGTCTTTTGCTTTCCGACTTACCTCATGTTTTGTGATTATCTCCAGGCTCATCTCTGCTGCCTCAAAGAGCAGTGTTTCATTGTTTTCCATGGCTAGTATTTCTTTGTGTACATGGACCCCTTCCTCTTTATCCATTCACCCGTTGATGGACATTTTGGTTGCTTCCCATCTTGGCTATTTTGAATAAGGCTGCAGTGCAGCTTTTGCAGCCTGTGTCTTTTCGATTCTGGTCTTCTCAGGTGAGAGGCCCAGTGGTGTGCCTGCTGGATTGAATGGTACCTCAACTTTTACTTTTAATCGCAGTTCCTTTCTGTTCTCATTATTGGCTGTTAACCACTTGTCTTCTCCCAAGCACCTAGAGGTTACACAGTTCTCTACCACCCCATCAGCATTTATTGTTTGTAGACTTTTTGCTGACGGTCAGTCGACAGGTGTGAGTTGAAACCTTTTGGTTGATTAGATTGCATGAGTCTAATAATTCCTGAGGTTGAGCTTTTATCCATTTTCCTGTTTTTTTATAAAGAGAGTGAGGAATACTTACCTCTTCATACTATCTTCTTGAAACATTTGCCTGTTTTGAATTATTTTGTCCATTCCCTACCTGAACACAATTCATGACAGCAGTTGTCCTTTACAGCCCTGAGTCCTTGTGAATTTTAAGTGACCATTAGCTGTGGGTTTAAAGCTGCTTTTGCGGGAAACGGCCACAAGGCGGCAGCATTTCTCCTTTACCAAATCTGATTACTAGGGCAACAGAGCCTTATTGGAAGTGGTGTGCTAGGTTGTAAATGAGAATGGAATGTGCCAGGAAAAAGCCCTTTAAGTTTATGTGTCATTACTTCTTGTTCGTATTTTTAACATAATTTTTATATTTTATCACAGCAAATTTGATTACAATGGTTTGTTTGTTCTAGGTGTGCAAGATGTGGTTCTTTCACCCATGTACATATATCTATTCTTCTTCGGAATCTTTTCCCATGTAGGTTATGACACAATGTTGAGTAGTCTTCTCTTGGTATTCTGTAGGTCTTTGGTGATTATATATTTCACGTGTGTTTGTATATCTCTGTTAACCTCAATATGGTGATGTATCCAATCCTCACACCTTTCCATTTGGTGAACCATAAGTTTTTGTACTGAATCTGTGATTGCCTTTCTCTGTGGAGATATCTTCGTTTGTATCAATTTTTAGGTAACACCTATATGTGATATGACAGGATATGTGTCTTTCGCTTTGTCCCTTACTACAAGTTGCGTGATTACTTCTAGACTCATCTATGGTGCTGCAAATGGCATTGTTTCATTTTTTCTCTAGCTCATATTCCATCTGTACATGTAACAGTTCTTCTTTGTCCACCCATCTGTCGGTGGACTTTTTGGTGACTTCCATATCTTGGCTATTGTGATACTATGCAATGCAGATTTGCCTGCCAGTGTCTTTCCAATTCTGTCTTCTTAGGTTATAGGTCCAGGTATAGGTCTACTGGATCATATGGTAGCTCAGCGTTAACCTTTGAAAGGCACCTCCTTTCTGTTCTCTTTAGTGGTTCTTTCCAGGTTACATCCCACTTAAAGTGGAGGGTATGCATTTCTCCACAGCACCTTTAGCATTTATTCTTTGTAGTGTTTTGGTGATGGTTATTCTGACTGGTGTGAGCTGATACCTCTTTGTGGTTGAATTTGCATGTGTCTCATAATCTGTTGAAATTGAGCTTTAAGGCTGGTCCTTTTAATTTTTCAGGCTGTGAGTACAGCTTAGTTCTTCAAAGTGTTTTCTTAAAGTATGTGTCCTATTTTAGAAATTTTTGGCCATTACCTCCCTCAAGACATTTTGCGGTGACCATGAGCACAGGCTTAAATCTGCTTTTGCAGGTAACGTCCAGAGGGCGGCAGTCTTTCTACGTTCCCCACTCTGGTACAAGGGAAACAGACCTCCCGGCCAGTGGTGTTCCTCGGTTATAAATTAGAGTGGGATGTGCCTGAATAAACCCACAAATGCTGATGTCTCCTTACTTATGTTTGTCTTTTAAATTTAACTTATATTTATTAGTGGAGTAATATTACATTGTGTACATGGAACAGTTCTTCTTGGTGCATTCCTCTGTTGATGGACATTTTCATTGCTTCCAAATGTTGGCTATGGTAAATATGGCTGGAGTGCAGGATTGCCAGCCTGTGACGTTTTGATTCTCATTTTCTCAGGAGATAGGCCCAGCAGTGGGTATGACTGACTGACGGGTAGCTCAATGTTTACCTTTTCAAGGCACTTCCATTGTGTTTTCATTAGAGGCTCTTACCACGTCCCCCTTAGAGCCGAGTGTACGCATTTCTCCACAGTCCCTTCAGCATTTATTTTTTATTTTATTATTTATTTATTATTTTATTTTTGGCTGTGTTGGGTTTTCGTTTCTGTGCGAGGGCTTTCTCTAGTTGCGGCAAGCGGGGGCCACTCTTCATTGCGATGCGCGGGCCTCTCACTATCGCGGCCTCTCTTGTTGCGGAGCACAGGCTCCAGACGCGCAGGCTCAGTAGTTGTGGCTCACGGGCCTAGTTGCTCCGCGGCATGTGGGATCTTCCCAGACCAGGGCTCGAACCCGTGTCCCCTGCATTGGCAGGCAGATTCTCGACCACTGCGCCACCGGGGAAGCCCCAGCATTTATTTTTTGAAGCATTTTTGCTGAAGGCCATTCGACTGCTGTGAGCTGATAGGTTTTTGTAATTTGGGTTTGCATGTCTTTCCAAATTCCTAAAATACATCATTTTCCCACACCTTTTTCTTTTCCCTTAAAAGAAAAAAACTGTGAGTACAATATACCTCTTGAAATTGTCTTCTTGGAAGGTTGCCCTCTTTTGAAATTGCTGCTCCATTTTTGATCCCAGGATTTATTTGGAGGGCAGGTGTCATTTACAGAATTGCAAGTTGGTGAATATTTAGTGACCTTTAGCAGTGGGTGTAAAGCGGCTGTTGTGGGAAGTGGCCACAAGGAGGCAGCATTTCTCCATTCCCAAATCTGGGTACTAGGGCAGCAGAGCCTTTCTGGAAGTCATGTTCCTAGGTTGTAAATTAGAATGGCATGTGCCAGGAGAAACCCCCATAAGTTTATGTCTCATTACTTCTTGTTTTTGTTAATTGTTTTAATCGGGGTAAAGATTAGAATATTGTTTGTCCTAGGGGTACACAATCTGGTTCATTTGTATATTATATATGTCTATTCTACCGACCCTCTTCCCATGTAAAATATTACATAGTGTTCTGTAGACCTCCCTTGCTATATGGTCGGTCTCTTTGAAATATGTATATAGTATGTATTTGGATATGTATAGTAACACTAATCTCATTTATCCATGCCCCCCACCTTTCCTTTTAGATGAGCACAGTTGGTTGTCTAAGTCTGTGAGTGTCTTTCTCTGTGGAAATATGTTCATTTGTGTGAGTTATTAGGTAACGCCTATAAGGGATAGCATAGGATATAGGTCTTTTGCTTTCCGACTTACCTCATGTTTTGTGATTATCTCCAGGCTCATCTCTGCTGCCTCAAAGAGCAGTGTTTCATTGTTTTCCATGGCTAATATTTCTTTGTGTACATGGACCCCTTCCTCTTTATCCATTCACCCGTTGATGGACATTTTGGTTGCTTCCCATCTTGGCTATTTTGAATAAGGCTGCAGTGCAGCTTTTGCAGCCTGTGTCTTTTCGATTCTGGTCTTCTCAGGTGAGAGGTCCAGTGGTGTGCCTGCTGGATTGAATGGTACCTCAACTTTTACTTTTAATCGCAGTTCCTTTCTGTTCTCATTATTGGCTGTTAACCACTTGTCTTCTCCCAAGCACCTAGAGGTTACACAGTTCTCTACCACCCCATCAGCATTTATTGTTTGTAGACTTTTTGCTGACGGTCAGTCGACAGGTGTGAGTTGAAACCTTTTGGTTGATTAGATTGCATGAGTCTAATAATTCCTGAGGTTGAGCTTTTATCCATTTTCCTGTTTTTTTATAAAGAGAGTGAGGAATACTTACCTCTTCATACTATCTTCTTGAAACATTTGCCTGTTTTGAATTATTTTGTCCATTCCCTACCTGAACACAATTCATGACAGCAGTTGTCCTTTACAGCCCTGAGTCCTTGTGAATTTTAAGTGACCATTAGCTGTGGGTTTAAAGCTGCTTTTGCGGGAAACGGCCACAAGGCGGCAGCATTTCTCCTTTACCAAATCTGATTACTAGGGCAACAGAGCCTTATTGGAAGTGGTGTGCTAGGTTGTAAATGAGAATGGAATGTGCCAGGAAAAAGCCCTTTAAGTTTATGTGTCATTACTTCTTGTTCGTATTTTTAACATAATTTTTATATTTTATCACAGCAAATTTGATTACAATGGTTTGTTTGTTCTAGGTGTGCAAGATGTGGTTCTTTCACCCATGTACATATATCTATTCTTCTTCGGAATCTTTTCCCATGTAGGTTATGACACAATGTTGAGTAGTCTTCTCTTGGTATTCTGTAGGTCTTTGGTGATTATATATTTCACGTGTGTTTGTATATCTCTGTTAACCTCAATATGGTGATGTATCCAATCCTCACACCTTTCCATTTGGTGAACCATAAGTTTTTGTACTGAATCTGTGATTGCCTTTCTCTGTGGAGATATCTTCTTTTGTATCAATTTTTAGGTAACACCTATATGTGATATGACAGGATATGTGTCTTTCGCTTTGTCCCTTACTACAAGTTGCGTGATTACTTCTAGACTCATCTATGGTGCTGCAAATGGCATTGTTTCATTTTTTCTCTAGCTCATATTCCATCTGTACATGTAGCAGTTCTTCTTTGTCCACCCATCTGTCGGTGGACTTTTTGGTGACTTCCATATCTTGGCTATTGTGCTACTATGCAATGCAGATTTGCCTGCCAGTGTCTTTCCAATTCTGTCTTCTTAGGTTATAGGTCCAGGTATAGGTCTACTGGATCATATGGTAGCTCAGCGTTAACCTTTGAAAGTCACCTCCTTTCTGTTCTCTTTAGTGGTTCTTTCCAGGTTACATCCCACTTAAAGTGGAGGGTATGCATTTCTCCACAGCACCTTTAGCATTTATTCTTTGTAGTGTTTTGGTGATGGTTATTCTGACTGGTGTGAACTGATACCTCTTTGTGGTTGAATTTGCATGTGTCTCATAATCTGTTGAAATTGAGCTTTAAGGCTGGTCCTTTTAATTTTTCAGGCTGTGAGTACAGCTTAGTTCTTCAAAGTGTTTTCTTAAAGTATGTGTCCTATTTTAGAAATTTTTGGCCATTACCTCCCTCAAGACATTTTGCGGTGACCATGAGCACAGGCTTAAATCTGCTTTTGCAGGTAACGTCCAGAGGGCGGCAGTCTTTCTACGTTCCCCACTCTGGTACAAGGGAAACAGACCTCCCGGCCAGTGGTGTTCCTCGGTTATAAATTAGAGTGGGATGTGCCTGAATAAACCCACAAATGCTGATGTCTCCTTACTTATGTTTGTCTTTTAAATTTAACTTATATTTATTAGTGGAGTAATATTACATTGTGTACATGGAACAGTTCTTCTTGGTGCATTCCTCTGTTGATGGACATTTTCATTGCTTCCAAATGTTGGCTATGGTAAATATGGCTGGAGTGCAGGATTGCCAGCCTGTGACGTTTTGATTCTCATTTTCTCAGGAGATAGGCCCAGCAGTGGGTATGACTGACTGACGGGTAGCTCAATGTTTACCTTTTCAAGGCACTTCCATTGTGTTTTCATTAGAGGCTCTTACCACGTCCCCCTTAGAGCCGAGTGTACGCATTTCTCCACAGTCCCTTCAGCATTTATTTTTTATTTTATTATTTATTTATTATTTTATTTTTGGCTGTGTTGGGTTTTCGTTTCTGTGCGAGGGCTTTCTCTAGTTGCGGCAAGCGGGGGCCACTCTTCATTGCGATGCGCGGGCCTCTCACTATCGCGGCCTCTCTTGTTGCGGAGCACAGGCTCCAGACGCGCAGGCTCAGTAGTTGTGGCTCACGGGCCTAGTTGCTCCGCGGCATGTGGGATCTTCCCAGACCAGGGCTCGAACCCGTGTCCCCTGCATTGGCAGGCAGATTCTCGACCACTGCGCCACCGGGGAAGCCCCAGCATTTATTTCTTGAAGCATTTTTGCTGAAGGCCATTCGACTGCTGTGAGCTGATAGGTTTTTGTAATTTGGGTTTGCATGTCTTTCCAAATTCCTAAAATACATCATTTTCCCACACCTTTTTCTTTTCCCTTAAAAGAAAAAAACTGTGAGTACAATATACCTCTTGAAATTGTCTTCTTGGAAGGTTGCCCTCTTTTGAAATTGCTGCTCCATTTTTGATCCCAGGATTTATTTGGAGGGCAGGTGTCATTTACAGAATTGCAAGTTGGTGAATATTTAGTGACCTTTAGCAGTGGGTGTAAAGCGGCTGTTGTGGGAAGTGGCCACAAGGAGGCAGCATTTCTCCATTCCCAAATCTGGGTACTAGGGCAGCAGAGCCTTTCTGGAAGTCATGTTCCTAGGTTGTAAATTAGAATGGCATGTGCCAGGAGAAACCCCCATAAGTTTATGTCTCATTACTTCTTGTTTTTGTTAATTGTTTTAATCGGGGTAAAGATTAGAATATTGTTTGTCCTAGGGGTACACAATCTGGTTCATTTGTATATTATATATGTCTATTCTACCGACCCTCTTCCCATGTAAAATATTACATAGTGTTCTGTAGACCTCCCTTGCTATATGGTCGGTCTCTTTGAAATATGTATATAGTATGTATTTGGATATGTATAGTAACACTAATCTCATTTATCCATGCCCCCCACCTTTCCTTTTAGATGAGCACAGTTGGTTGTCTAAGTCTGTGAGTGTCTTTCTCTGTGGAAATATGTTCATTTGTGTCAGTTATTAGGTAACGCCTATAAGGGATAGCATAGGATATAGGTCTTTTGCTTTCCGACTTACCTCATGTTTTGTGATTATCTCCAGGCTCATCTCTGCTGCCTCAAAGAGCAGTGTTTCGTTGTTTTCCATGGCTAATATTTCTTTGTGTACATGGACCCCTTCCTCTTTATCCATTCACCCGTTGATGGACATTTTGGTTGCTTCCCATCTTGGCTATTTTGAATAAGGCTGCAGTGCAGCTTTTGCAGCCTGTGTCTTTTCGATTCTGGTCTTCTCAGGTGAGAGGCCCAGTGGTGTGCCTGCTGGATTGAATGGTACCTCAACTTTTACTTTTAATCGCAGTTCCTTTCTGTTCTCATTATTGGCTGTTAACCACTTGTCTTCTCCCAAGCACCTAGAGGTTACACAGTTCTCTACCACCCCATCAGCATTTATTGTTTGTAGACTTTTTGCTGACGGTCAGTCGACAGGTGTGAGTTGAAACCTTTTGGTTGATTAGATTGCATGAGTCTAATAATTCCTGAGGTTGAGCTTTTATCCATTTTCCTGTTTTTTTTATAAAGAGAGTGAGGAATACTTACCTCTTCATACTATCTTCTTGAAACATTTGCCTGTTTTGAATTATTTTGTCCATTCCCTACCTGAACACAATTCATGACAGCAGTTGTCCTTTACAGCCCTGAGTCCTTGTGAATTTTAAGTGACCATTAGCTGTGGGTTTAAAGCTGCTTTTGCGGGAAACGGCCACAAGGCGGCAGCATTTCTCCTTTACCAAATCTGATTACTAGGGCAACAGAGCCTTATTGGAAGTGGTGTGCTAGGTTGTAAATGAGAATGGAATGTGCCAGGAAAAAGCCCTTTAAGTTTATGTGTCATTACTTCTTGTTCGTATTTTTAACATAATTTTTATATTTTATCACAGCAAATTTGATTACAATGGTTTGTTTGTTCTAGGTGTGCAAGATGTGGTTCTTTCACCCATGTACATATATCTATTCTTCTTCGGAATCTTTTCCCATGTAGGTTATGACACAATGTTGAGTAGTCTTCTCTTGGTATTCTGTAGGTCTTTGGTGATTATATATTTCACGTGTGTTTGTATATCTCTGTTAACCTCAATATGGTGATGTATCCAATCCTCACACCTTTCCATTTGGTGAACCATAAGTTTTTGTACTGAATCTGTGATTGCCTTTCTCTGTGGAGATATCTTCTTTTGTATCAATTTTTAGGTAACACCTATATGTGATATGACAGGATATGTGTCTTTCGCTTTGTCCCTTACTACAAGTTGCGTGATTACTTCTAGACTCATCTATGGTGCTGCAAATGGCATTGTTTCATTTTTTCTCTAGCTCATATTCCATCTGTACATGTAGCAGTTCTTCTTTGTCCACCCATCTGTCGGTGGACTTTTTGGTGACTTCCATATCTTGGCTATTGTGCTACTATGCAATGCAGATTTGCCTGCCAGTGTCTTTCCAATTCTGTCTTCTTAGGTTATAGGTCCAGGTATAGGTCTACTGGATCATATGGTAGCTCAGCGTTAACCTTTGAAAGTCACCTCCTTTCTGTTCTCTTTAGTGGTTCTTTCCAGGTTACATCCCACTTAAAGTGGAGGGTATGCATTTCTCCACAGCACCTTTAGCATTTATTCTTTGTAGTGTTTTGGTGATGGTTATTCTGACTGGTGTGAACTGATACCTCTTTGTGGTTGAATTTGCATGTGTCTCATAATCTGTTGAAATTGAGCTTTAAGGCTGGTCCTTTTAATTTTTCAGGCTGTGAGTACAGCTTAGTTCTTCAAAGTGTTTTCTTAAAGTATGTGTCCTATTTTAGAAATTTTTGGCCATTACCTCCCTCAAGACATTTTGCGGTGACCATGAGCACAGGCTTAAATCTGCTTTTGCAGGTAACGTCCAGAGGGCGGCAGTCTTTCTACGTTCCCCACTCTGGTACAAGGGAAACAGACCTCCCGGCCAGTGGTGTTCCTCGGTTATAAATTAGAGTGGGATGTGCCTGAATAAACCCACAAATGCTGATGTCTCCTTACTTATGTTTGTCTTTTAAATTTAACTTATATTTATTAGTGGAGTAATATTACATTGTGTACATGGAACAGTTCTTCTTGGTGCATTCCTCTGTTGATGGACATTTTCATTGCTTCCAAATGTTGGCTATGGTAAATATGGCTGGAGTGCAGGATTGCCAGCCTGTGACGTTTTGATTCTCATTTTCTCAGGAGATAGGCCCAGCAGTGGGTATGACTGACTGACGGGTAGCTCAATGTTTACCTTTTCAAGGCACTTCCATTGTGTTTTCATTAGAGGCTCTTACCACGTCCCCCTTAGAGCCGAGTGTACGCATTTCTCCACAGTCCCTTCAGCATTTATTTTTTATTTTATTATTTATTTATTATTTTATTTTTGGCTGTGTTGGGTTTTCGTTTCTGTGCGAGGGCTTTCTCTAGTTGCGGCAAGCGGGGGCCACTCTTCATTGCGATGCGCGGGCCTCTCACTATCGCGGCCTCTCTTGTTGCGGAGCACAGGCTCCAGACGCGCAGGCTCAGTAGTTGTGGCTCACGGGCCTAGTTGCTCCGCGGCATGTGGGATCTTCCCAGACCAGGGCTCGAACCCGTGTCCCCTGCATTGGCAGGCAGATTCTCGACCACTGCGCCACCGGGGAAGCCCCAGCATTTATTTCTTGAAGCATTTTTGCTGAAGGCCATTCGACTGCTGTGAGCTGATAGGTTTTTGTAATTTGGGTTTGCATGTCTTTCCAAATTCCTAAAATACATCATTTTCCCACACCTTTTTCTTTTCCCTTAAAAGAAAAAAACTGTGAGTACAATATACCTCTTGAAATTGTCTTCTTGGAAGGTTGCCCTCTTTTGAAATTGCTGCTCCATTTTTGATCCCAGGATTTATTTGGAGGGCAGGTGTCATTTACAGAATTGCAAGTTGGTGAATATTTAGTGACCTTTAGCAGTGGGTGTAAAGCGGCTGTTGTGGGAAGTGGCCACAAGGAGGCAGCATTTCTCCATTCCCAAATCTGGGTACTAGGGCAGCAGAGCCTTTCTGGAAGTCATGTTCCTAGGTTGTAAATTAGAATGGCATGTGCCAGGAGAAACCCCCATAAGTTTATGTCTCATTACTTCTTGTTTTTGTTAATTGTTTTAATCGGGGTAAAGATTAGAATATTGTTTGTCCTAGGGGTACACAATCTGGTTCATTTGTATATTATATATGTCTATTCTACCGACCCTCTTCCCATGTAAAATATTACATAGTGTTCTGTAGACCTCCCTTGCTATATGGTCGGTCTCTTTGAAATATGTATATAGTATGTATTTGGATATGTATAGTAACACTAATCTCATTTATCCATGCCCCCCACCTTTCCTTTTAGATGAGCACAGTTGGTTGTCTAAGTCTGTGAGTGTCTTTCTCTGTGGAAATATGTTCATTTGTGTCAGTTATTAGGTAACGCCTATAAGGGATAGCATAGGATATAGGTCTTTTGCTTTCCGACTTACCTCATGTTTTGTGATTATCTCCAGGCTCATCTCTGCTGCCTCAAAGAGCAGTGTTTCGTTGTTTTCCATGGCTAATATTTCTTTGTGTACATGGACCCCTTCCTCTTTATCCATTCACCCGTTGATGGACATTTTGGTTGCTTCCCATCTTGGCTATTTTGAATAAGGCTGCAGTGCAGCTTTTGCAGCCTGTGTCTTTTCGATTCTGGTCTTCTCAGGTGAGAGGCCCAGTGGTGTGCCTGCTGGATTGAATGGTACCTCAACTTTTACTTTTAATCGCAGTTCCTTTCTGTTCTCATTATTGGCTGTTAACCACTTGTCTTCTCCCAAGCACCTAGAGGTTACACAGTTCTCTACCACCCCATCAGCATTTATTGTTTGTAGACTTTTTGCTGACGGTCAGTCGACAGGTGTGAGTTGAAACCTTTTGGTTGATTAGATTGCATGAGTCTAATAATTCCTGAGGTTGAGCTTTTATCCATTTTCCTGTTTTTTTTATAAAGAGAGTGAGGAATACTTACCTCTTCATACTATCTTCTTGAAACATTTGCCTGTTTTGAATTATTTTGTCCATTCCCTACCTGAACACAATTCATGACAGCAGTTGTCCTTTACAGCCCTGAGTCCTTGTGAATTTTAAGTGACCATTAGCTGTGGGTTTAAAGCTGCTTTTGCGGGAAACGGCCACAAGGCGGCAGCATTTCTCCTTTACCAAATCTGATTACTAGGGCAACAGAGCCTTATTGGAAGTGGTGTGCTAGGTTGTAAATGAGAATGGAATGTGCCAGGAAAAAGCCCTTTAAGTTTATGTGTCATTACTTCTTGTTCGTATTTTTAACATAATTTTTATATTTTATCACAGCAAATTTGATTACAATGGTTTGTTTGTTCTAGGTGTGCAAGATGTGGTTCTTTCACCCATGTACATATATCTATTCTTCTTCGGAATCTTTTCCCATGTAGGTTATGACACAATGTTGAGTAGTCTTCTCTTGGTATTCTGTAGGTCTTTGGTGATTATATATTTCACGTGTGTTTGTATATCTCTGTTAACCTCAATATGGTGATGTATCCAATCCTCACACCTTTCCATTTGGTGAACCATAAGTTTTTGTACTGAATCTGTGATTGCCTTTCTCTGTGGAGATATCTTCTTTTGTATCAATTTTTAGGTAACACCTATATGTGATATGACAGGATATGTGTCTTTCGCTTTGTCCCTTACTACAAGTTGCGTGATTACTTCTAGACTCATCTATGGTGCTGCAAATGGCATTGTTTCATTTTTTCTCTAGCTCATATTCCATCTGTACATGTAGCAGTTCTTCTTTGTCCACCCATCTGTCGGTGGACTTTTTGGTGACTTCCATATCTTGGCTATTGTGCTACTATGCAATGCAGATTTGCCTGCCAGTGTCTTTCCAATTCTGTCTTCTTAGGTTATAGGTCCAGGTATAGGTCTACTGGATCATATGGTAGCTCAGCGTTAACCTTTGAAAGTCACCTCCTTTCTGTTCTCTTTAGTGGTTCTTTCCAGGTTACATCCCACTTAAAGTGGAGGGTATGCATTTCTCCACAGCACCTTTAGCATTTATTCTTTGTAGTGTTTTGGTGATGGTTATTCTGACTGGTGTGAACTGATACCTCTTTGTGGTTGAATTTGCATGTGTCTCATAATCTGTTGAAATTGAGCTTTAAGGCTGGTCCTTTTAATTTTTCAGGCTGTGAGTACAGCTTAGTTCTTCAAAGTGTTTTCTTAAAGTATGTGTCCTATTTTAGAAATTTTTGGCCATTACCTCCCTCAAGACATTTTGCGGTGACCATGAGCACAGGCTTAAATCTGCTTTTGCAGGTAACGTCCAGAGGGCGGCAGTCTTTCTACGTTCCCCACTCTGGTACAAGGGAAACAGACCTCCCGGCCAGTGGTGTTCCTCGGTTATAAATTAGAGTGGGATGTGCCTGAATAAACCCACAAATGCTGATGTCTCCTTACTTATGTTTGTCTTTTAAATTTAACTTATATTTATTAGTGGAGTAATATTACATTGTGTACATGGAACAGTTCTTCTTGGTGCATTCCTCTGTTGATGGACATTTTCATTGCTTCCAAATGTTGGCTATGGTAAATATGGCTGGAGTGCAGGATTGCCAGCCTGTGACGTTTTGATTCTCATTTTCTCAGGAGATAGGCCCAGCAGTGGGTATGACTGACTGACGGGTAGCTCAATGTTTACCTTTTCAAGGCACTTCCATTGTGTTTTCATTAGAGGCTCTTACCACGTCCCCCTTAGAGCCGAGTGTACGCATTTCTCCACAGTCCCTTCAGCATTTATTTTTTATTTTATTATTTATTTATTATTTTATTTTTGGCTGTGTTGGGTTTTCGTTTCTGTGCGAGGGCTTTCTCTAGTTGCGGCAAGCGGGGGCCACTCTTCATTGCGATGCGCGGGCCTCTCACTATCGCGGCCTCTCTTGTTGCGGAGCACAGGCTCCAGACGCGCAGGCTCAGTAGTTGTGGCTCACGGGCCTAGTTGCTCCGCGGCATGTGGGATCTTCCCAGACCAGGGCTCGAACCCGTGTCCCCTGCATTGGCAGGCAGATTCTCGACCACTGCGCCACCGGGGAAGCCCCAGCATTTATTTCTTGAAGCATTTTTGCTGAAGGCCATTCGACTGCTGTGAGCTGATAGGTTTTTGTAATTTGGGTTTGCATGTCTTTCCAAATTCCTAAAATACATCATTTTCCCACACCTTTTTCTTTTCCCTTAAAAGAAAAAAACTGTGAGTACAATATACCTCTTGAAATTGTCTTCTTGGAAGGTTGCCCTCTTTTGAAATTGCTGCTCCATTTTTGATCCCAGGATTTATTTGGAGGGCAGGTGTCATTTACAGAATTGCAAGTTGGTGAATATTTAGTGACCTTTAGCAGTGGGTGTAAAGCGGCTGTTGTGGGAAGTGGCCACAAGGAGGCAGCATTTCTCCATTCCCAAATCTGGGTACTAGGGCAGCAGAGCCTTTCTGGAAGTCATGTTCCTAGGTTGTAAATTAGAATGGCATGTGCCAGGAGAAACCCCCATAAGTTTATGTCTCATTACTTCTTGTTTTTGTTAATTGTTTTAATCGGGGTAAAGATTAGAATATTGTTTGTCCTAGGGGTACACAATCTGGTTCATTTGTATATTATATATGTCTGTTCTACCGACCCTCTTCCCATGTAAAATATTACATAGTGTTCTGTAGACCTCCCTTGCTATATGGTCGGTCTCTTTGAAATATGTATATAGTATGTATTTGGATATGTATAGTAACACTAATCTCATTTATCCATGCCCCCCACCTTTCCTTTTAGATGAGCACAGTTGGTTGTCTAAGTCTGTGAGTGTCTTTCTCTGTGGAAATATGTTCATTTGTGTCAGTTATTAGGTAACGCCTATAAGGGATAGCATAGGATATAGGTCTTTTGCTTTCCGACTTACCTCATGTTTTGTGATTATCTCCAGGCTCATCTCTGCTGCCTCAAAGAGCAGTGTTTCGTTGTTTTCCATGGCTAATATTTCTTTGTGTACATGGACCCCTTCCTCTTTATCCATTCACCCGTTGATGGACATTTTGGTTGCTTCCCATCTTGGCTATTTTGAATAAGGCTGCAGTGCAGCTTTTGCAGCCTGTGTCTTTTCGATTCTGGTCTTCTCAGGTGAGAGGCCCAGTGGTGTGCCTGCTGGATTGAATGGTACCTCAACTTTTACTTTTAATCGCAGTTCCTTTCTGTTCTCATTATTGGCTGTTAACCACTTGTCTTCTCCCAAGCACCTAGAGGTTACACAGTTCTCTACCACCCCATCAGCATTTATTGTTTGTAGACTTTTTGCTGACGGTCAGTCGACAGGTGTGAGTTGAAACCTTTTGGTTGATTAGATTGCATGAGTCTAATAATTCCTGAGGTTGAGCTTTTATCCATTTTCCTGTTTTTTTTATAAAGAGAGTGAGGAATACTTACCTCTTCATACTATCTTCTTGAAACATTTGCCTGTTTTGAATTATTTTGTCCATTCCCTACCTGAACACAATTCATGACAGCAGTTGTCCTTTACAGCCCTGAGTCCTTGTGAATTTTAAGTGACCATTAGCTGTGGGTTTAAAGCTGCTTTTGCGGGAAACGGCCACAAGGCGGCAGCATTTCTCCTTTACCAAATCTGATTACTAGGGCAACAGAGCCTTATTGGAAGTGGTGTGCTAGGTTGTAAATGAGAATGGAATGTGCCAGGAAAAAGCCCTTTAAGTTTATGTGTCATTACTTCTTGTTCATATTTTTAACATAATTTTTATATTTTATCACAGCAAATTTGATTACAATGGTTTGTTTGTTCTAGGTGTGCAAGATGTGGTTCTTTCACCCATGTACATATATCTATTCTTCTTCGGAATCTTTTCCCATGTAGGTTATGACACAATGTTGAGTAGTCTTCTCTTGGTATTCTGTAGGTCTTTGGTGATTATATATTTCACGTGTGTTTGTATATCTCTGTTAACCTCAATATGGTGATGTATCCAATCCTCACACCTTTCCATTTGGTGAACCATAAGTTTTTGTACTGAATCTGTGATTGCCTTTCTCTGTGGAGATATCTTCTTTTGTATCAATTTTTAGGTAACACCTATATGTGATATGACAGGATATGTGTCTTTCGCTTTGTCCCTTACTACAAGTTGCGTGATTACTTCTAGACTCATCTATGGTGCTGCAAATGGCATTGTTTCATTTTTTCTCTAGCTCATATTCCATCTGTACATGTAGCAGTTCTTCTTTGTCCACCCATCTGTCGGTGGACTTTTTGGTGACTTCCATATCTTGGCTATTGTGCTACTATGCAATGCAGATTTGCCTGCCAGTGTCTTTCCAATTCTGTCTTCTTAGGTTATAGGTCCAGGTATAGGTCTACTGGATCATATGGTAGCTCAGCGTTAACCTTTGAAAGTCACCTCCTTTCTGTTCTCTTTAGTGGTTCTTTCCAGGTTACATCCCACTTAAAGTGGAGGGTATGCATTTCTCCACAGCACCTTTAGCATTTATTCTTTGTAGTGTTTTGGTGATGGTTATTCTGACTGGTGTGAACTGATACCTCTTTGTGGTTGAATTTGCATGTGTCTCATAATCTGTTGAAATTGAGCTTTAAGGCTGGTCCTTTTAATTTTTCAGGCTGTGAGTACAGCTTAGTTCTTCAAAGTGTTTTCTTAAAGTATGTGTCCTATTTTAGAAATTTTTGGCCATTACCTCCCTCAAGACATTTTGCGGTGACCATGAGCACAGGCTTAAATCTGCTTTTGCAGGTAACGTCCAGAGGGCGGCAGTCTTTCTACGTTCCCCACTCTGGTACAAGGGAAACAGACCTCCCGGCCAGTGGTGTTCCTCGGTTATAAATTAGAGTGGGATGTGCCTGAATAAACCCACAAATGCTGATGTCTCCTTACTTATGTTTGTCTTTTAAATTTAACTTATATTTATTAGTGGAGTAATATTACATTGTGTACATGGAACAGTTCTTCTTGGTGCATTCCTCTGTTGATGGACATTTTCATTGCTTCCAAATGTTGGCTATGGTAAATATGGCTGGAGTGCAGGATTGCCAGCCTGTGACGTTTTGATTCTCATTTTCTCAGGAGATAGGCCCAGCAGTGGGTATGACTGACTGACGGGTAGCTCAATGTTTACCTTTTCAAGGCACTTCCATTGTGTTTTCATTAGAGGCTCTTACCACGTCCCCCTTAGAGCCGAGTGTACGCATTTCTCCACAGTCCCTTCAGCATTTATTTTTTATTTTATTATTTATTTATTATTTTATTTATGGCTGTGTTGGGTTTTCGTTTCTGTGCGAGGGCTTTCTCTAGTTGCGGCAAGCGGGGGCCACTCTTCATTGCGATGCGCGGGCCTCTCACTATCGCGGCCTCTCTTGTTGCGGAGCACAGGCTCCAGACGCGCAGGCTCAGTAGTTGTGGCTCACGGGCCTAGTTGCTCCGCGGCATGTGGGATCTTCCCAGACCAGGGCTCGAACCCGTGTCCCCTGCATTGGCAGGCAGATTCTCGACCACTGCGCCACCGGGGAAGCCCCAGCATTTATTTCTTGAAGCATTTTTGCTGAAGGCCATTCGACTGCTGTGAGCTGATAGGTTTTTGTAATTTGGGTTTGCATGTCTTTCCAAATTCCTAAAATACATCATTTTCCCACACCTTTTTCTTTTCCCTTAAAAGAAAAAAACTGTGAGTACAATATACCTCTTGAAATTGTCTTCTTGGAAGGTTGCCCTCTTTTGAAATTGCTGCTCCATTTTTGATCCCAGGATTTATTTGGAGGGCAGGTGTCATTTACAGAATTGCAAGTTGGTGAATATTTAGTGACCTTTAGCAGTGGGTGTAAAGCGGCTGTTGTGGGAAGTGGCCACAAGGAGGCAGCATTTCTCCATTCCCAAATCTGGGTACTAGGGCAGCAGAGCCTTTCTGGAAGTCATGTTCCTAGGTTGTAAATTAGAATGGCATGTGCCAGGAGAAACCCCCATAAGTTTATGTCTCATTACTTCTTGTTTTTGTTAATTGTTTTAATCGGGGTAAAGATTAGAATATTGTTTGTCCTAGGGGTACACAATCTGGTTCATTTGTATATTATATATGTCTATTCTACCGACCCTCTTCCCATGTAAAATATTACATAGTGTTCTGTAGACCTCCCTTGCTATATGGTCGGTCTCTGAAATATGTATATAGTATGTATTTGGATATGTATAGTAACACTAATCTCATTTATCCATGCCCCCCACCTTTCCTTTTAGATGAGCACAGTTGGTTGTCTAAGTCTGTGAGTGTCTTTCTCTGTGGAAATATGTTCATTTGTGTCAGTTATTAGGTAACGCCTATAAGGGATAGCATAGGATATAGGTCTTTTGCTTTCCGACTTACCTCATGTTTTGTGATTATCTCCAGGCTCATCTCTGCTGCCTCAAAGAGCAGTGTTTCGTTGTTTTCCATGGCTAATATTTCTTTGTGTACATGGACCCCTTCCTCTTTATCCATTCACCCGTTGATGGACATTTTGGTTGCTTCCCATCTTGGCTATTTTGAATAAGGCTGCAGTGCAGCTTTTGCAGCCTGTGTCTTTTCGATTCTGGTCTTCTCAGGTGAGAGGCCCAGTGGTGTGCCTGCTGGATTGAATGGTACCTCAACTTTTACTTTTAATCGCAGTTCCTTTCTGTTCTCATTATTGGCTGTTAACCACTTGTCTTCTCCCAAGCACCTAGAGGTTACACAGTTCTCTACCACCCCATCAGCATTTATTGTTTGTAGACTTTTTGCTGACGGTCAGTCGACAGGTGTGAGTTGAAACCTTTTGGTTGATTAGATTGCATGAGTCTAATAATTCCTGAGGTTGAGCTTTTATCCATTTTCCTGTTTTTTTATAAAGAGAGTGAGGAATACTTACCTCTTCATACTATCTTCTTGAAACATTTGCCTGTTTTGAATTATTTTGTCCATTCCCTACCTGAACACAATTCATGACAGCAGTTGTCCTTTACAGCCCTGAGTCCTTGTGAATTTTAAGTGACCATTAGCTGTGGGTTTAAAGCTGCTTTTGCGGGAAACGGCCACAAGGCGGCAGCATTTCTCCTTTACCAAATCTGATTACTAGGGCAACAGAGCCTTATTGGAAGTGGTGTGCTAGGTTGTAAATTAGAATGGAATGTGCCAGGAAAAAGCCCTTTAAGTTTATGTGTCATTACTTCTTGTTCGTATTTTTAACATAATTTTTATATTTTATCACAGCAAATTTGATTACAATGGTTTGTTTGTTCTAGGTGTGCAAGATGTGGTTCTTTCACCCATGTACATATATCTATTCTTCTTCGGAATCTTTTCCCATGTAGGTTATGACACAATGTTGAGTAGTCTTCTCTTGGTATTCTGTAGGTCTTTGGTGATTATATATTTCACGTGTGTTTGTATATCTCTGTTAACCTCAATATGGTGATGTATCCAATCCTCACACCTTTCCATTTGGTGAACCATAAGTTTTTGTACTGAATCTGTGATTGCCTTTCTCTGTGGAGATATCTTCTTTTGTATCAATTTTTAGGTAACACCTATATGTGATATGACAGGATATGTGTCTTTCGCTTTGTCCCTTACTACAAGTTGCGTGATTACTTCTAGACTCATCTATGGTGCTGCAAATGGCATTGTTTCATTTTTTCTCTAGCTCATATTCCATCTGTACATGTAGCAGTTCTTCTTTGTCCACCCATCTGTCGGTGGACTTTTTGGTGACTTCCATATCTTGGCTATTGTGCTACTATGCAATGCAGATTTGCCTGCCAGTGTCTTTCCAATTCTGTCTTCTTAGGTTATAGGTCCAGGTATAGGTCTACTGGATCATATGGTAGCTCAGCGTTAACCTTTGAAAGGCACCTCCTTCCTGTTCTCTTTAGTGGTTCTTTCCAGGTTACATCCCACTTAAAGTGGAGGGTATGCATTTCTCCACAGCACCTTTAGCCTTTATTCTTTGTAGTGTTTTGGTGATGGTTATTCTGACTGGTGTGAACTGATACCTCTTTGTGGTTGAATTTGCATGTGTCTCATAATCTGTTGAAATTGAGCTTTAAGGCTGGTCCTTTTAATTTTTCAGGCTGTGAGTACAGCTTAGTTCTTCAAAGTGTTTTCTTAAAGTATGTGTCCTATTTTAGAAATTTTTGGCCATTACCTCCCTCAAGACATTTTGCGGTGACCATGAGCACAGGCTTAAATCTGCTTTTGCAGGTAACGTCCAGAGGGCGGCAGTCTTTCTACGTTCCCCACTCTGGTACAAGGGAAACAGACCTCCCGGCCAGTGGTGTTCCTCGGTTATAAATTAGAGTGGGATGTGCCTGAATAAACCCACAAATGCTGATGTCTCCTTACTTATGTTTGTCTTTTAAATTTAACTTATATTTATTAGTGGAGTAATATTACATTGTGTACATGGAACAGTTCTTCTTGGTGCATTCCTCTGTTGATGGACATTTTCATTGCTTCCAAATGTTGGCTATGGTAAATATGGCTGGAGTGCAGGATTGCCAGCCTGTGACGTTTTGATTCTCATTTTCTCAGGAGATAGGCCCAGCAGTGGGTATGACTGACTGACGGGTAGCTCAATGTTTACCTTTTCAAGGCACTTCCATTGTGTTTTCATTAGAGGCTCTTACCACGTCCCCCTTAGAGCCGAGTGTACGCATTTCTCCACAGTCCCTTCAGCATTTATTTTTTGAAGCATTTTTGCTGAAGGCCATTCGACTGCTGTGAGCTGATAGGTTTTTGTAATTTGGGTTTGCATGTCTTTCCAAATTCCTAAAATACATCATTTTCCCACACCTTTTTCTTTTCCCTTAAAAGAAAAAAACTGTGAGTACAATATACCTCTTGAAATTGTCTTCTTGGAAGGTTGCCCTCTTTTGAAATTGCTGCTCCATTTTTGATCCCAGGATTTATTTGGAGGGCAGGTGTCATTTACAGAATTGCAAGTTGGTGAATATTTAGTGACCTTTAGCAGTGGGTGTAAAGCGGCTGTTGTGGGAAGTGGCCACAAGGAGGCAGCATTTCTCCATTCCCAAATCTGGGTACTAGGGCAGCAGAGCCTTTCTGGAAGTCATGTTCCTAGGTTGTAAATTAGAATGGCATGTGCCAGGAGAAACCCCCATAAGTTTATGTCTCATTACTTCTTGTTTTTGTTAATTGTTTTAATCGGGGTAAAGATTAGAATATTGTTTGTCCTAGGGGTACACAATCTGGTTCATTTGTATATTATATATGTCTATTCTACCGACCCTCTTCCCATGTAAAATATTACATAGTGTTCTGTAGACCTCCCTTGCTATATGGTCGGTCTCTTTGAAATATGTATATAGTATGTATTTGGATATGTATAGTAACACTAATCTCATTTATCCATGCCCCCCACCTTTCCTTTTAGATGAGCACAGTTGGTTGTCTAAGTCTGTGAGTGTCTTTCTCTGTGGAAATATGTTCATTTGTGTGAGTTATTAGGTAACGCCTATAAGGGATAGCATAGGATATAGGTCTTTTGCTTTCCGACTTACCTCATGTTTTGTGATTATCTCCAGGCTCATCTCTGCTGCCTCAAAGAGCAGTGTTTCGTTGTTTTCCATGGCTAATATTTCTTTGTGTACATGGACCCCTTCCTCTTTATCCATTCACCCGTTGATGGACATTTTGGTTGCTTCCCATCTTGGCTATTTTGAATAAGGCTGCAGTGCAGCTTTTGCAGCCTGTGTCTTTTCGATTCTGGTCTTCTCAGGTGAGAGGCCCAGTGGTGTGCCTGCTGGATTGAATGGTACCTCAACTTTTACTTTTAATCGCAGTTCCTTTCTGTTCTCATTATTGGCTGTTAACCACTTGTCTTCTCCCAAGCACCTAGAGGTTACACAGTTCTCTACCACCCCATCAGCATTTATTGTTTGTAGACTTTTTGCTGACGGTCAGTCGACAGGTGTGAGTTGAAACCTTTTGGTTGATTAGATTGCATGAGTCTAATAATTCCTGAGGTTGAGCTTTTATCCATTTTCCTGTTTTTTTATAAAGAGAGTGAGGAATACTTACCTCTTCATACTATCTTCTTGAAACATTTGCCTGTTTTGAATTATTTTGTCCATTCCCTACCTGAACACAATTCATGACAGCAGTTGTCCTTTACAGCCCTGAGTCCTTGTGAATTTTAAGTGACCATTAGCTGTGGGTTTAAAGCTGCTTTTGCGGGAAACGGCCACAAGGCGGCAGCATTTCTCCTTTACCAAATCTGATTACTAGGGCAACAGAGCCTTATTGGAAGTGGTGTGCTAGGTTGTAAATGAGAATGGAATGTGCCAGGAAAAAGCCCTTTAAGTTTATGTGTCATTACTTCTTGTTCGTATTTTTAACATAATTTTTATATTTTATCACAGCAAATTTGATTACAATGGTTTGTTTGTTCTAGGTGTGCAAGATGTGGTTCTTTCACCCATGTACATATATCTATTCTTCTTCGGAATCTTTTCCCATGTAGGTTATGACACAATGTTGAGTAGTCTTCTCTTGGTATTCTGTAGGTCTTTGGTGATTATATATTTCACGTGTGTTTGTATATCTCTGTTAACCTCAATATGGTGATGTATCCAGTCCTCACACCTTTCCATTTGGTGAACCATAAGTTTTTGTACTGAATCTGTGATTGCCTTTCTCTGTGGAGATATCTTCTTTTGTATCAATTTTTAGGTAACACCTATATGTGATATGACAGGATATGTGTCTTTCGCTTTGTCCCTTACTACAAGTTGCGTGATTACTTCTAGACTCATCTATGGTGCTGCAAATGGCATTGTTTCATTTTTTCTCTAGCTCATATTCCATCTGTACATGTAGCAGTTCTTCTTTGTCCACCCATCTATCGGTGGACTTTTTGGTGACTTCCATATCTTGGCTATTGTGCTACTATGCAATGCAGATTTGCCTGCCAGTGTCTTTCCAATTCTGTCTTCTTAGGTTATAGGTCCAGGTATAGGTCTACTGGATCATATGGTAGCTCAGCGTTAACCTTTGAAAGGCACCTCCTTTCTGTTCTCTTTAGTGGTTCTTTCCAGGTTACATCCCACTTAAAGTGGAGGGTATGCATTTCTCCACAGCACCTTTAGCATTTATTCTTTGTAGTGTTTTGGTGATGGTTATTCTGACTGGTGTGAACTGATACCTCTTTGTGGTTGAATTTGCATGTGTCTCATAATCTGTTGAAATTGAGCTTTAAGGCTGGTCCTTTTAATTTTTCAGGCTGTGAGTACAGCTTAGTTCTTCAAAGTGTTTTCTTAAAGTATGTGTCCTATTTTAGAAATTTTTGGCCATTACCTCCCTCAAGACATTTTGCGGTGACCATGAGCACAGGCTTAAATCTGCTTTTGCAGGTAACGTCCAGAGGGCGGCAGTCTTTCTACGTTCCCCACTCTGGTACAAGGGAAACAGACCTCCCGGCCAGTGGTGTTCCTCGGTTATAAATTAGAGTGGGATGTGCCTGAATAAACCCACAAATGCTGATGTCTCCTTACTTATGTTTGTCTTTTAAATTTAACTTATATTTATTAGTGGAGTAATATTACATTGTGTACATGGAACAGTTCTTCTTGGTGCATTCCTCTGTTGATGGACATTTTCATTGCTTCCAAATGTTGGCTATGGTAAATATGGCTGGAGTGCAGGATTGCCAGCCTGTGACGTTTTGATTCTCATTTTCTCAGGAGATAGGCCCAGCAGTGGGTATGACTGACTGACGGGTAGCTCAATGTTTACCTTTTCAAGGCACTTCCATTGTGTTTTCATTAGAGGCTCTTACCACGTCCCCCTTAGAGCCGAGTGTACGCATTTCTCCACAGTCCCTTCAGCATTTATTTTTTGAAGCATTTTTGCTGAAGGCCATTCGACTGCTGTGAGCTGATAGGTTTTTGTAATTTGGGTTTGCATGTCTTTCCAAATTCCTAAAATACATCATTTTCCCACACCTTTTTCTTTTCCCTTAAAAGAAAAAAACTGTGAGTACAATATACCTCTTGAAATTGTCTTCTTGGAAGGTTGCCCTCTTTTGAAATTGCTGCTCCATTTTTGATCCCAGGATTTATTTGGAGGGCAGGTGTCATTTACAGAATTGCAAGTTGGTGAATATTTAGTGACCTTTAGCAGTGGGTGTAAAGCGGCTGTTGTGGGAAGTGGCCACAAGGAGGCAGCATTTCTCCATTCCCAAATCTGGGTACTAGGGCAGCAGAGCCTTTCTGGAAGTCATGTTCCTAGGTTGTAAATTAGAATGGCATGTGCCAGGAGAAACCCCCATAAGTTTATGTCTCATTACTTCTTGTTTTTGTTAATTGTTTTAATCGGGGTAAAGATTAGAATATTGTTTGTCCTAGGGGTACACAATCTGGTTCATTTGTATATTATATATGTCTATTCTACCGACCCTCTTCCCATGTAAAATATTACATAGTGTTCTGTAGACCTCCCTTGCTATATGGTCGGTCTCTTTGAAATATGTATATAGTATGTATTTGGATATGTATAGTAACACTAATCTCATTTATCCATGCCCCCCACCTTTCCTTTTAGATGAGCACAGTTGGTTGTCTAAGTCTGTGAGTGTCTTTCTCTGTGGAAATATGTTCATTTGTGTGAGTTATTAGGTAACGCCTATAAGGGATAGCATAGGATATAGGTCTTTTGCTTTCCGACTTACCTCATGTTTTGTGATTATCTCCAGGCTCATCTCTGCTGCCTCAAAGAGCAGTGTTTCGTTGTTTTCCATGGCTAATATTTCTTTGTGTACATGGACCCCTTCCTCTTTATCCATTCACCCGTTGATGGACATTTTGGTTGCTTCCCATCTTGGCTATTTTGAATAAGGCTGCAGTGCAGCTTTTGCAGCCTGTGTCTTTTCGATTCTGGTCTTCTCAGGTGAGAGGCCCAGTGGTGTGCCTGCTGGATTGAATGGTACCTCAACTTTTACTTTTAATCGCAGTTCCTTTCTGTTCTCATTATTGGCTGTTAACCACTTGTCTTCTCCCAAGCACCTAGAGGTTACACAGTTCTCTACCACCCCATCAGCATTTATTGTTTGTAGACTTTTTGCTGACGGTCAGTCGACAGGTGTGAGTTGAAACCTTTTGGTTGATTAGATTGCATGAGTCTAATAATTCCTGAGGTTGAGCTTTTATCCATTTTCCTGTTTTTTTTAAAGAGAGTGAGGAATACTTACCTCTTCATACTATCTTCTTGAAACATTTGCCTGTTTTGAATTATTTTGTCCATTCCCTACCTGAACACAATTCATGACAGCAGTTGTCCTTTACAGCCCTGAGTCCTTGTGAATTTTAAGTGACCATTAGCTGTGGGTTTAAAGCTGATGTTGCGGGAAACGGCCACAAGGCGGCAGCATTTCTCTTTCACCAAATCTGATTACTAGGGCAACAGAGCCTTATTGGAAGTGGTGTGCTAGGTTGTAAATGAGAATGGAATGTGCCAGGAAAAAGCCCTTTAAGTTTATGTGTCATTACTTCTTGTTCGTATTTTTAACATAATTTTTATTTTTCATCACAGCAAATTTGATTACAATGGTTTGTTTGTTCTAGGTGTGCAAGATGTGGTTCTTTCACCCATGTACATATATCTATTCTTCTTCGGAATCTTTTCCCATGTAGGTTATGACACAATGTTGAGTAGTCTTCTCTTGGTATTCTGTAGGTCTTTGGTGATTATATATTTCACGTGTGTTTGTATATCTCTGTTAACCTCAATATGGTGACGTATCCAATCCTCACAGCTTTCCATTTGGTGAACCATAAGTTTTTGTACTGAATCTGTGATTGCCTTTCTCTGTGGAGATATCTTCGTTTGTATCAATTTTTAGGTAACACCTATATGTGATATGACAGGATATGTGTCTTTCGCTTTGTCCCTTACTACAAGTTGCGTGATTACTTCTAGACTCATCTATGGTGCTGCAAATGGCATTGTTTCATTTTTTCTCTAGCTCGTATTCCATCTGTACATGTAGCAGTTCTTCTTTGTCCACCCACCTGTCGGTGGACTTTTTGGTGACTTCCATATCTTGGCTATTGTAATACTATGCAATGCAGATTTGCCTGCCAGTGTCTTTCCAATTCTGTCTTCTTCGGTTATAGGTCCAGGTATAGGTCTACTGGATCATATGGTAGCTCAGCGTTAACCTTTGAAAGGCACCTCCTTTCTGTTCTCTTTAGTGGTTCTTTCCAGGTTACGTCCCACTTAAAGTGGAGGGTATGCATTTCTCCACAGCACCTTTAGCCTTTATTCTTTGTAGTGTTTTGGTGATGGTTATTCTGCCTGGTGTGAGCTGATACCTCTTTGTGCTTGAATTTGCATGTGTCTCATAATCTGTTGAAATTGAGCTTTAAGGCTGGTCCTTTTAATTTTTCAGGCTGTGAGTACAGCTTAGTTCTTCAAAGTGTTTTCTTAAAGTATGTGTCCTATTTTAGAAATTTTTGGCCATTACCTCCCTCAAGACATTTTGCGGTGACCATGAGCACAGGCTTAAATCTGCTTTTGCAGGTAACGTCCAGAGGGCGGCAGTCTTTCTACCTTCCCCACTCTGGTACTAGGGGAACACACCTCCCGTCCAGTGGTGGTCCTCGGTTATAAATTAGAGTGGGATGTGCCTGAATAAACCCACAAATGCAGATGTCTCCTTACTTATGTTTGTCTTTTAAATTTAACTTATATTGATTATTGGCGTAATATTACATTGTGTACATGGAACAGTTCTTGGTGCATTCCTCTGTTGATGGACATTTTCATTGCTTCCAAATGTTGGCTATGGTAAATATGGCTGGAGTGCAGGATTGCCAGCCTGTGACGTTTTGATTCTCATTTTCTCAGGAGATAGGCCCAGCAGTGAGTATGACTGACTGACGGGTAGCTCAATGTTTACCTTTTCAAGGCACTTCCATTGTGTTTTCATTAGAGGCTCTTACCACGTCCCCCTTAGAGCCGAGTGTACGCATTTCTCCACAGTCCCTTCAGCATTTATTTTTTGAAGCATTTTTGCTGATGGCCATTCTGACTGCTGTGAGCTGATAGGTTTTTGTAATTTGGGTTTGCATGTCTTTCCAAATTCCTAAAATACATCATTTTCCCACACCTTTCTCTTTTCCCTTAAAAGAAAAAAAACTGTGAGTACAATATACCTCTTGAAATTGTCTTCTTGGAAGGTTGCCCTCTTTTGAAATTGTTGCTCCATTTTTGATCCCAGGATTTATTTGGAGGGCAGGTGTCATTTACAGAATTGCAAGTTGGTGAATATTTAGTGACCCTTAGCAGTGGGTTTAAAGCGGCTGTTGTGGGAAGTGGCCACAAGGAGGCAGCATTTCTCCATTTCCAAATCTGGGTACTAGGGCAGCAGAGCCTTTCTGGAAGTCGTGTTGCTAGGTTGTAAATTAGAATGGCATGTGCCAGGAGAAACCCCCATAAGTTTATGTCTCATTACTTCTTGTTTTTGTTAATTGTTTTAATCGGGGTAAAGATTAGAATATTGTTTGTCCTAGGGGTACACAATCTGGTTCATTTGTATATTATATATGTCTATTCTACCGACCCTCTTCCCATGTAAAATATTACCTAGTGTTCTGTAGACCTCCCTTGCTATATGGTCGGTCTCTTTGAAATATGTATATAGTATGTATTTGGATATGTATAGTAACACTAATCTCATTTATCCATGTCCCCCACCTTTCCTTTTAGATGAGCACAGTTGGTTGTCTAAGTCTGTGAGTGTCTTTCTCTGTGGAAACATGTTCAATTGTGTCAGTTATTATGTAACGCCTATAAGGGATAGCATAGGATATAGGGCTTTTGCTTTCCGACTTACCTCGTGTTTTGTGATTATCTCCAGGCTCATCTCTGCTGCCTCAAAGAGCAGTGTTTCATTGTTTTCCATGGCTAATATTTCATTGTGTACATGGACCCCTTCCTCTTTATCCATTCACCCGTTGATGGACATTTTGGTTGCTTCCCATCTTGGCTATTTTGAATAAGGCTGCAGCGCAGCTTTTGCAGCCTGTGTCTTTTCGATTCTGGTCTTCTCAGGTGAGAGGCCCAGTGGTGTGCCTGCTGGATTGAATGGTACCTCAACTTTTACTTTTAATCGCAGTTCCTTTCTGTTCTCATTATTGGCTGTTAACCACTTTATTTCTCACCAGCACCTAGAGGTTACACAGTTCTCTACCACCCCATCAGCATTTATTGTTTGTAGACTTTCTGCTGACGGTCAGTCGACAGGTGTGAGTTGAAACCCTTTGGTTGATTAGATTGCATGAGTCTAATAATTCCTGAGGTTGAGCTTTTATCCATTTTCCTGTTTTTTTTAAAGAGAGTGAGGAATACTTACCTCTTCATACTATCTTCTTGAAACATTTGCCTGTTTTGAATTATTTTGTCCATTCCCTACCTGAACACAATTCATGACAGCAGTTGTCCTTTACAGCCCTGAGTCCTTGTGAATTTTAAGTGACCATTAGCTGTGGGTTTAAAGCTGCTGTTGCGGGAAACGGCCACAAGGCGGCAGCATTTCTCCTTCACCAAATCTGATTACTAGGGCAACAGAGCCTTATTGGAAGTGGTGTGCTAGGTTGTAAATGAGAATGGAATGTGCCAGGAAAAAGCCCTTTAAGTTTATGTGTCATTACTTCTTGTTCGTATTTTTAACATAATTTTTATTTTTCATCACAGCAAATTTGATTACAATGGTTTGTTTGTTCTAGGTGTGCAAGATGTGGTTCTTTCACCCATGTACATATATCTATTCTTCTTCGGAATCTTTTCCCATGTAGGTTATGACACAATGTTGAGTAGTCTTCTCTTGGTATTCTGTAGGTCTTTGGTGATTATATATTTCACGTGTGTTTGTATATCTCTGTTAACCTCAATATGGTGACGTATCCAATCCTCACACCTTTCCATTTGGTGAACCATAAGTTTTTGTACTGAATCTGTAATTGCCTTTCTCTGTGGAGATATCTTCGTTTGTATCAATTTTTAGGTAACACCTATATGTGATATGACAGGATATGTGTCTTTCGCTTTGTCCCTTACTACAAGTTGCGTGATTACTTCTAGACTCATCTATGGTGCTGCAAATGGCATTGTTTCATTTTTTCTCTAGCTCGTATTCCATCTGTACATGTAGCAGTTCTTCTTTGTCCACCCACCTGTCGGTGGACTTTTTGGTGACTTCCATATCTTGGCTATTGTAATACTATGCAATGCAGATTTGCCTGCCAGTGTCTTTCCAATTCTGTCTTCTTCGGTTATAGGTCCAGGTATAGGTCTACTGGATCATGTGGTAGCTCAGCGTTAACCTTTGAAAGGCACCTCCTTTCTGTTCTCTTTAGTGGTTCTTTCCAGGTTACGTCCCACTTAAAGTGGAGGGTATGCATTTCTCCACAGCACCTTTAGCCTTTATTCTTTGTAGTGTTTTGGTGATGGTTATTCTGCCTGGTGTGAGCTGATACCTCTTTGTGCTTGAATTTGCATGTGTCTCATAATCTGTTGAAATTGAGCTTTAAGGCTGGTCCTTTTAATTTTTCAGGCTGTGAGTACAGCTTAGTTCTTCAAAGTGTTTTCTTAAAGTATGTGTCCTATTTTAGAAATTTTTGGCCATTACCTCCCTCAAGACATTTTGCGGTGACCATGAGCACAGGCTTAAATCTGCTTTTGCAGGTAACGTCCAGAGGGCGGCAGTCTTTCTACCTTCCCCACTCTGGTACTAGGGGAACACACCTCCCGTCCAGTGGTGGTCCTCGGTTATAAATTAGAGTGGGATGTGCCTGAATAAACCCACAAATGCTGATGTCTCCTTACTTATGTTTGTCTTTTAAATTTAACTTATATTGATTATTGGCGTAACATTACATTGTGTACATGGAACAGTTCTTCTTGGTGCATTCCTCTGTTGATGGACATTTTCATTGCTTCCAAATGTTGGCTATGGTAAATATGGCTGGAGTGCAGGATTGCCAGCTTGTTACGTTTTGATTCACATTTTCTCAGGAGATAGGCCCAGCAGTGGGTATGACTGACTGACGGGTAGCTCAATGTTTACCTTTTCAAGGCACTTCCATTGTGTTTTCATTAGAGGCTCTTACCACGTCCCCCTTAGAGCCGAGTGTACGCATTTCTCCACAGTCCCTTCAGCATTTATTTTTTGAAGCATTTTTGCTGATGGCCATTCTGACTGCTGTGAGCTGATAGGTTTTTGTAATTTGGGTTTGCATGTCTTTCCAAATTCCTAAAATACATCATTTTCCCACACCTTTTTCTTTTCCCTTAAAAGAAAAAAACTGTGAGTACAATATACCTCTTGAAATTGTCTTCTTGGAAGGTTGCCCTCTTTTGAAATTGTTGCTCCATTTTTGATCCCAGGATTTATTTGGAGGGCAGGTGTCATTTACAGAATCGCAAGTTGGTGAATATTTAGTGACCCTTAGCAGTGGGTTTAAAGTGGCTGTTGTGGGAAGTGGCCACAAGGAGGCAGCATTTCTCCATTTCCAAATCTGGGTACTAGGGCAGCAGAGCCTTTCTGGAAGTCGTGTTGCTAGGTTGTAAATTAGAATGGCATGTGCCAGGAGAAACCCCCATAAGTTTATGTCTCATTACTTCTTGTTTTTGTTAATTGTTTTAATCGGGGTAAAGATTAGAATATTGTTTGTCCTAGGGGTACACAATCTGGTTCATTTGTATATTATATATGTCTATTCTACCGACCCTCTTCCCATGTAAAATATTACATAGTGTTCTGTAGACCTCCCTTGCTATATGGTCGGTCTCTTTGAAATATGTATATAGTATGTATTTGGATATGTATAGTAACACTAATCTCATTTATCCATGTCCCCCACCTTTCCTTTTAGATGAGCACAGTTGGTTGTCTAAGTCTGTGAGTGTCTTTCTCTGTGGAAACATGTTCAATTGTGTCAGTTATTATGTAACGCCTATAAGGGATAGCATAGGATATAGGGCTTTTGCTTTCCGACTTACCTCGTGTTTTGTGATTATCTCCAGGCTCATCTCTGCTGCCTCAAAGAGCAGTGTTTCATTGTTTTCCATGGCTAATATTTCATTGTGTACATGGACCCCTTCCTCTTTATCCATTCACCCGTTGATGGACATTTTGGTTGCTTCCCATCTTGGCTATTTTGAATAAGGCTGCAGCGCAGCTTTTGCAGCCTGTGTCTTTTCGATTCTGGTCTTCTCAGGTGAGAGGCCCAGTGGTGTGCCTGCTGGATTGGATGGTACCTCAACTTTTACTTTTAATCGCAGTTCCTTTCTGTTCTCATTATTGGCTGTTAACCACTTTATTTCTCACCAGCACCTAGAGGTTACACAGTTCTCTACCACCCCATCAGCATTTATTGTTTGTAGACTTTCTGCTGACGGTCAGTCGACAGGTGTGAGTTGAAACCCTTTGGTTGATTAGATTGCATGAGTCTAATAATTCCTGAGGTTGAGCTTTTATCCATTTTCCTGTTTTTTTTAAAGAGAGTGAGGAATACTTACCTCTTCATACTATCTTCTTGAAACATTTGCCTGTTTTGAATTATTTTGTCCATTCCCTACCTGAACACAATTCATGACAGCAGTTGTCCTTTACAGCCCTGAGTCCTTGTGAATTTTAAGTGACCATTAGCTGTGGGTTTAAAGCTGCTGTTGCGGGAAACGGCCACAAGGCGGCAGCATTTCTCCTTCACCAAATCTGATTACTAGGGCAACAGAGCCTTATTGGAAGTGGTGTGCTAGGTTGTAAATGAGAATGGAATGTGCCAGGAAAAAGCCCTTTAAGTTTATGTGTCATTACTTCTTGTTCGTATTTTTAACATAATTTTTATTTTTCATCACAGCAAATTTGATTACAATGGTTTGTTTGTTCTAGGTGTGCAAGATGTGGTTCTTTCACACATGTACATATATCTATTCTTCTTCGGAATCTTTTCCCATGTAGGTTATGACACAATGTTGAGTAGTCTTCTCTTGGTATTCTGTAGGTCTTTGGTGATTATATATTTCACGTGTGTTTGTATATCTCTGTTAACCTCAATATGGTGACGTATCCAATCCTCACACCTTTCCATTTGGTGAACCATAAGTTTTTGTACTGAATCTGTGATTGCCTTTCTCTGTGGAGATATCTTCGTTTGTATCAATTTTTAGGTAACACCTATATGTGATATGACAGGATATGTGTCTTTTGCTTTGTCCCTTACTACAAGTTGCGTGATTACTTCTAGACTCATCTATGGTGCTGCAAATGGCATTGTTTCAATTTTTCTCTAGCTCGTATTCCATCTGTACATGTAGCAGTTCTTCTTTGTCCACCCATCTGTCGGTGGACTTTTTGGTGACTTCCATATCTTGGCTATTGTAATACTATGCAATGCAGATTTGCCTGCCAGTGTCTTTCCAATTCTGTCTTCTTCGGTTATAGGTCCAGGTATAGGTCTACTGGATCATATGGTAGCTCAGCGTTAACCTTTGAAATGCACCTCCTTTCTGTTCTCTTTAGTGGTTCTTTCCAGGTTACGTCCCACTTAAAGTGGAGGGTATGCATTTCTCCACAGCACCTTTAGCCTTTATTCTTTGTAGTGTTTTGGTGATGGTTATTCTGACTGGTGTGAGCTGATACCTCTTTGTGGTTGAATTTGCATGTGTCTCATAATCTGTTGAAATTGAGCTTTAAGGCTGGTCCTTTTAATTTTTCAGGCTGTGAGTACAGCTTAGTTCTTCAAAGGGTTTTCTTAAAGTATGTGTCCTATTTTAGAAATTTTTGGCCATTACCTCCCTCAAGACATTTTGCGGTGACCATGAGCACAGGCTTAAATCTGCTTTTGCAGGTAACGTCCAGAGGGCGGCAGTCTTTCTACCTTCCCCACTCTGGTACTAGGGAAACAGAGCTCCCGGGCAGTGGTGGTCCTCGGTTATAAATTAGAGTGGGATGTGCCTGAATAAACCCACAAATGCTGATGTCTCCTTACTTATGTTTGTCTTTTAAATTTAACTTATATTGATTATTGGCGTAATATTACATTGTGTACATGGAACAGTTCTTCTTGGTGCATTCCTCTGTTGATGGACATTTTCATTGCTTCCAAATGTTGGCTATGGTAAATATGGCTGGAGTGCAGGATTGCCAGCCTGTGACGTTTTGATTCTCATTTTCTCAGGAGATAGGCCCAGCAGTGGGTATGACTGACTGACGGGTAGCTCAATGTTTACCTTTTCAAGGCACTTCCATTGTGTTTTCATTAGAGGCTCTTACCACGTCCCCCTTAGAGCCGAGTGTACGCATTTCTCCACAGTCCCTTCAGCATTTATTTTTTGAAGCATTTTTGCTGATGGCCATTCTGACTGCTGTGAGCTGATAGGTTTTTGTAATTTGGGTTTGCATGTCTTTCCAAATTCCTAAAATACATCATTTTCCCACACCTTTCTCTTTTCCCTTAAAAGAAAAAAACTGTGAGTACAATATACCTCTTGAAATTGTCTTCTTGGAAGGTTGCCCTCTTTTGAAATTGTTGCTCCATTTTTGATCCCAGGATTTATTTGGAGGGCAGGTGTCATTTACAGAATTGCAAGTTGGTGAATATTTAGTGACCCTTAGCAGTGGGTTTAAAGTGGCTGTTGTGGGAAGTGGCCACAAGGAGGCAGCATTTCTCCATTTCCAAATCTGGGTACTAGGGCAGCAGAGCCTTTCTGGAAGTCGTGTTGCTAGGTTGTAAATTAGAATGGCATGTGCCAGGAGAAACCCCCATAAGTTTATGTCTCATTACTTCTTGTTTTTGTTAATTGTTTTAATCGGGGTAAAGATTAGAATATTGTTTGTCCTAGGGGTACACAATCTGGTTCATTTGTATATTATATATGTCTATTCTACCGACCCTCTTCCCATGTAAAATATTACATAGTGTTCTGTAGACCTCCCTTGCTATATGGTCGGTCTCTTTGAAATATGTATATAGTATGTATTTGGATATGTATAGTAACACTAATCTCATTTATCCATGTCCCCCACCTTTCCTTTTAGATGAGCACAGTTGGTTGTCTAAGTCTGTGAGTGTCTTTCTCTGTGGAAACATGTTCAATTGTGTCAGTTATTATGTAACGCCTATAAGGGATAGCATAGGATATAGGGCTTTTGCTTTCCGACTTACCTCGTGTTTTGTGATTATCTCCAGGCTCATCTCTGCTGCCTCAAAGAGCAGTGTTTCATTGTTTTCCATGGCTAATATTTCATTGTGTACATGGACCCCTTCCTCTTTATCCATTCACCCGTTGATGGACATTTTGGTTGCTTCCCATCTTGGCTATTTTGAATAAGGCTGCAGCGCAGCTTTTGCAGCCTGTGTCTTTTCGATTCTGGTCTTCTCAGGTGAGAGGCCCAGTGGTGTGCCTGCTGGATTGAATGGTACCTCAACTTTTACTTTTAATCGCAGTTCCTTTCTGTTCTCATTATTGGCTGTTAAGCACTTTATTTCTCACCAGCACCTAGAGGTTACACAGTTCTCTACCACCCCATCAGCATTTATTGTTTGTAGACTTTTTGCTGACGGTCAGTCGACAGGTGTGAGTTGAAACCTTTTGGTTGATTAGATTGCATGAGTCTAATAATTCCTGAGGTTGAGCTTTTATCCATTTTCCTGTTTTTTTTAAAGAGAGTGAGGAATACTTACCTCTTCATACTATCTTCTTGAAACATTTGCCTGTTTTGAATTATTTTGTCCATTCCCTACCTGAACACAATTCATGACAGCAGTTGTCCTTTACAGCCCTGAGTCCTTGTGAATTTTAAGTGACCATTAGCTGTGGGTTTAAAGCTGCTGTTGCGGGAAACGGCCACAAGGCGGCAGCATTTCTCCTTCACCAAATCTGATTACTAGGGCAACAGAGCCTTATTGGAAGTGGTGTGCTAGGTTGTAAATGAGAATGGAATGTGCCAGGAAAAAGCCCTTTAAGTTTATGTGTCATTACTTCTTGTTCGTATTTTTAACATAATTTTTATTTTTCATCACAGCAAATTTGATTACAATGGTTTGTTTGTTCTAGGTGTGCAAGATGTGGTTCTTTCACACATGTACATATATCTATTCTTCTTCGGAATCTTTTCCCATGTAGGTTATGACACAATGTTGAGTAGTCTTCTCTTGGTATTCTGTAGGTCTTTGGTGATTATATATTTCACGTGTGTTTGTATATCTCTGTTAACCTCAATATGGTGACGTATCCAATCCTCACAGCTTTCCATTTGGTGAACCATAAGTTTTTGTACTGAATCTGTGATTGCCTTTCTCTGTGGAGATATCTTCGTTTGTATCAATTTTTAGGTAACACCTATATGTGATATGACAGGATATGTGTCTTTTGCTTTGTCCCTTACTACAAGTTGCGTGATTACTTCTAGACTCATCTATGGTGCTGCAAATGGCATTGTTTCAATTTTTCTCTAGCTCGTATTCCATCTGTACATGTAGCAGTTCTTCTTTGTCCACCCATCTGTCGGTGGACTTTTTGGTGACTTCCATATCTTGGCTATTGTAATACTATGCAATGCAGATTTGCCTGCCAGTGTCTTTCCAATTCTGTCTTCTTCGGTTATAGGTCCAGGTATAGGTCTACTGGATCATATGGTAGCTCAGCATTAACCTTTGAAAGGCACCTCCTTTCTGTTCTCTTTAGTGGTTCTTTCCAGGTTACGTCCCACTTAAAGTGGAGGGTATGCATTTCTCCACAGCACCTTTAGCCTTTATTCTTTGTAGTGTTTTGGTGATGGTTATTCTGCCTGGTGTGAGCTGATACCTCTTTGTGCTTGAATTTGCATGTGTCTCATAATCTGTTGAAATTGAGCTTTAAGGCTGGTCCTTTTAATTTTTCAGGCTGTGAGTACAGCTTAGTTCTTCAAAGTGTTTTCTTAAAGTATGTGTCCTATTTTAGAAATTTTTGGCCATTACCTCCCTCAAGACATTTTGCGGTGACCATGAGCACAGGCTTAAATCTGCTTTTGCAGATAACGTCCAGAGGGCGGCAGTCTTTCTACCTTCCCCACTCTGGTACTAGGGAAACAGAGCTCCCGGCCAGTGGTGGTCCTCGGTTATAAATTAGAGTGGGATGTGCCTGAATAAACCCACAAATGCTGATGTCTCCTTACTTATGTTTGTCTTTTAAATTTAACTTATATTTATTAGTGGAGTAATATTACATTGTGTACATGGAACAGTTCTTCTTGGTGCATTCCTCTGTTGATGGACATTTTCATTGCTTCCAAATGTTGGCTATGGTAAATATGGCTGGAGTGCAGGATTGCCAGCCTGTGACGTTTTGATTCTCATTTTCTCAGGAGATAGGCCCAGCAGTGGGTATGACTGACTGACGGGTAGCTCAATGTTTACCTTTTCAAGGCACTTCCATTGTGTTTTCATTAGAGGCTCTTACCACGTCCCCCTTAGAGCCGAGTGTACGCATTTCTCCACAGTCCCTTCAGCATTTATTTTTTGAAGCATTTTTGCTGATGGCCATTCTGACTGCTGTGAGCTGATAGGTTTTTGTAATTTGGGTTTGCATGTCTTTCCAAATTCCTAAAATACATCATTTTTCCACACCTTTTTCTTTTCCCTTAAAAGAAAAAAACTGTGAGTACAATATACCTCTTGAAATTGTCTTCTTGGAAGGTTGCCCTCTTTTGAAATTGTTGCTCCATTTTTTATCCCAGGATTTATTTGGAGGGAAGGTGTCATTTACAGAATTGCAAGTTGGTGAATATTTAGTGACCCTTACCAGTGGGTTTAAAGCGGCTGTTGTGGGAAGTGGCCACAAGGAGGCAGCATTTCTCCATTTCCAAATCTGGGTACTAGGGCAGCAGAGCCTTTCTGGAAGTCGTGTTGCTAGGTTGTAAATTAGAATGGCATGTGCCAGGAGAAACCCCCATAAGTTTATGTCTCATTACTTCTTGTTTTTGTTAATTGTTTTAATCGGGGTAAAGATTAGAATATTGTTTGTCCTAGGGGTACACAATCTGGTTCATTTGTATATTATATATGTCTATTCTACCGACCCTCTTCCCATGTAAAATATTACATAGTGTTCTGTAGACCTCCCTTGCTATATGGTCGGTCTCTTTGAAATATGTATATAGTATGTATTTGGATATGTATAGTAACACTAATCTCATTTATCCATGTCCCCCACCTTTCCTTTTAGATGAGCACAGTTGGTTGTCTAAGTCTGTGAGTGTCTTTCTCTGTGGAAAGATGTTCAATTGTGTCAGTTATTATGTAACGCCTATAAGGGATAGCATAGGATATAGGTTTTTGCTTTCCGACTTACCTCATGTTTTGTGATTATCTCCAGGCTCATCTCTGCTGCCTCAAAGAGCAGTGTTTCATTGTTTTCCATGGCTAGTATTTCTTTGTGTACATGGACCCCTTCCTCTTTATCCATTCACCCGTTGATGGACATTTTGGTTGCTTCCCATCTTGGCTATTTTGAATAAGGCTGCAGTGCAGCTTTTGCAGCCTGTGTCTTTTCGATTCTGGTCTTCTCAGGTGAGAGGCCCAGTGGTGTGCCTGCTGGATTGAATGGTACCTCAACTTTTACTTTTAATCGCAGTTCCTTTCTGTTCTCATTATTGGCTGTTAACCACTTGTCTTCTCCCAAGCACCTAGAGGTTACACAGTTCTCTACCACCCCATCAGCATTTATTGTTTGTAGACTTTTTGCTGACGGTCAGTCGACAGGTGTGAGTTGAAACCTTTTGGTTGATTAGATTGCATGAGTCTAATAATTCCTGAGGTTGAGCTTTTATCCATTTTCCTGTTTTTTTATAAAGAGAGTGAGGAATACTTACCTCTTCATACTATCTTCTTGAAACATTTGCCTGTTTTGAATTATTTTGTCCATTCCCTACCTGAACACAATTCATGACAGCAGTTGTCCTTTACAGCCCTGAGTCCTTGTGAATTTTAAGTGACCATTAGCTGTGGGTTTAAAGCTGCTTTTGCGGGAAACGGCCACAAGGCGGCAGCATTTCTCCTTTACCAAATCTGATTACTAGGGCAACAGAGCCTTATTGGAAGTGGTGTGCTAGGTTGTAAATGAGAATGGAATGTGCCAGGAAAAAGCCCTTTAAGTTTATGTGTCATTACTTCTTGTTCGTATTTTTAACATAATTTTTATATTTTATCACAGCAAATTTGATTACAATGGTTTGTTTGTTCTAGGTGTGCAAGATGTGGTTCTTTCACCCATGTACATATATCTATTCTTCTTCGGAATCTTTTCCCATGTAGGTTATGACACAATGTTGAGTAGTCTTCTCTTGGTATTCTGTAGGTCTTTGGTGATTATATATTTCACGTGTGTTTGTATATCTCTGTTAACCTCAATATGGTGATGTATCCAATCCTCACACCTTTCCATTTGGTGAACCATAAGTTTTTGTACTGAATCTGTGATTGCCTTTCTCTGTGGAGATATCTTCTTTTGTATCAATTTTTAGGTAACACCTATATGTGATATGACAGGATATGTGTCTTTCACTTTGTCCCTTACTACAAGTTGCGTGATTACTTCTAGACTCATCTATGGTGCTGCAAATGGCATTGTTTCATTTTTTCTCTAGCTCATATTCCATCTGTACATGTAGCAGTTCTTCTTTGTCCACCCATCTGTCGGTGGACTTTTTGGTGACTTCCATATCTTGGCTATTGTGCTACTATGCAATGCAGATTTGCCTGCCAGTGTCTTTCCAATTCTGTCTTCTTAGGTTATAGGTCCAGGTATAGGT
Organism: Balaenoptera borealis; assembly: GCF_965194805.1. Lineage (NCBI taxonomy): Eukaryota > Metazoa > Chordata > Mammalia > Artiodactyla > Balaenopteridae > Balaenoptera > Balaenoptera borealis. The sequence goes on from NW_028123345.1 coordinate 102,421, forward strand.
CTACTGGATCATATGGTAGCTCAGCGTTAACCTTTGAAAGGCACCTCCTTTCTGTTCTCTTTAGTGGTTCTTTCCAGGTTACGTCCCACTTAAAGTGGAGGGTATGCATTTCTCCACAGCACCTTTAGCATTTATTCTTTGTAGTGTTTTGGTGATGGTTATTCTGACTGGTGTGAGCTGATACCTCTTTGTGCTTGAATTTGCATGTGTCTCATAATCTGTTGAAATTGAGCTTTAAGGCTGGTCCTTTTAATTTTTCAGGCTGTGAGTAGAGCTTAGTTCTTCAAAGTGTTTTCTTAAAGTATGTGTCCTATTTTAGAAATTTTTGGCCATTACCTCCCTCAAGACATTTTGCGGTGACCATGAGCACAGGCTTAAATCTGCTTTTGCAGGTAACGTCCAGAGGGCGGCAGTCTTTCTACGTTCCCCACTCTGGTACAAGGGAAACAGACCTCCCGGCCAGTGGTGTTCCTCGGTTATAAATTAGAGTGGGATGTGCCTGAATAAACCCACAAATGCTGATGTCTCCTTACTTATGTTTGTCTTTTAAATTTAACTTATATTTATTAGTGGAGTAATATTACATTGTGTACATGGAACAGTTCTTCTTGGTGCATTCCTCTGTTGATGGACATTTTCATTGCTTCCAAATGTTGGCTATGGTAAATATGGCTGGAGTGCAGGATTGCCAGCCTGTGACGTTTTGATTCTCATTTTCTCAGGAGATAGGCCCAGCAGTGGGTATGACTGACTGACGGGTAGCTCAATGTTTACCTTTTCAAGGCACTTCCATTGTGTTTTCATTAGAGGCTCTTACCACGTCCCCCTTAGAGCCGAGTGTACGCATTTCTCCACAGTCCCTTCAGCATTTATTTTTTGAAGCATTTTTGCTGAAGGCCATTCGACTGCTGTGAGCTGATAGGTTTTTGTAATTTGGGTTTGCATGTCTTTCCAAATTCCTAAAATACATCATTTTCCCACACCTTTTTCTTTTCCCTTAAAAGAAAAAAACTGTGAGTACAATATACCTCTTGAAATTGTCTTCTTGGAAGGTTGCCCTCTTTTGAAATTGCTGCTCCATTTTTGATCCCAGGATTTATTTGGAGGGCAGGTGTCATTTACAGAATTGCAAGTTGGTGAATATTTAGTGACCTTTAGCAGTGGGTGTAAAGCGGCTGTTGTGGGAAGTGGCCACAAGGAGGCAGCATTTCTCCATTCCCAAATCTGGGTACTAGGGCAGCAGAGCCTTTCTGGAAGTCATGTTCCTAGGTTGTAAATTAGAATGGCATGTGCCAGGAGAAACCCCCATAAGTTTATGTCTCATTACTTCTTGTTTTTGTTAATTGTTTTAATCGGGGTAAAGATTAGAATATTGTTTGTCCTAGGGGTACACAATCTGGTTCATTTGTATATTATATATGTCTATTCTACCGACCCTCTTCCCATGTAAAATATTACATAGTGTTCTGTAGACCTCCCTTGCTATATGGTCGGTCTCTTTGAAATATGTATATAGTATGTATTTGGATATGTATAGTAACACTAATCTCATTTATCCATGCCCCCCACCTTTCCTTTTAGATGAGCACAGTTGGTTGTCTAAGTCTGTGAGTGTCTTTCTCTGTGGAAATATGTTCATTTGTGTCAGTTATTAGGTAACGCCTATAAGGGATAGCATAGGATATAGGTCTTTTGCTTTCCGACTTACCTCATGTTTTGTGATTATCTCCAGGCTCATCTCTGCTGCCTCAAAGAGCAGTGTTTCATTGTTTTCCATGGCTAGTATTTCTTTGTGTACATGGACCCCTTCCTCTTTATCCATTCACCCGTTGATGGACATTTTGGTTGCTTCCCATCTTGGCTATTTTGAATAAGGCTGCAGTGCAGCTTTTGCAGCCTGTGTCTTTTCGATTCTGGTCTTCACAGGTGAGAGGCCCAGTGGTGTGCCTGCTGGATTGAATGATACCTCAACTTTTACTTTTAATCGCAGTTCCTTTCTGTTCTCATTATTGGCTGTTAACCACTTGTCTTCTCCCAAGCACCTAGAGGTTACACAGTTCTCTACCACCCCATCAGCATTTATTGTTTGTAGACTTTTTGCTGACGGTCAGTCGACAGGTGTGAGTTGAAACCTTTTGGTTGATTAGATTGCATGAGTCTAATAATTCCTGAGGTTGAGCTTTTATCCATTTTCCTGTTTTTTTATAAAGAGAGTGAGGAATACTTACCTCTTCATACTATCTTCTTGAAACATTTGCCTGTTTTGAATTATTTTGTCCATTCCCTACCTGAACACAATTCATGACAGCAGTTGTCCTTTACAGCCCTGAGTCCTTGTGAATTTTAAGTGACCATTAGCTGTGGGTTTAAAGCTGCTTTTGCGGGAAACGGCCACAAGGCGGCAGCATTTCTCCTTTACCAAATCTGATTACTAGGGCAACAGAGCCTTATTGGAAGTGGTGTGCTAGGTTGTAAATGAGAATGGAATGTGCCAGGAAAAAGCCCTTTAAGTTTATGTGTCATTACTTCTTGTTCGTATTTTTAACATAATTTTTATATTTTATCACAGCAAATTTGATTACAATGGTTTGTTTGTTCTAGGTGTGCAAGATGTGGTTCTTTCACCCATGTACATATATCTATTCTTCTTCGGAATCTTTTCCCATGTAGGTTATGACACAATGTTGAGTAGTCTTCTCTTGGTATTCTGTAGGTCTTTGGTGATTATATATTTCACGTGTGTTTGTATATCTCTGTTAACCTCAATATGGTGATGTATCCAATCCTCACAGCTTTCCATTTGGTGAACCATAAGTTTTTGTACTGAATCTGTGATTGCCTTTCTCTGTGGAGATATCTTCTTTTGTATCAATTTTTAGGTAACACCTATATGTGATATGACAGGATATGTGTCTTTCGCTTTGTCCCTTACTACAAGTTGCGTGATTACTTCTAGACTCATCTATGGTGCTGCAAATGGCATTGTTTCATTTTTTCTCTAGCTCATATTCCATCTGTACATGTAGCAGTTCTTCTTTGTCCACCCATCTGTCGGTGGACTTTTTGGTGACTTCCATATCTTGGCTATTGTGCTACTATGCAATGCAGATTTGCCTGCCAGTGTCTTTCCAATTCTGTCTTCTTAGGTTATAGGTCCAGGTATAGGTCTACTGGATCATATGGTAGCTCAGCGTTAACCTTTGAAAGGCACCTCCTTTCTGTTCTCTTTAGTGGTTCTTTCCAGGTTACGTCCCACTTAAAGTGGAGGGTATGCATTTCTCCACAGCACCTTTAGCATTTATTCTTTGTAGTGTTTTGGTGATGGTTATTCTGACTGGTGTGAGCTGATACCTCTTTGTGCTTGAATTTGCATGTGTCTCATAATCTGTTGAAATTGAGCTTTAAGGCTGGTCCTTTTAATTTTTCAGGCTGTGAGTAGAGCTTAGTTCTTCAAAGTGTTTTCTTAAAGTATGTGTCCTATTTTAGAAATTTTTGGCCATTACCTCCCTCAAGACATTTTGCGGTGACCATGAGCACAGGCTTAAATCTGCTTTTACAGGTAACGTCCAGAGGGCGGCAGTCTTTCTACGTTCCCCACTCTGGTACAAGGGAAACAGACCTCCCGGCCAGTGGTGTTCCTCGGTTATAAATTAGAGTGGGATGTGCCTGAATAAACCCACAAATGCTGATGTCTCCTTACTTATGTTTGTCTTTTAAATTTAACTTATATTTATTATTGGAGTAATATTACATTGTGTACATGGAACAGTTCTTCTTGGTGCATTCCTCTGTTGATGGACATTTTCATTGCTTCCAAATGTTGGCTATGGTAAATATGGCTGGAGTGCAGGATTGCCAGCCTGTGACGTTTTGATTCTCATTTTCTCAGGAGATAGGCCCAGCAGTGGGTATGACTGACTGACGGGTAGCTCAATGTTTACCTTTTCAAGGCACTTCCATTGTGTTTTCATTAGAGGCTCTTACCACGTCCCCCTTAGAGCCGAGTGTACGCATTTCTCCACAGTCCCTTCAGCATTTATTTTTTGAAGCATTTTTGCTGAAGGCCATTCGACTGCTGTGAGCTGATAGGTTTTTGTAATTTGGGTTTGCATGTCTTTCCAAATTCCTAAAATACATCATTTTCCCACACCTTTTTCTTTTCCCTTAAAAGAAAAAAACTGTGAGTACAATATACCTCTTGAAATTGTCTTCTTGGAAGGTTGCCCTCTTTTGAAATTGCTGCTCCATTTTTGATCCCAGGATTTATTTGGAGGGCAGGTGTCATTTACAGAATTGCAAGTTGGTGAATATTTAGTGACCTTTAGCAGTGGGTGTAAAGCGGCTGTTGTGGGAAGTGGCCACAAGGAGGCAGCATTTCTCCATTCCCAAATCTGGGTACTAGGGCAGCAGAGCCTTTCTGGAAGTCATGTTCCTAGGTTGTAAATTAGAATGGCATGTGCCAGGAGAAACCCCCATAAGTTTATGTCTCATTACTTCTTGTTTTTGTTAATTGTTTTAATCGGGGTAAAGATTAGAATATTGTTTGTCCTAGGGGTACACAATCTGGTTCATTTGTATATTATATATGTCTATTCTACCGACCCTCTTCCCATGTAAAATATTACATAGTGTTCTGTAGACCTCCCTTGCTATATGGTCGGTCTCTTTGAAATATGTATATAGTATGTATTTGGATATGTATAGTAACACTAATCTCATTTATCCATGCCCCCCACCTTTCCTTTTAGATGAGCACAGTTGGTTGTCTAAGTCTGTGAGTGTCTTTCTCTGTGGAAATATGTTCATTTGTGTCAGTTATTAGGTAACGCCTATAAGGGATAGCATAGGATATAGGTCTTTTGCTTTCCGACTTACCTCATGTTTTGTGATTATCTCCAGGCTCATCTCTGCTGCCTCAAAGAGCAGTGTTTCATTGTTTTCCATGGCTAGTATTTCTTTGTGTACATGGACCCCTTCCTCTTTATCCATTCACCCGTTGATGGACATTTTGGTTGCTTCCCATCTTGGCTATTTTGAATAAGGCTGCAGTGCAGCTTTTGCAGCCTGTGTCTTTTCGATTCTGGTCTTCACAGGTGAGAGGCCCAGTGGTGTGCCTGCTGGATTGAATGATACCTCAACTTTTACTTTTAATCGCAGTTCCTTTCTGTTCTCATTATTGGCTGTTAACCACTTGTCTTCTCCCAAGCACCTAGAGGTTACACAGTTCTCTACCACCCCATCAGCATTTATTGTTTGTAGACTTTTTGCTGACGGTCAGTCGACAGGTGTGAGTTGAAACCTTTTGGTTGATTAGATTGCATGAGTCTAATAATTCCTGAGGTTGAGCTTTTATCCATTTTCCTGTTTTTTTATAAAGAGAGTGAGGAATACTTACCTCTTCATACTATCTTCTTGAAACATTTGCCTGTTTTGAATTATTTTGTCCATTCCCTACCTGAACACAATTCATGACAGCAGTTGTCCTTTACAGCCCTGAGTCCTTGTGAATTTTAAGTGACCATTAGCTGTGGGTTTAAAGCTGCTTTTGCGGGAAACGGCCACAAGGCGGCAGCATTTCTCCTTTACCAAATCTGATTACTAGGGCAACAGAGCCTTATTGGAAGTGGTGTGCTAGGTTGTAAATGAGAATGGAATGTGCCAGGAAAAAGCCCTTTAAGTTTATGTGTCATTACTTCTTGTTCGTATTTTTAACATAATTTTTATATTTTATCACAGCAAATTTGATTACAATGGTTTGTTTGTTCTAGGTGTGCAAGATGTGGTTCTTTCACCCATGTACATATATCTATTCTTCTTCGGAATCTTTTCCCATGTAGGTTATGACACAATGTTGAGTAGTCTTCTCTTGGTATTCTGTAGGTCTTTGGTGATTATATATTTCACGTGTGTTTGTATATCTCTGTTAACCTCAATATGGTGATGTATCCAATCCTCACAGCTTTCCATTTGGTGAACCATAAGTTTTTGTACTGAATCTGTGATTGCCTTTCTCTGTGGAGATATCTTCTTTTGTATCAATTTTTAGGTAACACCTATATGTGATATGACAGGATATGTGTCTTTCGCTTTGTCCCTTACTACAAGTTGCGTGATTACTTCTAGACTCATCTATGGTGCTGCAAATGGCATTGTTTCATTTTTTCTCTAGCTCATATTCCATCTGTACATGTAGCAGTTCTTCTTTGTCCACCCATCTGTCGGTGGACTTTTTGGTGACTTCCATATCTTGGCTATTGTGCTACTATGCAATGCAGATTTGCCTGCCAGTGTCTTTCCAATTCTGTCTTCTTAGGTTATAGGTCCAGGTATAGGTCTACTGGATCATATGGTAGCTCAGCGTTAACCTTTGAAAGGCACCTCCTTTCTGTTCTCTTTAGTGGTTCTTTCCAGGTTACATCCCACTTAAAGTGGAGGGTATGCATTTCTCCACAGCACCTTTAGCATTTATTCTTTGTAGTGTTTTGGTGATGGTTATTCTGACTGGTGTGAGCTGATACCTCTTTGTGCTTGAATTTGCATGTGTCTCATAATCTGTTGAAATTGAGCTTTAAGGCTGGTCCTTTTAATTTTTCAGGCTGTGAGTACAGCTTAGTTCTTCAAAGTGTTTTCTTAAAGTATGTGTCCTATTTTAGAAATTTTTGGCCATTACCTCCCTCAAGACATTTTGCGGTGACCATGAGCACAGGCTTAAATCTGCTTTTGCAGGTAACGTCCAGAGGGCGGCAGTCTTTCTACGTTCCCCACTCTGGTACAAGGGAAACAGACCTCCCGGCCAGTGGTGTTCCTCGGTTATAAATTAGAGTGGGATGTGCCTGAATAAACCCACAAATGCTGATGTCTCCTTACTTATGTTTGTCTTTTAAATTTAACTTATATTTATTATTGGAGTAATATTACATTGTGTACATGGAACAGTTCTTCTTGGTGCATTCCTCTGTTGATGGACATTTTCATTGCTTCCAAATGTTGGCTATGGTAAATATGGCTGGAGTGCAGGATTGCCAGCCTGTGACGTTTTGATTCTCATTTTCTCAGGAGATAGGCCCAGCAGTGGGTATGACTGACTGACGGGTAGCTCAATGTTTACCTTTTCAAGGCACTTCCATTGTGTTTTCATTAGAGGCTCTTACCACGTCCCCCTTAGAGCAGAGTGTACGCATTTCTCCACAGTCCCTTCAGCATTTATTTTTTGAAGCATTTTTGCTGAAGGCCATTCGACTGCTGTGAGCTGATAGGTTTTTGTAATTTGGGTTTGCATGTCTTTCCAAATTCCTAAAATACATCATTTTCCCACACCTTTTTCTTTTCCCTTAAAAGAAAAAAACTGTGAGTACAATATACCTCTTGAAATTGTCTTCTTGGAAGGTTGCCCTCTTTTGAAATTGCTGCTCCATTTTTGATCCCAGGATTTATTTGGAGGGCAGGTGTCATTTACAGAATTGCAAGTTGGTGAATATTTAGTGACCTTTAGCAGTGGGTGTAAAGCGGCTGTTGTGGGAAGTGGCCACAAGGAGGCAGCATTTCTCCATTCCCAAATCTGGGTACTAGGGCAGCAGAGCCTTTCTGGAAGTCATGTTCCTAGGTTGTAAATTAGAATGGCATGTGCCAGGAGAAACCCCCATAAGTTTATGTCTCATTACTTCTTGTTTTTGTTAATTGTTTTAATCGGGGTAAAGATTAGAATATTGTTTGTCCTAGGGGTACACAATCTGGTTCATTTGTATATTATATATGTCTATTCTACCGACCCTCTTCCCATGTAAAATATTACATAGTGTTCTGTAGACCTCCCTTGCTATATGGTCGGTCTCTTTGAAATATGTATATAGTATGTATTTGGATATGTATAGTAACACTAATCTCATTTATCCATGCCCCCCACCTTTCCTTTTAGATGAGCACAGTTGGTTGTCTAAGTCTGTGAGTGTCTTTCTCTGTGGAAATATGTTCATTTGTGTCAGTTATTAGGTAACGCCTATAAGGGATAGCATAGGATATAGGTCTTTTGCTTTCCGACTTACCTCATGTTTTGTGATTATCTCCAGGCTCATCTCTGCTGCCTCAAAGAGCAGTTTTTCATTGTTTTCCATGGCTAGTATTTCTTTGTGTACATGGACCCCTTCCTCTTTATCCATTCACCCGTTGATGGACATTTTGGTTGCTTCCCATCTTGGCTATTTTGAATAAGGCTGCAGTGCAGCTTTTGCAGCCTGTGTCTTTTCGATTCTGGTCTTCACAGGTGAGAGGCCCAGTGGTGTGCCTGCTGGATTGAATGATACCTCAACTTTTACTTTTAATCGCAGTTCCTTTCTGTTCTCATTATTGGCTGTTAACCACTTGTCTTCTCCCAAGCACCTAGAGGTTACACAGTTCTCTACCACCCCATCAGCATTTATTGTTTGTAGACTTTTTGCTGACGGTCAGTCGACAGGTGTGAGTTGAAACCTTTTGGTTGATTAGATTGCATGAGTCTAATAATTCCTGAGGTTGAGCTTTTATCCATTTTCCTGTTTTTTTATAAAGAGAGTGAGGAATACTTACCTCTTCATACTATCTTCTTGAAACATTTGCCTGTTTTGAATTATTTTGTCCATTCCCTACCTGAACACAATTCATGACAGCAGTTGTCCTTTACAGCCCTGAGTCCTTGTGAATTTTAAGTGACCATTAGCTGTGGGTTTAAAGCTGCTTTTGCGGGAAACGGCCACAAGGCGGCAGCATTTCTCCTTTACCAAATCTGATTACTAGGGCAACAGAGCCTTATTGGAAGTGGTGTGCTAGGTTGTAAATGAGAATGGAATGTGCCAGGAAAAAGCCCTTTAAGTTTATGTGTCATTACTTCTTGTTCGTATTTTTAACATAATTTTTATATTTTATCACAGCAAATTTGATTACAATGGTTTGTTTGTTCTAGGTGTGCAAGATGTGGTTCTTTCACCCATGTACATATATCTATTCTTCTTCGGAATCTTTTCCCATGTAGGTTATGACACAATGTTGAGTAGTCTTCTCTTGGTATTCTGTAGGTCTTTGGTGATTATATATTTCACGTGTGTTTGTATATCTCTGTTAACCTCAATATGGTGATGTATCCAATCCTCACACCTTTCCATTTGGTGAACCATAAGTTTTTGTACTGAATCTGTGATTGCCTTTCTCTGTGGAGATATCTTCTTTTGTATCAATTTTTAGGTAACACCTATATGTGATATGACAGGATATGTGTCTTTCGCTTTGTCCCTTACTACAAGTTGCGTGATTACTTCTAGACTCATCTATGGTGCTGCAAATGGCATTGTTTCATTTTTTCTCTAGCTCATATTCCATCTGTACATGTAGCAGTTCTTCTTTGTCCACCCATCTGTCGGTGGACTTTTTGGTGACTTCCATATCTTGGCTATTGTGCTACTATGCAATGCAGATTTGCCTGCCAGTGTCTTTCCAATTCTGTCTTCTTAGGTTATAGGTCCAGGTATAGGTCTACTGGATCATATGGTAGCTCAGCGTTAACCTTTGAAAGGCACCTCCTTTCTGTTCTCTTTAGTGGTTCTTTCCAGGTTACGTCCCACTTAAAGTGGAGGGTATGCATTTCTCCACAGCACCTTTAGCATTTATTCTTTGTAGTGTTTTGGTGATGGTTATTCTGACTGGTGTGAGCTGATACCTCTTTGTGCTTGAATTTGCATGTGTCTCATAATCTGTTGAAATTGAGCTTTAAGGCTGGTCCTTTTAATTTTTCAGGCTGTGAGTAGAGCTTAGTTCTTCAAAGTGTTTTCTTAAAGTATGTGTCCTATTTTAGAAATTTTTGGCCATTACCTCCCTCAAGACATTTTGCGGTGACCATGAGCACAGGCTTAAATCTGCTTTTGCAGGTAACGTCCAGAGGGCGGCAGTCTTTCTACGTTCCCCACTCTGGTACAAGGGAAACAGACCTCCCGGCCAGTGGTGTTCCTCGTTTATAAATTAGAGTGGGATGTGCCTGAATAAACCCACAAATGCTGATGTCTCCTTACTTATGTTTGTCTTTTAAATTTAACTTATATTTATTATTGGAGTAATATTACATTGTGTACATGGAACAGTTCTTCTTGGTGCATTCCTCTGTTGATGGACATTTTCATTGCTTCCAAATGTTGGCTATGGTAAATATGGCTGGAGTGCAGGATTGCCAGCCTGTGACGTTTTGATTCTCATTTTCTCAGGAGATAGGCCCAGCAGTGGGTATGACTGACTGACGGGTAGCTCAATGTTTACCTTTTCAAGGCACTTCCATTGTGTTTTCATTAGAGGCTCTTACCACGTCCCCCTTAGAGCCGAGTGTACGCATTTCTCCACAGTCCCTTCAGCATTTATTTTTTGAAGCATTTTTGCTGAAGGCCATTCGACTGCTGTGAGCTGATAGGTTTTTGTAATTTGGGTTTGCATGTCTTTCCAAATTCCTAAAATACATCATTTTCCCACACCTTTTTCTTTTCCCTTAAAAGAAAAAAAACTGTGAGTACAATATACCTCTTGAAATTGTCTTCTTGGAAGGTTGCCCTCTTTTGAAATTGCTGCTCCATTTTTGATCCCAGGATTTATTTGGAGGGCAGGTGTCATTTACAGAATTGCAAGTTGGTGAATATTTAGTGACCTTTAGCAGTGGGTGTAAAGCGGCTGTTGTGGGAAGTGGCCACAAGGAGGCAGCATTTCTCCATTCCCAAATCTGGGTACTAGGGCAGCAGAGCCTTTCTGGAAGTCATGTTCCTAGGTTGTAAATTAGAATGGCATGTGCCAGGAGAAACCCCCATAAGTTTATGTCTCATTACTTCTTGTTTTTGTTAATTGTTTTAATCGGGGTAAAGATTAGAATATTGTTTGTCCTAGGGGTACACAATCTGGTTCATTTGTATATTATATATGTCTATTCTACCGACCCTCTTCCCATGTAAAATATTACATAGTGTTCTGTAGACCTCCCTTGCTATATGGTCGGTCTCTTTGAAATATGTATATAGTATGTATTTGGATATGTATAGTAACACTAATCTCATTTATCCATGCCCCCCACCTTTCCTTTTAGATGAGCACAGTTGGTTGTCTAAGTCTGTGAGTGTCTTTCTCTGTGGAAATATGTTCATTTGTGTCAGTTATTAGGTAACGCCTATAAGGGATAGCATAGGATATAGGTCTTTTGCTTTCCGACTTACCTCATGTTTTGTGATTATCTCCAGGCTCATCTCTGCTGCCTCAAAGAGCAGTGTTTCATTGTTTTCCATGGCTAGTATTTCTTTGTGTACATGGACCCCTTCCTCTTTATCCATTCACCCGTTGATGGACATTTTGGTTGCTTCCCATCTTGGCTATTTTGAATAAGGCTGCAGTGCAGCTTTTGCAGCCTGTGTCTTTTCGATTCTGGTCTTCACAGGTGAGAGGCCCAGTGGTGTGCCTGCTGGATTGAATGATACCTCAACTTTTACTTTTAATCGCAGTTCCTTTCTGTTCTCATTATTGGCTGTTAACCACTTGTCTTCTCCCAAGCACCTAGAGGTTACACAGTTCTCTACCACCCCATCAGCATTTATTGTTTGTAGACTTTTTGCTGACGGTCAGTCGACAGGTGTGAGTTGAAACCTTTTGGTTGATTAGATTGCATGAGTCTAATAATTCCTGAGGTTGAGCTTTTATCCATTTTCCTGTTTTTTTATAAAGAGAGTGAGGAATACTTACCTCTTCATACTATCTTCTTGAAACATTTGCCTGTTTTGAATTATTTTGTCCATTCCCTACCTGAACACAATTCATGACAGCAGTTGTCCTTTACAGCCCTGAGTCCTTGTGAATTTTAAGTGACCATTAGCTGTGGGTTTAAAGCTGCTTTTGCGGGAAACGGCCACAAGGCGGCAGCATTTCTCCTTTACCAAATCTGATTACTAGGGCAACAGAGCCTTATTGGAAGTGGTGTGCTAGGTTGTAAATGAGAATGGAATGTGCCAGGAAAAAGCCCTTTAAGTTTATGTGTCATTACTTCTTGTTCGTATTTTTAACATAATTTTTATATTTTATCACAGCAAATTTGATTACAATGGTTTGTTTGTTCTAGGTGTGCAAGATGTGGTTCTTTCACCCATGTACATATATCTATTCTTCTTCGGAATCTTTTCCCATGTAGGTTATGACACAATGTTGAGTAGTCTTCTCTTGGTATTCTGTAGGTCTTTGGTGATTATATATTTCACGTGTGTTTGTATATCTCTGTTAACCTCAATATGGTGATGTATCCAATCCTCACACCTTTCCATTTGGTGAACCATAAGTTTTTGTACTGAATCTGTGATTGCCTTTCTCTGTGGAGATATCTTCTTTTGTATCAATTTTTAGGTAACACCTATATGTGATATGACAGGATATGTGTCTTTCGCTTTGTCCCTTACTACAAGTTGCGTGATTACTTCTAGACTCATCTATGGTGCTGCAAATGGCATTGTTTCATTTTTTCTCTAGCTCATATTCCATCTGTACATGTAGCAGTTCTTCTTTGTCCACCCATCTGTCGGTGGACTTTTTGGTGACTTCCATATCTTGGCTATTGTGCTACTATGCAATGCAGATTTGCCTGCCAGTGTCTTTCCAATTCTGTCTTCTTAGGTTATAGGTCCAGGTATAGGTCTACTGGATCATATGGTAGCTCAGCGTTAACCTTTGAAAGGCACCTCCTTTCTGTTCTCTTTAGTGGTTCTTTCCAGGTTACGTCCCACTTAAAGTGGAGGGTATGCATTTCTCCACAGCACCTTTAGCCTTTATTCTTTGTAGTGTTTTGGTGATGGTTATTCTGACTGGTGTGAGCTGATACCTCTTTGTGCTTGAATTTGCATGTGTCTCATAATCTGTTGAAATTGAGCTTTAAGGCTGGTCCTTTTAATTTTTCAGGCTGTGAGTAGAGCTTAGTTCTTCAAAGTGTTTTCTTAAAGTATGTGTCCTATTTTAGAAATTTTTGGCCATTACCTCCCTCAAGACATTTTGCGGTGACCATGAGCACAGGCTTAAATCTGCTTTTGCAGGTAACGTCCAGAGGGCGGCAGTCTTTCTACGTTCCCCACTCTGGTACAAGGGAAACAGACCTCCCGGCCAGTGGTGTTCCTCGGTTATAAATTAGAGTGGGATGTGCCTGAATAAACCCACAAATGCTGATGTCTCCTTACTTATGTTTGTCTTTTAAATTTAACTTATATTTATTATTGGAGTAATATTACATTGTGTACATGGAACAGTTCTTCTTGGTGCATTCCTCTGTTGATGGACATTTTCATTGCTTCCAAATGTTGGCTATGGTAAATATGGCTGGAGTGCAGGATTGCCAGCCTGTGACGTTTTGATTCTCATTTTCTCAGGAGATAGGCCCAGCAGTGGGTATGACTGACTGACGGGTAGCTCAATGTTTACCTTTTCAAGGCACTTCCATTGTGTTTTCATTAGAGGCTCTTACCACGTCCCCCTTAGAGCCGAGTGTACGCATTTCTCCACAGTCCCTTCAGCATTTATTTTTTGAAGCATTTTTGCTGATGGCCATTCTGACTGCTGTGAGCTGATAGGTTTTTGTAATTTGGGTTTGCATGTCTTTCCAAATTCCTAAAATACATCATTTTCCCACACCTTTTTCTTTTCCCTTAAAAGAAAAAAACTGTGAGTACAATATACCTCTTGAAATTGTCTTCTTGGAAGGTTGCCCTCTTTTGAAATTGCTGCTCCATTTTTGATCCCAGGATTTATTTGGAGGGCAGGTGTCATTTACAGAATTGCAAGTTGGTGAATATTTAGTGACCTTTAGCAGTGGGTGTAAAGCGGCTGTTGTGGGAAGTGGCCACAAGGAGGCAGCATTTCTCCATTCCCAAATCTGGGTACTAGGGCAGCAGAGCCTTTCTGGAAGTCATGTTCCTAGGTTGTAAATTAGAATGGCATGTGCCAGGAGAAACCCCCATAAGTTTATGTCTCATTACTTCTTGTTTTTGTTAATTGTTTTAATCGGGGTAAAGATTAGAATATTGTTTGTCCTAGGGGTACACAATCTGGTTCATTTGTATATTATATATGTCTATTCTACCGACCCTCTTCCCATGTAAAATATTACATAGTGTTCTGTAGACCTCCCTTGCTATATGGTCGGTCTCTTTGAAATATGTATATAGTATGTATTTGGATATGTATAGTAACACTAATCTCATTTATCCATGCCCCCCACCTTTCCTTTTAGATGAGCACAGTTGGTTGTCTAAGTCTGTGAGTGTCTTTCTCTGTGGAAATATGTTCATTTGTGTCAGTTATTAGGTAACGCCTATAAGGGATAGCATAGGATATAGGTCTTTTGCTTTCCGACTTACCTCATGTTTTGTGATTATCTCCAGGCTCATCTCTGCTGCCTCAAAGAGCAGTGTTTCATTGTTTTCCATGGCTAATATTTCTTTGTGTACATGGACCCCTTCCTCTTTATCCATTCACCCGTTGATGGACATTTTGGTTGCTTCCCATCTTGGCTATTTTGAATAAGGCTGCAGTGCAGCTTTTGCAGCCTGTGTCTTTTCGATTCTGGTCTTCTCAGGTGAGAGGCCCAGTGGTGTGCCTGCTGGATTGAATGGTACCTCAACTTTTACTTTTAATCGCAGTTCCTTTCTGTTCTCATTATTGGCTGTTAACCACTTGTCTTCTCCCAAGCACCTAGAGGTTACACAGTTCTCTACCACCCCATCAGCATTTATTGTTTGTAGACTTTTTGCTGGTCAGTCGACAGGTGTGAGTTGAAACCTTTTGGTTGATTAGATTGCATGAGTCTAATAATTCCTGAGGTTGAGCTTTTATCCATTTTCCTGTTTTTTTATAAAGAGAGTGAGGAATACTTACCTCTTCATACAATCTTCTTGAAACATTTGCCTGTTTTGAATTATTTTGTCCATTCCCTACCTGAACACAATTCATGACAGCAGTTGTCCTTTACAGCCCTGAGTCCTTGTGAATTTTAAGTGACCATTAGCTGTGGGTTTAAATCTGCTTTTGCGGGAAACGGCCACAAGGCGGCAGCATTTCTCCTTTACCAAATCTGATTACTAGGGCAACAGAGCCTTATTGGAAGTGGTGTGCTAGGTTGTAAATGAGAATGGAATGTGCCAGGAAAAAGCCCTTTAAGTTTATGTGTCATTACTTCTTGTTCGTATTTTTAACATAATTTTTATTTTTCATCACAGCAAATTTGATTACAATGGTTTGTTTGTTCTAGGTGTGCAAGATGTGGTTCTTTCACACATGTACATATATCTATTCTTCTTCGGAATCTTTTCCCATGTAGGTTATGACACAATGTTGAGTAGTCTTCTCTTGGTATTCTGTAGGTCTTTGGTGATTATATATTTCACGTGTGTTTGTATATCTCTGTTAACCTCAATATGGTGACGTATCCAATCCTCACACCTTTCCATTTGGTGAACCATAAGTTTTTGTACTGAATCTGTGATTGCCTTTCTCTGTGGAGATATCTTCGTTTGTATCAATTTTTAGGTAACACCTATATGTGATATGACAGGATATGTGTCTTTTGCTTTGTCCCTTACTACAAGTTGCGTGATTACTTCTAGACTCATCTATGGTGCTGCAAATGGCATTGTTTCAATTTTTCTCTAGCTCGTATTCCATCTGTACATGTAGCAGTTCTTCTTTGTCCACCCATCTGTCGGTGGACTTTTTGGTGACTTCCATATCTTGGCTATTGTAATACTATGCAATGCAGATTTGCCTGCCAGTGTCTTTCCAATTCTGTCTTCTTCGGTTATAGGTCCAGGTATAGGTCTACTGGATCATATGGTAGCTCAGCATTAACCTTTGAAAGGCACCTCCTTTCTGTTCTCTTTAGTGGTTCTTTCCAGGTTACGTCCCACTTAAAGTGGAGGGTATGCATTTCTCCACAGCACCTTTAGCCTTTATTCTTTGTAGTGTTTTGGTGATGGTTATTCTGACTGGTGTGAGCTGATACCTCTTTGTGCTTGAATTTGCATGTGTCTCATAATCTGTTGAAATTGAGCTTTAAGGCTGGTCCTTTTAATTTTTCAGGCTGTGAGTAGAGCTTAGTTCTTCAAAGTGTTTTCTTAAAGTATGTGTCCTATTTTAGAAATTTTTGGCCATTACCTCCCTCAAGACATTTTGCGGTGACCATGAGCACAGGCTTAAATCTGCTTTTGCAGGTAACGTCCAGAGGGCGGCAGTCTTTCTACCTTCCCCACTCTGGTACTAGGGAAACAGAGCTCCCGGGCAGTGGTGGTCCTCGGTTATAAATTAGAGTGGGATGTGCCTGAATAAACCCACAAATGCTGATGTCTCCTTACTTATGTTTGTCTTTTAAATTTAACTTATATTGATTATTGGCGTAATATTACATTGTGTATATGGAACAGTTCTTCTTGGTGCATTCCTCTGTTGATGGACATTTTCGTTGCTTCCAAATGTTGGCTATGGTAAATATGGCTGGAGTGCAGGATTGCCAGCCTGTGACGTTTTGATTCTCATTTTCTCAGGAGATAGGCCCAGCAGTGGGTATGACTGACTGACGGGTAGCTCAATGTTTACCTTTTCAAGGCACTTCCATTGTGTGTTCATTAGAGGCTCTTACCACGTCCCCCTTAGAGCCGAGTGTACGCATTTCTCCACAGTCCCTTCAGCATTTATTTTTTGAAGCATTTTTGCTGATGGCCATTCTGACTGCTGTGAGCTGATAGGTTTTTGTAATTTGGGTTTGCATGTCTTTCCAAATTCCTAAAATACATCATTTTCCCACACCTTTCTCTTTTCCCTTAAAAGAAAAAAAACTGTGAGTACAATATACCTCTTGAAATTGTCTTCTTGGAAGGTTGCCCTCTTTTGAAATTGTTGCTCCATTTTTGATCCCAGGATTTATTTGGAGGGCAGGTGTCATTTACAGAATTGCAAGTTGGTGAATATTTAGTGACCCTTAGCAGTGGGTTTAAAGCGGCTGTTGTGGGAAGTGGCCACAAGGAGGCAGCATTTCTCCATTTCCAAATCTGGGTACTAGGGCAGCAGAGCCTTTCTGGAAGTCGTGTTGCTAGGTTGTAAATTAGAATGGCATGTGCCAGGAGAAACCCCCATAAGTTTATGTCTCATTACTTCTTGTTTTTGTTAATTGTTTTAATCGGGGTAAAGATTAGAATATTGTTTGTCCTAGGGGTACACAATCTGGTTCATTTGTATATTATATATGTCTATTCTACCGACCCTCTTCCCATGTAAAATATTACATAGTGTTCTGTAGACCTCCCTTGCTATATGGTCGGTCTCTTTGAAATATGTATATAGTATGTATTTGGATATGTATAGTAACACTAATCTCATTTATCCATGCCCCCCACCTTTCCTTTTAGATGAGCACAGTTGGTTGTCTAAGTCTGTGAGTGTCTTTCTCTGTGGAAATATGTTCATTTGTGTGAGTTATTAGGTAACGCCTATAAGGGATAGCATAGGATACAGGTCTTTTGCTTTCCGACTTACCTCATGTTTTGTGATTATCTCCAGGCTCATCTCTGCTGCCTCAAAGAGCAGTGTTTCATTGTTTTCCATGGCTAGTATTTCTTTGTGTACATGGACCCCTTCCTCTTTATCCATTCACCCGTTGATGGACATTTTGGTTGCTTCCCATCTTGGCTATTTTGAATAAGGCTGCAGTGCAGCTTTTGCAGCCTGTGTCTTTTCGATTCTGGTCTTCTCAGGTGAGAGGCCCAGTGGTGTGCCTGCTGGATTGAATGGTACCTCAACTTTTACTTTTAATCGCAGTTCCTTTCTGTTCTCATTATTGGCTGTTAACCACTTGTCTTCTCCCAAGCACCTAGAGGTTACACAGTTCTCTACCACCCCATCAGCATTTATTGTTTGTAGACTTTTTGCTGACGGTCAGTCGACAGGTGTGAGTTGAAACCTTTTGGTTGATTAGATTGCATGAGTCTAATAATTCCTGAGGTTGAGCTTTTATCCATTTTCCTGTTTTTTTATAAAGAGAGTGAGGAATACTTACCTCTTCATACTATCTTCTTGAAACATTTGCCTGTTTTGAATTATTTTGTCCATTCCCTACCTGAACACAATTCATGACAGCAGTTGTCCTTTACAGCCCTGAGTCCTTGTGAATTTTAAGTGACCATTAGTTGTGGGTTTAAAGCTGCTTTTGCGGGAAACGGCCACAAGGCGGCAGCATTTCTCCTTTACCAAATCTGATTACTAGGGCAACAGAGCCTTATTGGAAGTGGTGTGCTAGGTTGTAAATGAGAATGGAATGTGCCAGGAAAAAGCCCTTTAAGTTTATGTGTCATTACTTCTTGTTCGTATTTTTAACATAATTTTTATATTTTATCACAGCAAATTTGATTACAATGGTTTGTTTGTTCTAGGTGTGCAAGATGTGGTTCTTTCACCCATGTACATATATCTATTCTTCTTCGGAATCTTTTCCCATGTAGGTTATGACACAATGTTGAGTAGTCTTCTCTTGGTATTCTGTAGGTCTTTGGTGATTATATATTTCACGTGTGTTTGTATATCTCTGTTAACCTCAATATGGTGATGTATCCAATCCTCACACCTTTCCATTTGGTGAACCATAAGTTTTTGTACTGAATCTGTGATTGCCTTTCTCTGTGGAGATATCTTCTTTTGTATCAATTTTTAGGTAACACCTATATGTGATATGACAGGGTATGTGTCTTTCGCTTTGTCCCTTACTACAAGTTGCGTGATTACTTCTAGACTCATCTATGGTGCTGCAAATGGCATTGTTTCATTTTTTCTCTAGCTCATATTCCATCTGTACATGTAGCAGTTCTTCTTTGTCCACCCATCTGTCGGTGGACTTTTTGGTGACTTCCATATCTTGGCTATTGTGCTACTATGCAATGCAGATTTGCCTGCCAGTGTCTTTCCAATTCTGTCTTCTTAGGTTATAGGTCCAGGTATAGGTCTACTGGATCATATGGTAGCTCAGCGTTAACCTTTGAAAGGCACCTCCTTTCTGTTCTCTTTAGTGGTTCTTTCCAGGTTACGTCCCACTTAAAGTGGAGGGTATGCATTTCTCCACAGCACCTTTAGCATTTATTCTTTGTAGTGTTTTGGTGATGGTTATTCTGACTGGTGTGAGCTGATACCTCTTTGTGGTTGAATTTGCATGTGTCTCATAATCTGTTGAAATTGAGCTTTAAGGCTGGTCCTTTTAATTTTTCAGGCTGTGAGTAGAGCTTAGTTCTTCAAAGTGTTTTCTTAAAGTATGTGTCCTATTTTAGAAATTTTTGGCCATTACCTCCCTCAAGACATTTTGCGGTGACCATGAGCACAGGCTTAAATCTGCTTTTGCAGGTAACGTCCAGAGGGCGGCAGTCTTTCTACGTTCCCCACTCTGGTACAAGGGAAACAGACCTCCCGGCCAGTGGTGTTCCTCGGTTATAAATTAGAGTGGGATGTGCCTGAATAAACCCACAAATGCTGATGTCTCCTTACTTATGTTTGTCTTTTAAATTTAACTTATATTTATTATTGGAGTAATATTACATTGTGTACATGGAACAGTTCTTCTTGGTGCATTCCTCTGTTGATGGACATTTTCATTGCTTCCAAATGTTGGCTATGGTAAATATGGCTGGAGTGCAGGATTGCCAGCCTGTGACGTTTTGATTCTCATTTTCTCAGGAGATAGGCCCAGCAGTGGGTATGACTGACTGACGGGTAGCTCAATGTTTACCTTTTCAAGGCACTTCCATTGTGTTTTCATTAGAGGCTCTTACCACGTCCCCCTTAGAGCAGAGTGTACGCATTTCTCCACAGTCCCTTCAGCATTTATTTTTTGAAGCATTTTTGCTGAAGGCCATTCGACTGCTGTGAGCTGATAGGTTTTTGTAATTTGGGTTTGCATGTCTTTCCAAATTCCTAAAATACATCATTTTCCCACACCTTTTTCTTTTCCCTTAAAAGAAAAAAACTGTGAGTACAATATACCTCTTGAAATTGTCTTCTTGGAAGGTTGCCCTCTTTTGAAATTGCTGCTCCATTTTTGATCCCAGGATTTATTTGGAGGGCAGGTGTCATTTACAGAATTGCAAGTTGGTGAATATTTAGTGACCTTTAGCAGTGGGTGTAAAGCGGCTGTTGTGGGAAGTGGCCACAAGGAGGCAGCATTTCTCCATTCCCAAATCTGGGTACTAGGGCAGCAGAGCCTTTCTGGAAGTCATGTTCCTAGGTTGTAAATTAGAATGGCATGTGCCAGGAGAAACCCCCATAAGTTTATGTCTCATTACTTCTTGTTTTTGTTAATTGTTTTAATCGGGGTAAAGATTAGAATATTGTTTGTCCTAGGGGTACACAATCTGGTTCATTTGTATATTATATATGTCTATTCTACCGACCCTCTTCCCATGTAAAATATTACATAGTGTTCTGTAGACCTCCCTTGCTATATGGTCGGTCTCTTTGAAATATGTATATAGTATGTATTTGGATATGTATAGTAACACTAATCTCATTTATCCATGCCCCCCACCTTTCCTTTTAGATGAGCACAGTTGGTTGTCTAAGTCTGTGAGTGTCTTTCTCTGTGGAAATATGTTCATTTGTGTCAGTTATTAGGTAACGCCTATAAGGGATAGCATAGGATATAGGTCTTTTGCTTTCCGACTTACCTCATGTTTTGTGATTATCTCCAGGCTCATCTCTGCTGCCTCAAAGAGCAGTGTTTCATTGTTTTCCATGGCTAATATTTCTTTGTGTACATGGACCCCTTCCTCTTTATCCATTCACCCGTTGATGGACATTTTGGTTGCTTCCCATCTTGGCTATTTTGAATAAGGCTGCAGTGCAGCTTTTGCAGCCTGTGTCTTTTCGATTCTGGTCTTCTCAGGTGAGAGGCCCAGTGGTGTGCCTGCTGGATTGAATGGTACCTCAACTTTTACTTTTAATCGCAGTTCCTTTCTGTTCTCATTATTGGCTGTTAACCACTTGTCTTCTCCCAAGCACCTAGAGGTTACACAGTTCTCTACCACCCCATCAGCATTTATTGTTTGTAGACTTTTTGCTGACGGTCAGTCGACAGGTGTGAGTTGAAACCTTTTGGTTGATTAGATTGCATGAGTCTAATAATTCCTGAGGTTGAGCTTTTATCCATTTTCCTGTTTTTTTATAAAGAGAGTGAGGAATACTTACCTCTTCATACTATCTTCTTGAAACATTTGCCTGTTTTGAATTATTTTGTCCATTCCCTACCTGAACACAATTCATGACAGCAGTTGTCCTTTACAGCCCTGAGTCCTTGTGAATTTTAAGTGACCATTAGCTGTGGGTTTAAAGCTGCTTTTGCGGGAAACGGCCACAAGGCGGCAGCATTTCTCCTTTACCAAATCTGATTACTAGGGCAACAGAGCCTTATTGGAAGTGGTGTGCTAGGTTGTAAATGAGAATGGAATGTGCCAGGAAAAAGCCCTTTAAGTTTATGTGTCATTACTTCTTGTTCGTATTTTTAACATAATTTTTATATTTTATCACAGCAAATTTGATTACAATGGTTTGTTTGTTCTAGGTGTGCAAGATGTGGTTCTTTCACCCATGTACATATATCTATTCTTCTTCGGAATCTTTTCCCATGTAGGTTATGACACAATGTTGAGTAGTCTTCTCTTGGTATTCTGTAGGTCTTTGGTGATTATATATTTCACGTGTGTTTGTATATCTCTGTTAACCTCAATATGGTGATGTATCCAATCCTCACACCTTTCCATTTGGTGAACCATAAGTTTTTGTACTGAATCTGTGATTGCCTTTCTCTGTGGAGATATCTTCTTTTGTATCAATTTTTAGGTAACACCTATATGTGATATGACAGGGTATGTGTCTTTCGCTTTGTCCCTTACTACAAGTTGCGTGATTACTTCTAGACTCATCTATGGTGCTGCAAATGGCATTGTTTCATTTTTTCTCTAGCTCATATTCCATCTGTACATGTAGCAGTTCTTCTTTGTCCACCCATCTGTCGGTGGACTTTTTGGTGACTTCCATATCTTGGCTATTGTGCTACTATGCAATGCAGATTTGCCTGCCAGTGTCTTTCCAATTCTGTCTTCTTAGGTTATAGGTCCAGGTATAGGTCTACTGGATCATATGGTAGCTCAGCGTTAACCTTTGAAAGGCACCTCCTTTCTGTTCTCTTTAGTGGTTCTTTCCAGGTTACGTCCCACTTAAAGTGGAGGGTATGCATTTCTCCACAGCACCTTTAGCATTTATTCTTTGTAGTGTTTTGGTGATGGTTATTCTGACTGGTGTGAGCTGATACCTCTTTGTGCTTGAATTTGCATGTGTCTCATAATCTGTTGAAATTGAGCTTTAAGGCTGGTCCTTTTAATTTTTCAGGCTGTGAGTACAGCTTAGTTCTTCAAAGTGTTTTCTTAAAGTATGTGTCCTATTTTAGAAATTTTTCGCCATTACCTCCCTCAAGACATTTTGTGGTGACCATGAGCACAGGCTTAAATCTGCTTTTGCAGGTAACGTCCAGAGGGCGGCAGTCTTTCTACGTTCCCCACTCTGGTACAAGGGAAACAGACCTCCCGGCCAGTGGTGTTCCTCGGTTATAAATTAGAGTGGGATGTGCCTGAATAAACCCACAAATGCTGATGTCTCCTTACTTATGTTTGTCTTTTAAATTTAACTTATATTTATTATTGGAGTAATATTACATTGTGTACATGGAACAGTTCTTCTTGGTGCATTCCTCTGTTGATGGACATTTTCATTGCTTCCAAATGTTGGCTATGGTAAATATGGCTGGAGTGCAGGATTGCCAGCCTGTGACGTTTTGATTCTCATTTTCTCAGGAGATAGGCCCAGCAGTGGGTATGACTGACTGACGGGTAGCTCAATGTTTACCTTTTCAAGGCACTTCCATTGTGTTTTCATTAGAGGCTCTTACCACGTCCCCCTTAGAGCCGAGTGTACGCATTTCTCCACAGTCCCTTCAGCATTTATTTTTTGAAGCATTTTTGCTGATGGCCATTCTGACTGCTGTGAGCTGATAGGTTTTTGTAATTTGGGTTTGCATGTCTTTCCAAATTCCTAAAATACATCATTTTCCCACACCTTTTTCTTTTCCCTTAAAAGAAAAAAACTGTGAGTACAATATACCTCTTGAAATTGTCTTCTTGGAAGGTTGCCCTCTTTTGAAATTGCTGCTCCATTTTTGATCCCAGGATTTATTTGGAGGGCAGGTGTCATTTACAGAATTGCAAGTTGGTGAATATTTAGTGACCTTTAGCAGTGGGTGTAAAGCGGCTGTTGTGGGAAGTGGCCACAAGGAGGCAGCATTTCTCCATTCCCAAATCTGGGTACTAGGGCAGCAGAGCCTTTCTGGAAGTCATGTTCCTAGGTTGTAAATTAGAATGGCATGTGCCAGGAGAAACCCCCATAAGTTTATGTCTCATTACTTCTTGTTTTTGTTAATTGTTTTAATCGGGGTAAAGATTAGAATATTGTTTGTCCTAGGGGTACACAATCTGGTTCATTTGTATATTATATATGTCTATTCTACCGACCCTCTTCCCATGTAAAATATTACATAGTGTTCTGTAGACCTCCCTTGCTATATGGTCGGTCTCTTTGAAATATGTATATAGTATGTATTTGGATATGTATAGTAACACTAATCTCATTTATCCATGCCCCCCACCTTTCCTTTTAGATGAGCACAGTTGGTTGTCTAAGTCTGTGAGTGTCTTTCTCTGTGGAAATATGTTCATTTGTGTCAGTTATTAGGTAACGCCTATAAGGGATAGCATAGGATATAGGTCTTTTGCTTTCCGACTTACCTCATGTTTTGTGATTATCTCCAGGCTCATCTCTGCTGCCTCAAAGAGCAGTGTTTCATTGTTTTCCATGGCTAATATTTCTTTGTGTACATGGACCCCTTCCTCTTTATCCATTCACCCGTTGATGGACATTTTGGTTGCTTCCCATCTTGGCTATTTTGAATAAGGCTGCAGTGCAGCTTTTGCAGCCTGTGTCTTTTCGATTCTGGTCTTCTCAGGTGAGAGGCCCAGTGGTGTGCCTGCTGGATTGAATGGTACCTCAACTTTTACTTTTAATCGCAGTTCCTTTCTGTTCTCATTATTGGCTGTTAACCACTTGTCTTCTCCCAAGCACCTAGAGGTTACACAGTTCTCTACCACCCCATCAGCATTTATTGTTTGTAGACTTTTTGCTGACGGTCAGTCGACAGGTGTGAGTTGAAACCTTTTGGTTGATTAGATTGCATGAGTCTAATAATTCCTGAGGTTGAGCTTTTATCCATTTTCCTGTTTTTTTATAAAGAGAGTGAGGAATACTTACCTCTTCATACAATCTTCTTGAAACATTTGCCTGTTTTGAATTATTTTGTCCATTCCCTACCTGAACACAATTCATGACAGCAGTTGTCCTTTACAGCCCTGAGTCCTTGTGAATTTTAAGTGACCATTAGCTGTGGGTTTAAATCTGCTTTTGCGGGAAACGGCCACAAGGCGGCAGCATTTCTCCTTTACCAAATCTGATTACTAGGGCAACAGAGCCTTATTGGAAGTGGTGTGCTAGGTTGTAAATGAGAATGGAATGTGCCAGGAAAAAGCCCTTTAAGTTTATGTGTCATTACTTCTTGTTCGTATTTTTAACATAATTTTTATTTTTCATCACAGCAAATTTGATTACAATGGTTTGTTTGTTCTAGGTGTGCAAGATGTGGTTCTTTCACACATGTACATATATCTATTCTTCTTCGGAATCTTTTCCCATGTAGGTTATGACACAATGTTGAGTAGTCTTCTCTTGGTATTCTGTAGGTCTTTGGTGATTATATATTTCACGTGTGTTTGTATATCTCTGTTAACCTCAATATGGTGACGTATCCAATCCTCACACCTTTCCATTTGGTGAACCATAAGTTTTTGTACTGAATCTGTGATTGCCTTTCTCTGTGGAGATATCTTCGTTTGTATCAATTTTTAGGTAACACCTATATGTGATATGACAGGATATGTGTCTTTTGCTTTGTCCCTTACTACAAGTTGCGTGATTACTTCTAGACTCATCTATGGTGCTGCAAATGGCATTGTTTCAATTTTTCTCTAGCTCGTATTCCATCTGTACATGTAGCAGTTCTTCTTTGTCCACCCATCTGTCGGTGGACTTTTTGGTGACTTCCATATCTTGGCTATTGTAATACTATGCAATGCAGATTTGCCTGCCAGTGTCTTTCCAATTCTGTCTTCTTCGGTTATAGGTCCAGGTATAGGTCTACTGGATCATATGGTAGCTCAGCATTAACCTTTGAAAGGCACCTCCTTTCTGTTCTCTTTAGTGGTTCTTTCCAGGTTACGTCCCACTTAAAGTGGAGGGTATGCATTTCTCCACAGCACCTTTAGCCTTTATTCTTTGTAGTGTTTTGGTGATGGTTATTCTGACTGGTGTGAGCTGATACCTCTTTGTGCTTGAATTTGCATGTGTCTCATAATCTGTTGAAATTGAGCTTTAAGGCTGGTCCTTTTAATTTTTCAGGCTGTGAGTAGAGCTTAGTTCTTCAAAGTGTTTTCTTAAAGTATGTGTCCTATTTTAGAAATTTTTGGCCATTACCTCCCTCAAGACATTTTGCGGTGACCATGAGCACAGGCTTAAATCTGCTTTTGCAGGTAACGTCCAGAGGGCGGCAGTCTTTCTACCTTCCCCACTCTGGTACTAGGGAAACAGAGCTCCCGGGCAGTGGTGGTCCTCGGTTATAAATTAGAGTGGGATGTGCCTGAATAAACCCACAAATGCTGATGTCTCCTTACTTATGTTTGTCTTTTAAATTTAACTTATATTGATTATTGGCGTAATATTACATTGTGTACATGGAACAGTTCTTCTTGGTGCATTCCTCTGTTGATGGACATTTTCATTGCTTCCAAATGTTGGCTATGGTAAATATGGCTGGAGTGCAGGATTGCCAGCCTGTGACGTTTTGATTCTCATTTTCTCAGGAGATAGGCCCAGCAGTGGGTATGACTGACTGACGGGTAGCTCAATGTTTACCTTTTCAAGGCACTTCCATTGTGTGTTCATTAGAGGCTCTTACCACGTCCCCCTTAGAGCCGAGTGTACGCATTTCTCCACAGTCCCTTCAGCATTTATTTTTTGAAGCATTTTTGCTGATGGCCATTCTGACTGCTGTGAGCTGATAGGTTTTTGTAATTTGGGTTTGCATGTCTTTCCAAATTCCTAAAATACATCATTTTCCCACACCTTTCTCTTTTCCCTTAAAAGAAAAAAAACTGTGAGTACAATATACCTCTTGAAATTGTCTTCTTGGAAGGTTGCCCTCTTTTGAAATTGTTGCTCCATTTTTGATCCCAGGATTTATTTGGAGGGCAGGTGTCATTTACAGAATTGCAAGTTGGTGAATATTTAGTGACCCTTAGCAGTGGGTTTAAAGCGGCTGTTGTGGGAAGTGGCCACAAGGAGGCAGCATTTCTCCATTTCCAAATCTGGGTACTAGGGCAGCAGAGCCTTTCTGGAAGTCGTGTTGCTAGGTTGTAAATTAGAATGGCATGTGCCAGGAGAAACCCCCATAAGTTTATGTCTCATTACTTCTTGTTTTGTTAATTGTTTTAATCGGGGTAAAGATTAGAATATTGTTTGTCCTAGGGGTACACAATCTGGTTCATTTGTATATTATATATGTCTATTCTACCGACCCTCTTCCCATGTAAAATATTACATAGTGTTCTGTAGACCTCCCTTGCTATATGGTCGGTCTCTTTGAAATATGTATATAGTATGTATTTGGATATGTATAGTAACACTAATCTCATTTATCCATGCCCCCCACCTTTCCTTTTAGATGAGCACAGTTGGTTGTCTAAGTCTGTGAGTGTCTTTCTCTGTGGAAATATGTTCATTTGTGTCAGTTATTAGGTAACGCCTATAAGGGATAGCATAGGATACAGGTCTTTTGCTTTCCGACTTACCTCATGTTTTGTGATTATCTCCAGGCTCATCTCTGCTGCCTCAAAGAGCAGTGTTTCATTGTTTTCCATGGCTAGTATTTCTTTGTGTACATGGACCCCTTCCTCTTTATCCATTCACCCGTTGATGGACATTTTGGTTGCTTCCCATCTTGGCTATTTTGAATAAGGCTGCAGTGCAGCTTTTGCAGCCTGTGTCTTTTCGATTCTGGTCTTCTCAGGTGAGAGGCCCAGTGGTGTGCCTGCTGGATTGAATGGTACCTCAACTTTTACTTTTAATCGCAGTTCCTTTCTGTTCTCATTATTGGCTGTTAACCACTTGTCTTCTCCCAAGCACCTAGAGGTTACACAGTTCTCTACCACCCCATCAGCATTTATTGTTTGTAGACTTTTTGCTGACGGTCAGTCGACAGGTGTGAGTTGAAACCTTTTGGTTGATTAGATTGCATGAGTCTAATAATTCCTGAGGTTGAGCTTTTATCCATTTTCCTGTTTTTTTATAAAGAGAGTGAGGAATACTTACCTCTTCATACTATCTTCTTGAAACATTTGCCTGTTTTGAATTATTTTGTCCATTCCCTACCTGAACACAATTCATGACAGCAGTTGTCCTTTACAGCCCTGAGTCCTTGTGAATTTTAAGTGACTATTAGTTGTGGGTTTAAAGCTGCTTTTGCGGGAAACGGCCACAAGGCGGCAGCATTTCTCCTTTACCAAATCTGATTACTAGGGCAACAGAGCCTTATTGGAAGTGGTGTGCTAGGTTGTAAATGAGAATGGAATGTGCCAGGAAAAAGCCCTTTAAGTTTATGTGTCATTACTTCTTGTTCGTATTTTTAACATAATTTTTATATTTTATCACAGCAAATTTGATTACAATGGTTTGTTTGTTCTAGGTGTGCAAGATGTGGTTCTTTCACCCATGTACATATATCTATTCTTCTTCGGAATCTTTTCCCATGTAGGTTATGACACAATGTTGAGTAGTCTTCTCTTGGTATTCTGTAGGTCTTTGGTGATTATATATTTCACGTGTGTTTGTATATCTCTGTTAACCTCAATATGGTGATGTATCCAATCCTCACACCTTTCCATTTGGTGAACCATAAGTTTTTGTACTGAATCTGTGATTGCCTTTCTCTGTGGAGATATCTTCTTTTGTATCAATTTTTAGGTAACACCTATATGTGATATGACAGGGTATGTGTCTTTCGCTTTGTCCCTTACTACAAGTTGCGTGATTACTTCTAGACTCATCTATGGTGCTGCAAATGGCATTGTTTCATTTTTTCTCTAGCTCATATTCCATCTGTACATGTAGCATTTCTTCTTTGTCCACCCATCTGTCGGTGGACTTTTTGGTGACTTCCATATCTTGGCTATTGTGCTACTATGCAATGCAGATTTGCCTGCCAGTGTCTTTCCAATTCTGTCTTCTTAGGTTATAGGTCCAGGTATAGGTCTACTGGATCATATGGTAGCTCAGCGTTAACCTTTGAAAGGCACCTCCTTTCTGTTCTCTTTAGTGGTTCTTTCCAGGTTACGTCCCACTTAAAGTGGAGGGTATGCATTTCTCCACAGCACCTTTAGCATTTATTCTTTGTAGTGTTTTGGTGATGGTTATTCTGACTGGTGTGAGCTGATACCTCTTTGTGGTTGAATTTGCATGTGTCTCATAATCTGTTGAAATTGAGCTTTAAGGCTGGTCCTTTTAATTTTTCAGGCTGTGAGTACAGCTTAGTTCTTCAAAGTGTTTTCTTAAAGTATGTGTCGTATTTTAGAAATTTTTCGCCATTACCTCCCTCAAGACATTTTGTGGTGACCATGAGCACAGGCTTAAATCTGCTTTTGCAGGTAACGTCCAGAGGGCGGCAGTCTTTCTACGTTCCCCACTCTGGTACAAGGGAAACAGACCTCCCGGCCAGTGGTGTTCCTCGGTTATAAATTAGAGTGGGATGTGCCTGAATAAACCCACAAATGCTGATGTCTCCTTACTTATGTTTGTCTTTTAAATTTAACTTATATTTATTATTGGAGTAATATTACATTGTGTACATGGAACAGTTCTTCTTGGTGCATTCCTCTGTTGATGGACATTTTCATTGCTTCCAAATGTTGGCTATGGTAAATATGGCTGGAGTGCAGGATTGCCAGCCTGTGACGTTTTGATTCTCATTTTCTCAGGAGATAGGCCCAGCAGTGGGTATGACTGACTGACGGGTAGCTCAATGTTTACCTTTTCAAGGCACTTCCATTGTGTTTTCATTAGAGGCTCTTACCACGTCCCCCTTAGAGCCGAGTGTACGCATTTCTCCACAGTCCCTTCAGCATTTATTTTTTGAAGCATTTTTGCTGAAGGCCATTCGACTGCTGTGAGCTGATAGGTTTTTGTAATTTGGGTTTGCATGTCTTTCCAAATTCCTAAAATACATCATTTTCCCACACCTTTTTCTTTTCCCTTAAAAGAAAAAAACTGTGAGTACAATATACCTCTTGAAATTGTCTTCTTGGAAGGTTGCCCTCTTTTGAAATTGCTGCTCCATTTTTGATCCCAGGATTTATTTGGAGGGCAGGTGTCATTTACAGAATTGCAAGTTGGTGAATATTTAGTGACCTTTAGCAGTGGGTGTAAAGCGGCTGTTGTGGGAAGTGGCCACAAGGAGGCAGCATTTCTCCATTCCCAAATCTGGGTACTAGGGCAGCAGAGCCTTTCTGGAAGTCATGTTCCTATGTTGTAAATTAGAATGGCATGTGCCAGGAGAAACCCCCATAAGTTTATGTCTCATTACTTCTTGTTTTTGTTAATTGTTTTAATCGGGGTAAAGATTAGAATATTGTTTGTCCTAGGGGTACACAATCTGGTTCATTTGTATATTATATATGTCTATTCTACCGACCCTCTTCCCATGTAAAATATTACATAGTGTTCTGTAGACCTCCCTTGCTATATGGTCGGTCTCTTTGAAATATGTATATAGTATGTATTTGGATATGTATAGTAACACTAATCTCATTTATCCATGCCCCCCACCTTTCCTTTTAGATGAGCACAGTTGGTTGTCTAAGTCTGTGAGTGTCTTTCTCTGTGGAAATATGTTCATTTGTGTCAGTTATTAGGTAACGCCTATAAGGGATAGCATAGGATATAGGTCTTTTGCTTTCCGACTTACCTCATGTTTTGTGATTATCTCCAGGCTCATCTCTGCTGCCTCAAAGAGCAGTGTTTCATTGTTTTCCATGGCTAGTATTTCTTTGTGTACATGGACCCCTTCCTCTTTATCCATTCACCCGTTGATGGACATTTTGGTTGCTTCCCATCTTGGCTATTTTGAATAAGGCTGCAGTGCAGCTTTTGCAGCCTGTGTCTTTTCGATTCTGGTCTTCTCAGGTGAGAGGCCCAGTGGTGTGCCTGCTGGATTGAATG
Source organism: Balaenoptera borealis (assembly GCF_965194805.1). Lineage (NCBI taxonomy): Eukaryota > Metazoa > Chordata > Mammalia > Artiodactyla > Balaenopteridae > Balaenoptera > Balaenoptera borealis. The sequence goes on from NW_028123345.1 coordinate 132,889, forward strand.
ATACCTCAACTTTTACTTTTAATCGCAGTTCCTTTCTGTTCTCATTATTGGCTGTTAACCACTTGTCTTCTCCCAAGCACCTAGAGGTTACACAGTTCTCTACCACCCCATCAGCATTTATTGTTTGTAGACTTTTTGCTGACGGTCAGTCGACAGGTGTGAGTTGAAACCTTTTGGTTGATTAGATTGCATGAGTCTAATAATTCCTGAGGTTGAGCTTTTATCCATTTTCCTGTTTTTTTATAAAGAGAGTGAGGAATACTTACCTCTTCATACTATCTTCTTGAAACATTTGCCTGTTTTGAATTATTTTGTCCATTCCCTACCTGAACACAATTCATGACAGCAGTTGTCCTTTCCAGCCCTGAGTCCTTGTGAATTTTAAGTGACCATTAGCTGTGGGTTTAAAGCTGATGTTGCGGGAAACGGCCACAAGGCGGCAGCATTTCTCCTTTACCAAATCTGATTACTAGGGCAACAGAGCCTTATTGGAAGTGGTGTGCTAGGTTGTAAATGAGAATGGAATGTGCCAGGAAAAAGCCCTTTAAGTTTATGTGTCATTACTTCTTGTTCGTATTTTTAACATAATTTTTATATTTTATCACAGCAAATTTGATTACAATGGTTTGTTTGTTCTAGGTGTGCAAGATGTGGTTCTTTCACCCATGTACATATATCTATTCTTCTTCGGAATCTTTTCCCATGTAGGTTATGACACAATGTTGAGTAGTCTTCTCTTGGTATTCTGTAGGTCTTTGGTGATTATATATTTCACGTGTGTTTGTATATCTCTGTTAACCTCAATATGGTGATGTATCCAATCCTCACACCTTTCCATTTGGTGAACCATAAGTTTTTGTACTGAATCTGTGATTGCCTTTCTCTGTGGAGATATCTTCTTTTGTATCAATTTTTAGGTAACACCTATATGTGATATGACAGGATATGTGTCTTTCGCTTTGTCCCTTACTACAAGTTGCGTGATTACTTCTAGACTCATCTATGGTGCTGCAAATGGCATTGTTTCATTTTTTCTCTAGCTCATATTCCATCTGTACATGTAGCAGTTCTTCTTTGTCCACCCATCTGTCGGTGGACTTTTTGGTGACTTCCATATCTTGGCTATTGTGCTACTATGCAATGCAGATTTGCCTGCCAGTGTCTTTCCAATTCTGTCTTCTTAGGTTATAGGTCCAGGTATAGGTCTACTGGATCATATGGTAGCTCAGCGTTAACCTTTGAAAGGCACCTCCTTTCTGTTCTCTTTAGTGGTTCTTTCCAGGTTACGTCCCACTTAAAGTGGAGGGTATGCATTTCTCCACAGCACCTTTAGCATTTATTCTTTGTAGTGTTTTGGTGATGGTTATTCTGACTGGTGTGAGCTGATACCTCTTTGTGGTTGAATTTGCATGTGTCTCATAATCTGTTGAAATTGAGCTTTAAGGCTGGTCCTTTTAATTTTTCAGGCTGTGAGTACAGCTTAGTTCTTCAAAGTGTTTTCTTAAAGTATGTGTCCTATTTTAGAAATTTTTGGCCATTACCTCCCTCAAGACATTTTGCGGTGACCATGAGCACAGGCTTAAATCTGCTTTTGCAGGTAACGTCCAGAGGGCGGCAGTCTTTCTACGTTCCCCACTCTGGTACAAGGGAAACAGACCTCCCGGCCAGTGGTGTTCCTCGGTTATAAATTAGAGTGGGATGTGCCTGAATAAACCCACAAATGCTGATGTCTCCTTACTTATGTTTGTCTTTTAAATTTAACTTATATTTATTATTGGAGTAATATTACATTGTGTACATGGAACAGTTCTTCTTGGTGCATTCCTCTGTTGATGGACATTTTCATTGCTTCCAAATGTTGGCTATGGTAAATATGGCTGGAGTGCAGGATTGCCAGCCTGTGACGTTTTGATTCTCATTTTCTCAGGAGATAGGCCCAGCAGTGGGTATGACTGACTGACGGGTAGCTCAATGTTTACCTTTTCAAGGCACTTCCATTGTGTTTTCATTAGAGGCTCTTACCACGTCCCCCTTAGAGCCGAGTGTACGCATTTCTCCACAGTCCCTTCAGCATTTATTTTTTGAAGCATTTTTGCTGAAGGCCATTCGACTGCTGTGAGCTGATAGGTTTTTGTAATTTGGGTTTGCATGTCTTTCCAAATTCCTAAAATACATCATTTTCCCACACCTTTTTCTTTTCCCTTAAAAGAAAAAAACTGTGAGTACAATATACCTCTTGAAATTGTCTTCTTGGAAGGTTGCCCTCTTTTGAAATTGCTGCTCCATTTTTGATCCCAGGATTTATTTGGAGGGCAGGTGTCATTTACAGAATTGCAAGTTGGTGAATATTTAGTGACCTTTAGCAGTGGGTGTAAAGCGGCTGTTGTGGGAAGTGGCCACAAGGAGGCAGCATTTCTCCATTCCCAAATCTGGGTACTAGGGCAGCAGAGCCTTTCTGGAAGTCATGTTCCTAGGTTGTAAATTAGAATGGCATGTGCCAGGAGAAACCCCCATAAGTTTATGTCTCATTACTTCTTGTTTTTGTTAATTGTTTTAATCGGGGTAAAGATTAGAATATTGTTTGTCCTAGGGGTACACAATCTGGTTCATTTGTATATTATATATGTCTATTCTACCGACCCTCTTCCCATGTAAAATATTACATAGTGTTCTGTAGACCTCCCTTGCTATATGGTCGGTCTCTTTGAAATATGTATATAGTATGTATTTGGATATGTATAGTAACACTAATCTCATTTATCCATGCCCCCCACCTTTCCTTTTAGATGAGCACAGTTGGTTGTCTAAGTCTGTGAGTGTCTTTCTCTGTGGAAATATGTTCATTTGTGTCAGTTATTAGGTAACGCCTATAAGGGATAGCATAGGATATAGGTCTTTTGCTTTCCGACTTACCTCATGTTTTGTGATTATCTCCAGGCTCATCTCTGCTGCCTCAAAGAGCAGTGTTTCATTGTTTTCCATGGCTAGTATTTCTTTGTGTACATGGACCCCTTCCTCTTTATCCATTCACCCGTTGATGGACATTTTGGTTGCTTCCCATCTTGGCTATTTTGAATAAGGCTGCAGTGCAGCTTTTGCAGCCTGTGTCTTTTCGATTCTGGTCTTCTCAGGTGAGAGGCCCAGTGGTGTGCCTGCTGGATTGAATGATACCTCAACTTTTACTTTTAATCGCAGTTCCTTTCTGTTCTCATTATTGGCTGTTAACCACTTGTCTTCTCCCAAGCACCTAGAGGTTACACAGTTCTCTACCACCCCATCAGCATTTATTGTTTGTAGACTTTTTGCTGACGGTCAGTCGACAGGTGTGAGTTGAAACCTTTTGGTTGATTAGATTGCATGAGTCTAATAATTCCTGAGGTTGAGCTTTTATCCATTTTCCTGTTTTTTTATAAAGAGAGTGAGGAATACTTACCTCTTCATACTATCTTCTTGAAACATTTGCCTGTTTTGAATTATTTTGTCCATTCCCTACCTGAACACAATTCATGACAGCAGTTGTCCTTTCCAGCCCTGAGTCCTTGTGAATTTTAAGTGACCATTAGCTGTGGGTTTAAAGCTGATGTTGCGGGAAACGGCCACAAGGCGGCAGCATTTCTCCTTTACCAAATCTGATTACTAGGGCAACAGAGCCTTATTGGAAGTGGTGTGCTAGGTTGTAAATGAGAATGGAATGTGCCAGGAAAAAGCCCTTTAAGTTTATGTGTCATTACTTCTTGTTCGTATTTTTAACATAATTTTTATATTTTATCACAGCAAATTTGATTACAATGGTTTGTTTGTTCTAGGTGTGCAAGATGTGGTTCTTTCACCCATGTACATATATCTATTCTTCTTCGGAATCTTTTCCCATGTAGGTTATGACACAATGTTGAGTAGTCTTCTCTTGGTATTCTGTAGGTCTTTGGTGATTATATATTTCACGTGTGTTTGTATATCTCTGTTAACCTCAATATGGTGATGTATCCAATCCTCACACCTTTCCATTTGGTGAACCATAAGTTTTTGTACTGAATCTGTGATTGCCTTTCTCTGTGGAGATATCTTCTTTTGTATCAATTTTTAGGTAACACCTATATGTGATATGACAGGATATGTGTCTTTCGCTTTGTCCCTTACTACAAGTTGCGTGATTACTTCTAGACTCATCTATGGTGCTGCAAATGGCATTGTTTCATTTTTTCTCTAGCTCATATTCCATCTGTACATGTAGCAGTTCTTCTTTGTCCACCCATCTGTCGGTGGACTTTTTGGTGACTTCCATATCTTGGCTATTGTGCTACTATGCAATGCAGATTTGCCTGCCAGTGTCTTTCCAATTCTGTCTTCTTAGGTTATAGGTCCAGGTATAGGTCTACTGGATCATATGGTAGCTCAGCGTTAACCTTTGAAAGGCACCTCCTTTCTGTTCTCTTTAGTGGTTCTTTCCAGGTTACGTCCCACTTAAAGTGGAGGGTATGCATTTCTCCACAGCACCTTTAGCATTTATTCTTTGTAGTGTTTTGGTGATGGTTATTCTGACTGGTGTGAGCTGATACCTCTTTGTGGTTGAATTTGCATGTGTCTCATAATCTGTTGAAATTGAGCTTTAAGGCTGGTCCTTTTAATTTTTCAGGCTGTGAGTAGAGCTTAGTTCTTCAAAGTGTTTTCTTAAAGTATGTGTCCTATTTTAGAAATTTTTGGCCATTACCTCCCTCAAGACATTTTGCGGTGACCATGAGCACAGGCTTAAATCTGCTTTTGCAGGTAACGTCCAGAGGGCGGCAGTCTTTCTACGTTCCCCACTCTGGTACAAGGGAAACAGACCTCCCGGCCAGTGGTGTTCCTCGGTTATAAATTAGAGTGGGATGTGCCTGAATAAACCCACAAATGCTGATGTCTCCTTACTTATGTTTGTCTTTTAAATTTAACTTATATTTATTATTGGAGTAATATTACATTGTGTACATGGAACAGTTCTTCTTGGTGCATTCCTCTGTTGATGGACATTTTCATTGCTTCCAAATGTTGGCTATGGTAAATATGGCTGGAGTGCAGGATTGCCAGCCTGTGACGTTTTGATTCTCATTTTCTCAGGAGATAGGCCCAGCAGTGGGTATGACTGACTGACGGGTAGCTCAATGTTTACCTTTTCAAGGCACTTCCATTGTGTTTTCATTAGAGGCTCTTACCACGTCCCCCTTAGAGCCGAGTGTACGCATTTCTCCACAGTCCCTTCAGGATTTATTTTTTGAAGCATTTTTGCTGAAGGCCATTCGACTGCTGTGAGCTGATAGGTTTTTGTAATTTGGGTTTGCATGTCTTTCCAAATTCCTAAAATACATCATTTTCCCACACCTTTTTCTTTTCCCTTAAAAGAAAAAAACTGTGAGTACAATATACCTCTTGAAATTGTCTTCTTGGAAGGTTGCCCTCTTTTGAAATTGCTGCTCCATTTTTGATCCCAGGATTTATTTGGAGGGCAGGTGTCATTTACAGAATTGCAAGTTGGTGAATATTTAGTGACCTTTAGCAGTGGGTGTAAAGCGGCTGTTGTGGGAAGTGGCCACAAGGAGGCAGCATTTCTCCATTCCCAAATCTGGGTACTAGGGCAGCAGAGCCTTTCTGGAAGTCATGTTCCTAGGTTGTAAATTAGAATGGCATGTGCCAGGAGAAACCCCCATAAGTTTATGTCTCATTACTTCTTGTTTTTGTTAATTGTTTTAATCGGGGTAAAGATTAGAATATTGTTTGTCCTAGGGGTACACAATCTGGTTCATTTGTATATTATATATGTCTATTCTACTGACCCTCTTCCCATGTAAAATATTACATAGTGTTCTGTAGACCTCCCTTGCTATATGGTCGGTCTCTTTGAAATATGTATATAGTATGTATTTGGATATGTATAGTAACACTAATCTCATTTATCCATGCCCCCCACCTTTCCTTTTAGATGAGCACAGTTGGTTGTCTAAGTCTGTGAGTGTCTTTCTCTGTGGAAATATGTTCATTTGTGTGAGTTATTAGGTAACGCCTATAAGGGATAGCATAGGATATAGGTCTTTTGCTTTCCGACTTACCTCATGTTTTGTGATTATCTCCAGGCTCATCTCTGCTGCCTCAAAGAGCAGTGTTTCATTGTTTTCCATGGCTAATATTTCTTTGTGTACATGGACCCCTTCCTCTTTATCCATTCACCCGTTGATGGACATTTTGGTTGCTTCCCATCTTGGCTATTTTGAATAAGGCTGCAGTGCAGCTTTTGCAGCCTGTGTCTTTTCGATTCTGGTCTTCTCAGGTGAGAGGCCCAGTGGTGTGCCTGCTGGATTGAATGGTACCTCAACTTTTACTTTTAATCGCAGTTCCTTTCTGTTCTCATTATTGGCTGTTAACCACTTGTCTTCTCCCAAGCACCTAGAGGTTACACAGTTCTCTACCACCCCATCAGCATTTATTGTTTGTAGACTTTTTGCTGACGGTCAGTCGACAGGTGTGAGTTGAAACCTTTTGGTTGATTAGATTGCATGAGTCTAATAATTCCTGAGGTTGAGCTTTTATCCATTTTCCTGTTTTTTTATAAAGAGAGTGAGGAATACTTACCTCTTCATACTATCTTCTTGAAACATTTGCCTGTTTTGAATTATTTTGTCCATTCCCTACCTGAACACAATTCATGACAGCAGTTGTCCTTTACAGCCCTGAGTCCTTGTGAATTTTAAGTGACCATTAGCTGTGGGTTTAAAGCTGCTTTTGCGGGAAACGGCCACAAGGCGGCAGCATTTCTCCTTTACCAAATCTGATTACTAGGGCAACAGAGCCTTATTGGAAGTGGTGTGCTAGGTTGTAAATGAGAATGGAATGTGCCAGGAAAAAGCCCTTTAAGTTTATGTGTCATTACTTCTTGTTCGTATTTTTAACATAATTTTTATATTTTATCACAGCAAATTTGATTACAATGGTTTGTTTGTTCTAGGTGTGCAAGATGTGGTTCTTTCACCCATGTACATATATCTATTCTTCTTCGGAATCTTTTCCCATGTAGGTTATGACACAATGTTGAGTAGTCTTCTCTTGGTATTCTGTAGGTCTTTGGTGATTATATATTTCACGTGTGTTTGTATATCTCTGTTAACCTCAATATGGTGATGTATCCAATCCTCACACCTTTCCATTTGGTGAACCATAAGTTTTTGTACTGAATCTGTGATTGCCTTTCTCTGTGGAGATATCTTCTTTTGTATCAATTTTTAGGTAACACCTATATGTGATATGACAGGGTATGTGTCTTTCGCTTTGTCCCTTACTACAAGTTGCGTGATTACTTCTAGACTCATCTATGGTGCTGCAAATGGCATTGTTTCATTTTTTCTCTAGCTCATATTCCATCTGTACATGTAGCAGTTCTTCTTTGTCCACCCATCTGTCGGTGGACTTTTTGGTGACTTCCATATCTTGGCTATTGTGCTACTATGCAATGCAGATTTGCCTGCCAGTGTCTTTCCAATTCTGTCTTCTTAGGTTATAGGTCCAGGTATAGGTCTACTGGATCATATGGTAGCTCAGCGTTAACCTTTGAAAGGCACCTCCTTTCTGTTCTCTTTAGTGGTTCTTTCCAGGTTACGTCCCACTTAAAGTGGAGGGTATGCATTTCTCCACAGCACCTTTAGCATTTATTCTTTGTAGTGTTTTGGTGATGGTTATTCTGACTGGTGTGAGCTGATACCTCTTTGTGGTTGAATTTGCATGTGTCTCATAATCTGTTGAAATTGAGCTTTAAGGCTGGTCCTTTTAATTTTTCAGGCTGTGAGTACAGCTTAGTTCTTCAAAGTGTTTTCTTAAAGTATGTGTCGTATTTTAGAAATTTTTCGCCATTACCTCCCTCAAGACATTTTGTGGTGACCATGAGCACAGGCTTAAATCTGCTTTTGCAGGTAACGTCCAGAGGGCGGCAGTCTTTCTACGTTCCCCACTCTGGTACAAGGGAAACAGACCTCCCGGCCAGTGGTGTTCCTCGGTTATAAATTAGAGTGGGATGTGCCTGAATAAACCCACAAATGCTGATGTCTCCTTACTTATGTTTGTCTTTTAAATTTAACTTATATTTATTATTGGAGTAATATTACATTGTGTACATGGAACAGTTCTTCTTGGTGCATTCCTCTGTTGATGGACATTTTCATTGCTTCCAAATGTTGGCTATGGTAAATATGGCTGGAGTGCAGGATTGCCAGCCTGTGACGTTTTGATTCTCATTTTCTCAGGAGATAGGCCCAGCAGTGGGTATGACTGACTGACGGGTAGCTCAATGTTTACCTTTTCAAGGCACTTCCATTGTGTTTTCATTAGAGGCTCTTACCACGTCCCCCTTAGAGCCGAGTGTACGCATTTCTCCACAGTCCCTTCAGCATTTATTTTTTGAAGCATTTTTGCTGAAGGCCATTCGACTGCTGTGAGCTGATAGGTTTTTGTAATTTGGGTTTGCATGTCTTTCCAAATTCCTAAAATACATCATTTTCCCACACCTTTTTCTTTTCCCTTAAAAGAAAAAAACTGTGAGTACAATATACCTCTTGAAATTGTCTTCTTGGAAGGTTGCCCTCTTTTGAAATTGCTGCTCCATTTTTGATCCCAGGATTTATTTGGAGGGCAGGTGTCATTTACAGAATTGCAAGTTGGTGAATATTTAGTGACCTTTAGCAGTGGGTGTAAAGCGGCTGTTGTGGGAAGTGGCCACAAGGAGGCAGCATTTCTCCATTCCCAAATCTGGGTACTAGGGCAGCAGAGCCTTTCTGGAAGTCATGTTCCTAGGTTGTAAATTAGAATGGCATGTGCCAGGAGAAACCCCCATAAGTTTATGTCTCATTACTTCTTGTTTTTGTTAATTGTTTTAATCGGGGTAAAGATTAGAATATTGTTTGTCCTAGGGGTACACAATCTGGTTCATTTGTATATTATATATGTCTATTCTACCGACCCTCTTCCCATGTAAAATATTACATAGTGTTCTGTAGACCTCCCTTGCTATATGGTCGGTCTCTTTGAAATATGTATATAGTATGTATTTGGATATGTATAGTAACACTAATCTCATTTATCCATGCCCCCCACCTTTCCTTTTAGATGAGCACAGTTGGTTGTCTAAGTCTGTGAGTGTCTTTCTCTGTGGAAATATGTTCATTTGTGTCAGTTATTAGGTAACGCCTATAAGGGATAGCATAGGATATAGGTCTTTTGCTTTCCGACTTACCTCATGTTTTGTGATTATCTCCAGGCTCATCTCTGCTGCCTCAAAGAGCAGTGTTTCATTGTTTTCCATGGCTAGTATTTCTTTGTGTACATGGACCCCTTCCTCTTTATCCATTCACCCGTTGATGGACATTTTGGTTGCTTCCCATCTTGGCTATTTTGAATAAGGCTGCAGTGCAGCTTTTGCAGCCTGTGTCTTTTCGATTCTGGTCTTCTCAGGTGAGAGGCCCAGTGGTGTGCCTGCTGGATTGAATGATACCTCAACTTTTACTTTTAATCGCAGTTCCTTTCTGTTCTCATTATTGGCTGTTAACCACTTGTCTTCTCCCAAGCACCTAGAGGTTACAAAGTTCTCTACCACCCCATCAGCATTTATTGTTTGTAGACTTTTTGCTGACGGTCAGTCGACAGGTGTGAGTTGAAACCTTTTGGTTGATTAGATTGCATGAGTCTAATAATTCCTGAGGTTGAGCTTTTATCCATTTTCCTGTTTTTTTATAAAGAGAGTGAGGAATACTTACCTCTTCATACTATCTTCTTGAAACATTTGCCTGTTTTGAATTATTTTGTCCATTCCCTACCTGAACACAATTCATGACAGCAGTTGTCCTTTCCAGCCCTGAGTCCTTGTGAATTTTAAGTGACCATTAGCTGTGGGTTTAAAGCTGATGTTGCGGGAAACGGCCACAAGGCGGCAGCATTTCTCCTTTACCAAATCTGATTACTAGGGCAACAGAGCCTTATTGGAAGTGGTGTGCTAGGTTGTAAATGAGAATGGAATGTGCCAGGAAAAAGCCCTTTAAGTTTATGTGTCATTACTTCTTGTTCGTATTTTTAACATAATTTTTATATTTTATCACAGCAAATTTGATTACAATGGTTTGTTTGTTCTAGGTGTGCAAGATGTGGTTCTTTCACCCATGTACATATATCTATTCTTCTTCGGAATCTTTTCCCATGTAGGTTATGACACAATGTTGAGTAGTCTTCTCTTGGTATTCTGTAGGTCTTTGGTGATTATATATTTCACGTGTGTTTGTATATCTCTGTTAACCTCAATATGGTGATGTATCCAATCCTCACACCTTTCCATTTGGTGAACCATAAGTTTTTGTACTGAATCTGTGATTGCCTTTCTCTGTGGAGATATCTTCTTTTGTATCAATTTTTAGGTAACACCTATATGTGATATGACAGGATATGTGTCTTTCGCTTTGTCCCTTACTACAAGTTGCGTGATTACTTCTAGACTCATCTATGGTGCTGCAAATGGCATTGTTTCATTTTTTCTCTAGCTCATATTCCATCTGTACATGTAGCAGTTCTTCTTTGTCCACCCATCTGTCGGTGGACTTTTTGGTGACTTCCATATCTTGGCTATTGTGCTACTATGCAATGCAGATTTGCCTGCCAGTGTCTTTCCAATTCTGTCTTCTTAGGTTATAGGTCCAGGTATAGGTCTACTGGATCATATGGTAGCTCAGCGTTAACCTTTGAAAGGCACCTCCTTTCTGTTCTCTTTAGTGGTTCTTTCCAGGTTACGTCCCACTTAAAGTGGAGGGTATGCATTTCTCCACAGCACCTTTAGCATTTATTCTTTGTAGTGTTTTGGTGATGGTTATTCTGACTGGTGTGAGCTGATACCTCTTTGTGGTTGAATTTGCATGTGTCTCATAATCTGTTGAAATTGAGCTTTAAGGCTGGTCCTTTTAATTTTTCAGGCTGTGAGTAGAGCTTAGTTCTTCAAAGTGTTTTCTTAAAGTATGTGTCCTATTTTAGAAATTTTTGGCCATTACCTCCCTCAAGACATTTTGCGGTGACCATGAGCACAGGCTTAAATCTGCTTTTGCAGGTAACGTCCAGAGGGCGGCAGTCTTTCTACGTTCCCCACTCTGGTACAAGGGAAACAGACCTCCCGGCCAGTGGTGTTCCTCGGTTATAAATTAGAGTGGGATGTGCCTGAATAAACCCACAAATGCTGATGTCTCCTTACTTATGTTTGTCTTTTAAATTTAACTTATGTTTATTATTGGAGTAATATTACATTGTGTACATGGAACAGTTCTTCTTGGTGCATTCCTCTGTTGATGGACATTTTCATTGCTTCCAAATGTTGGCTATGGTAAATATGGCTGGAGTGCAGGATTGCCAGCCTGTGACGTTTTGATTCTCATTTTCTCAGGAGATAGGCCCAGCAGTGGGTATGACTGACTGACGGGTAGCTCAATGTTTACCTTTTCAAGGCACTTCCATTGTGTTTTCATTAGAGGCTCTTACCACGTCCCCCTTAGAGCCGAGTGTACGCATTTCTCCACAGTCCCTTCAGCATTTATTTTTTGAAGCATTTTTGCTGAAGGCCATTCGACTGCTGTGAGCTGATAGGTTTTTGTAATTTGGGTTTGCATGTCTTTCCAAATTCCTAAAATACATCATTTTCCCACACCTTTTTCTTTTCCCTTAAAAGAAAAAAACTGTGAGTACAATATACCTCTTGAAATTGTCTTCTTGGAAGGTTGCCCTCTTTTGAAATTGCTGCTCCATTTTTGATCCCAGGATTTATTTGGAGGGCAGGTGTCATTTACAGAATTGCAAGTTGGTGAATATTTAGTGACCTTTAGCAGTGGGTGTAAAGCGGCTGTTGTGGGAAGTGGCCACAAGGAGGCAGCATTTCTCCATTCCCAAATCTGGGTACTAGGGCAGCAGAGCCTTTCTGGAAGTCATGTTCCTAGGTTGTAAATTAGAATGGCATGTGCCAGGAGAAACCCCCATAAGTTTATGTCTCATTACTTCTTGTTTTTGTTAATTGTTTTAATCGGGGTAAAGATTAGAATATTGTTTGTCCTAGGGGTACACAATCTGGTTCATTTGTATATTATATATGTCTATTCTACCGACCCTCTTCCCATGTAAAATATTACATAGTGTTCTGTAGACCTCCCTTGCTATATGGTCGGTCTCTTTGAAATATGTATATAGTATGTATTTGGATATGTATAGTAACACTAATCTCATTTATCCATGCCCCCCACCTTTCCTTTTAGATGAGCACAGTTGGTTGTCTAAGTCTGTGAGTGTCTTTCTCTGTGGAAATATGTTCATTTGTGTGAGTTATTAGGTAACGCCTATAAGGGATAGCATAGGATATAGGTCTTTTGCTTTCCGACTTACCTCATGTTTTGTGATTATCTCCAGGCTCATCTCTGCTGCCTCAAAGAGCAGTGTTTCGTTGTTTTCCATGGCTAATATTTCTTTGTGTACATGGACCCCTTCCTCTTTATCCATTCACCCGTTGATGGACATTTTGGTTGCTTCCCATCTTGGCTATTTTGAATAAGGCTGCAGTGCAGCTTTTGCAGCCTGTGTCTTTTCGATTCTGGTCTTCTCAGGTGAGAGGCCCAGTGGTGTGCCTGCTGGATTGAATGGTACCTCAACTTTTACTTTTAATCGCAGTTCCTTTCTGTTCTCATTATTGGCTGTTAACCACTTGTCTTCTCCCAAGCACCTAGAGGTTACACAGTTCTCTACCACCCCATCAGCATTTATTGTTTGTAGACTTTTTGCTGACGGTCAGTCGACAGGTGTGAGTTGAAACCTTTTGGTTGATTAGATTGCATGAGTCTAATAATTCCTGAGGTTGAGCTTTTATCCATTTTCCTGTTTTTTTATAAAGAGAGTGAGGAATACTTACCTCTTCATACTATCTTCTTGAAACATTTGCCTGTTTTGAATTATTTTGTCCATTCCCTACCTGAACACAATTCATGACAGCAGTTGTCCTTTACAGCCCTGAGTCCTTGTGAATTTTAAGTGACCATTAGCTGTGGGTTTAAAGCTGCTTTTGCGGGAAACGGCCACAAGGCGGCAGCATTTCTCCTTTACCAAATCTGATTACTAGGGCAACAGAGCCTTATTGGAAGTGGTGTGCTAGGTTGTAAATGAGAATGGAATGTGCCAGGAAAAAGCCCTTTAAGTTTATGTGTCATTACTTCTTGTTCGTATTTTTAACATAATTTTTATATTTTATCACAGCAAATTTGATTACAATGGTTTGTTTGTTCTAGGTGTGCAAGATGTGGTTCTTTCACCCATGTACATATATCTATTCTTCTTCGGAATCTTTTCCCATGTAGGTTATGACACAATGTTGAGTAGTCTTCTCTTGGTATTCTGTAGGTCTTTGGTGATTATATATTTCACGTGTGTTTGTATATCTCTGTTAACCTCAATATGGTGATGTATCCAATCCTCACACCTTTCCATTTGGTGAACCATAAGTTTTTGTACTGAATCTGTGATTGCCTTTCTCTGTGGAGATATCTTCTTTTGTATCAATTTTTAGGTAACACCTATATGTGATATGACAGGATATGTGTCTTTCGCTTTGTCCCTTACTACAAGTTGCGTGATTACTTCTAGACTCATCTATGGTGCTGCAAATGGCATTGTTTCATTTTTTCTCTAGCTCATATTCCATCTGTACATGTAGCAGTTCTTCTTTGTCCACCCATCTGTCGGTGGACTTTTTGGTGACTTCCATATCTTGGCTATTGTGCTACTATGCAATGCAGATTTGCCTGCCCGTGTCTTTCCAATTCTGTCTTCTTAGGTTATAGGTCCAGGTATAGGTCTACTGGATCATATGGTAGCTCAGCGTTAACCTTTGAAAGGCACCTCCTTTCTGTTCTCTTTAGTGGTTCTTTCCAGGTTACATCCCACTTAAAGTGGAGGGTATGCATTTCTCCACAGCACCTTTAGCATTTATTCTTTGTAGTGTTTTGGTGATGGTTATTCTGACTGGTGTGAGCTGATACCTCTTTGTGGTTGAATTTGCATGTGTCTCATAATCTGTTGAAATTGAGCTTTAAGGCTGGTCCTTTTAATTTTTCAGGCTGTGAGTAGAGCTTAGTTCTTCAAAGTGTTTTCTTAAAGTATGTGTCCTATTTTAGAAATTTTTGGCCATTACCTCCCTCAAGACATTTTGCGGTGACCATGAGCACAGGCTTAAATCTGCTTTTGCAGGTAACGTCCAGAGGGCGGCAGTCTTTCTACGTTCCCCACTCTGGTACAAGGGAAACAGACCTCCCGGCCAGTGGTGTTCCTCGGTTATAAATTAGAGTGGGATGTGCCTGAATAAACCCACAAATGCTGATGTCTCCTTACTTATGTTTGTCTTTTAAATTTAACTTATATTTATTAGTGGAGTAATATTACATTGTGTACATGGAACAGTTCTTCTTGGTGCATTCCTCTGTTGATGGACATTTTCATTGCTTCCAAATGTTGGCTATGGTAAATATGGCTGGAGTGCAGGATTGCCAGCCTGTGACGTTTTGATTCTCATTTTCTCAGGAGATAGGCCCAGCAGTGGGTATGACTGACTGACGGGTAGCTCAATGTTTACCTTTTCAAGGCACTTCCATTGTGTTTTCATTAGAGGCTCTTACCACGTCCCCCTTAGAGCCGAGTGTACGCATTTCTCCACAGTCCCTTCAGCATTTATTTTTTATTTTATTATTTATTTATTATTTTATTTTTGGCTGTGTTGGGTTTTCGTTTCTGTGCGAGGGCTTTCTCTAGTTGCGGCAAGCGGGGGCCACTCTTCATTGCGATGCGCGGGCCTCTCACTATCGCGGCCTCTCTTGTTGCGGAGCACAGGCTCCAGACGCGCAGGCTCAGTAGTTGTGGCTCACGGGCCTAGTTGCTCCGCGGCATGTGGGATCTTCCCAGACCAGGGCTCGAACCCGTGTCCCCTGCATTGGCAGGCAGATTCTCGACCACTGCGCCACCGGGGAAGCCCCAGCATTTATTTTTTGAAGCATTTTTGCTGAAGGCCATTCGACTGCTGTGAGCTGATAGGTTTTTGTAATTTGGGTTTGCATGTCTTTCCAAATTCCTAAAATACATCATTTTCCCACACCTTTTTCTTTTCCCTTAAAAGAAAAAAACTGTGAGTACAATATACCTCTTGAAATTGTCTTCTTGGAAGGTTGCCCTCTTTTGAAATTGCTGCTCCATTTTTGATCCCAGGATTTATTTGGAGGGCAGGTGTCATTTACAGAATTGCAAGTTGGTGAATATTTAGTGACCTTTAGCAGTGGGTGTAAAGCGGCTGTTGTGGGAAGTGGCCACAAGGAGGCAGCATTTCTCCATTCCCAAATCTGGATACTAGGGCAGCAGAGCCTTTCTGGAAGTCATGTTCCTAGGTTGTAAATTAGAATGGCATGTGCCAGGAGAAACCCCCATAAGTTTATGTCTCATTACTTCTTGTTTTTGTTAATTGTTTTAATCGGGGTAAAGATTAGAATATTGTTTGTCCTAGGGGTACACAATCTGGTTCATTTGTATATTATATATGTCTATTCTACCGACCCTCTTCCCATGTAAAATATTACATAGTGTTCTGTAGACCTCCCTTGCTATATGGTCGGTCTCTTTGAAATATGTATATAGTATGTATTTGGATATGTATAGTAACACTAATCTCATTTATCCATGCCCCCCACCTTTCCTTTTAGATGAGCACAGTTGGTTGTCTAAGTCTGTGAGTGTCTTTCTCTGTGGAAATATGTTCATTTGTGTGAGTTATTAGGTAACGCCTATAAGGGATAGCATAGGATATAGGTCTTTTGCTTTCCGACTTACCTCATGTTTTGTGATTATCTCCAGGCTCATCTCTGCTGCCTCAAAGAGCAGTGTTTCGTTGTTTTCCATGGCTAATATTTCTTTGTGTACATGGACCCCTTCCTCTTTATCCATTCACCCGTTGATGGACATTTTGGTTGCTTCCCATCTTGGCTATTTTGAATAAGGCTGCAGTGCAGCTTTTGCAGCCTGTGTCTTTTCGATTCTGGTCTTCTCAGGTGAGAGGCCCAGTGGTGTGCCTGCTGGATTGAATGGTACCTCAACTTTTACTTTTAATCGCAGTTCCTTTCTGTTCTCATTATTGGCTGTTAACCACTTGTCTTCTCCCAAGCACCTAGAGGTTACACAGTTCTCTACCACCCCATCAGCATTTATTGTTTGTAGACTTTTTGCTGACGGTCAGTCGACAGGTGTGAGTTGAAACCTTTTGGTTGATTAGATTGCATGAGTCTAATAATTCCTGAGGTTGAGCTTTTATCCATTTTCCTGTTTTTTTTATAAAGAGAGTGAGGAATACTTACCTCTTCATACTATCTTCTTGAAACATTTGCCTGTTTTGAATTATTTTGTCCATTCCCTACCTGAACACAATTCATGACAGCAGTTGTCCTTTACAGCCCTGAGTCCTTGTGAATTTTAAGTGACCATTAGCTGTGGGTTTAAAGCTGCTTTTGCGGGAAACGGCCACAAGGCGGCAGCATTTCTCCTTTACCAAATCTGATTACTAGGGCAACAGAGCCTTATTGGAAGTGGTGTGCTAGGTTGTAAATGAGAATGGAATGTGCCAGGAAAAAGCCCTTTAAGTTTATGTGTCATTACTTCTTGTTCGTATTTTTAACATAATTTTTATATTTTATCACAGCAAATTTGATTACAATGGTTTGTTTGTTCTAGGTGTGCAAGATGTGGTTCTTTCACCCATGTACATATATCTATTCTTCTTCGGAATCTTTTCCCATGTAGGTTATGACACAATGTTGAGTAGTCTTCTCTTGGTATTCTGTAGGTCTTTGGTGATTATATATTTCACGTGTGTTTGTATATCTCTGTTAACCTCAATATGGTGATGTATCCAGTCCTCACACCTTTCCATTTGGTGAACCATAAGTTTTTGTACT
Source organism: Balaenoptera borealis (assembly GCF_965194805.1). Classification (NCBI taxonomy): domain Eukaryota; kingdom Metazoa; phylum Chordata; class Mammalia; order Artiodactyla; family Balaenopteridae; genus Balaenoptera; species Balaenoptera borealis. The sequence goes on from NW_028123345.1 coordinate 149,895, forward strand.
GAATCTGTGATTGCCTTTCTCTGTGGAGATATCTTCTTTTGTATCAATTTTTAGGTAACACCTATATGTGATATGACAGGATATGTGTCTTTCGCTTTGTCCCTTACTACAAGTTGCGTGATTACTTCTAGACTCATCTATGGTGCTGCAAATGGCATTGTTTCATTTTTTCTCTAGCTCATATTCCATCTGTACATGTAGCAGTTCTTCTTTGTCCACCCATCTGTCGGTGGACTTTTTGGTGACTTCCATATCTTGGCTATTGTGCTACTATGCAATGCAGATTTGCCTGCCAGTGTCTTTCCAATTCTGTCTTCTTAGGTTATAGGTCCAGGTATAGGTCTACTGGATCATATGGTAGCTCAGCGTTAACCTTTGAAAGGCACCTCCTTTCTGTTCTCTTTAGTGGTTCTTTCCAGGTTACATCCCACTTAAAGTGGAGGGTATGCATTTCTCCACAGCACCTTTAGCATTTATTCTTTGTAGTGTTTTGGTGATGGTTATTCTGACTGGTGTGAACTGATACCTCTTTGTGGTTGAATTTGCATGTGTCTCATAATCTGTTGAAATTGAGCTTTAAGGCTGGTCCTTTTAATTTTTCAGGCTGTGAGTACAGCTTAGTTCTTCAAAGTGTTTTCTTAAAGTATGTGTCCTATTTTAGAAATTTTTGGCCATTACCTCCCTCAAGACATTTTGCGGTGACCATGAGCACAGGCTTAAATCTGCTTTTGCAGGTAACGTCCAGAGGGCGGCAGTCTTTCTACGTTCCCCACTCTGGTACAAGGGAAACAGACCTCCCGGCCAGTGGTGTTCCTCGGTTATAAATTAGAGTGGGATGTGCCTGAATAAACCCACAAATGCTGATGTCTCCTTACTTATGTTTGTCTTTTAAATTTAACTTATATTTATTATTGGAGTAATATTACATTGTGTACATGGAACAGTTCTTCTTGGTGCATTCCTCTGTTGATGGACATTTTCATTGCTTCCAAATGTTGGCTATGGTAAATATGGCTGGAGTGCAGGATTGCCAGCCTGTGACGTTTTGATTCTCATTTTCTCAGGAGATAGGCCCAGCAGTGGGTATGACTGACTGACGGGTAGCTCAATGTTTACCTTTTCAAGGCACTTCCATTGTGTTTTCATTAGAGGCTCTTACCACGTCCCCCTTAGAGCCGAGTGTACGCATTTCTCCACAGTCCCTTCAGCATTTATTTTTTGAAGCATTTTTGCTGAAGGCCATTCGACTGCTGTGAGCTGATAGGTTTTTGTAATTTGGGTTTGCATGTCTTTCCAAATTCCTAAAATACATCATTTTCCCACACCTTTTTCTTTTCCCTTAAAAGAAAAAAACTGTGAGTACAATATACCTCTTGAAATTGTCTTCTTGGAAGGTTGCCCTCTTTTGAAATTGCTGCTCCATTTTTGATCCCAGGATTTATTTGGAGGGCAGGTGTCATTTACAGAATTGCAAGTTGGTGAATATTTAGTGACCTTTAGCAGTGGGTGTAAAGCGGCTGTTGTGGGAAGTGGCCACAAGGAGGCAGCATTTCTCCATTCCCAAATCTGGGTACTAGGGCAGCAGAGCCTTTCTGGAAGTCATGTTCCTAGGTTGTAAATTAGAATGGCATGTGCCAGGAGAAACCCCCATAAGTTTATGTCTCATTACTTCTTGTTTTTGTTAATTGTTTTAATCGGGGTAAAGATTAGAATATTGTTTGTCCTAGGGGTACACAATCTGGTTCATTTGTATATTATATATGTCTATTCTACCGACCCTCTTCCCATGTAAAATATTACATAGTGTTCTGTAGACCTCCCTTGCTATATGGTCGGTCTCTTTGAAATATGTATATAGTATGTATTTGGATATGTATAGTAACACTAATCTCATTTATCCATGCCCCCCACCTTTCCTTTTAGATGAGCACAGTTGGTTGTCTAAGTCTGTGAGTGTCTTTCTCTGTGGAAATATGTTCATTTGTGTCAGTTATTAGGTAACGCCTATAAGGGATAGCATAGGATATAGGTCTTTTGCTTTCCGACTTACCTCATGTTTTGTGATTATCTCCAGGCTCATCTCTGCTGCCTCAAAGAGCAGTGTTTCGTTGTTTTCCATGGCTAATATTTCTTTGTGTACATGGACCCCTTCCTCTTTATCCATTCACCCGTTGATGGACATTTTGGTTGCTTCCCATCTTGGCTATTTTGAATAAGGCTGCAGTGCAGCTTTTGCAGCCTGTGTCTTTTCGATTCTGGTCTTCTCAGGTGAGAGGCCCAGTGGTGTGCCTGCTGGATTGAATGGTACCTCAACTTTTACTTTTAATCGCAGTTCCTTTCTGTTCTCATTATTGGCTGTTAACCACTTGTCTTCTCCCAAGCACCTAGAGGTTACACAGTTCTCTACCACCCCATCAGCATTTATTGTTTGTAGACTTTTTGCTGACGGTCAGTCGACAGGTGTGAGTTGAAACCTTTTGGTTGATTAGATTGCATGAGTCTAATAATTCCTGAGGTTGAGCTTTTATCCATTTTCCTGTTTTTTTATAAAGAGAGTGAGGAATACTTACCTCTTCATACTATCTTCTTGAAACATTTGCCTGTTTTGAATTATTTTGTCCATTCCCTACCTGAACACAATTCATGACAGCAGTTGTCCTTTACAGCCCTGAGTCCTTGTGAATTTTAAGTGACCATTAGCTGTGGGTTTAAAGCTGCTTTTGCGGGAAACGGCCACAAGGCGGCAGCATTTCTCCTTTACCAAATCTGATTACTAGGGCAACAGAGCCTTATTGGAAGTGGTGTGCTAGGTTGTAAATGAGAATGGAATGTGCCAGGAAAAAGCCCTTTAAGTTTATGTGTCATTACTTCTTGTTCGTATTTTTAACATAATTTTTATATTTTATCACAGCAAATTTGATTACAATGGTTTGTTTGTTCTAGGTGTGCAAGATGTGGTTCTTTCACCCATGTACATATATCTATTCTTCTTCGGAATCTTTTCCCATGTAGGTTATGACACAATGTTGAGTAGTCTTCTCTTGGTATTCTGTAGGTCTTTGGTGATTATATATTTCACGTGTGTTTGTATATCTCTGTTAACCTCAATATGGTGATGTATCCAATCCTCACACCTTTCCATTTGGTGAACCATAAGTTTTTGTACTGAATCTGTGATTGCCTTTCTCTGTGGAGATATCTTCTTTTGTATCAATTTTTAGGTAACACCTATATGTGATATGACAGGATATGTGTCTTTCGCTTTGTCCCTTACTACAAGGTGCGTGATTACTTCTAGACTCATCTATGGTGCTGCAAATGGCATTGTTTCATTTTTTCTCTAGCTCATATTCCATCTGTACATGTAGCAGTTCTTCTTTGTCCACCCATCTGTCGGTGGACTTTTTGGTGACTTCCATATCTTGGCTATTGTGCTACTATGCAATGCAGATTTGCCTGCCAGTGTCTTTCCAATTCTGTCTTCTTAGGTTATAGGTCCAGGTATAGGTCTACTGGATCATATGGTAGCTCAGCGTTAACCTTTGAAAGGCACCTCCTTTCTGTTCTCTTTAGTGGTTCTTTCCAGGTTACATCCCACTTAAAGTGGAGGGTATGCATTTCTCCACAGCACCTTTAGCATTTATTCTTTGTAGTGTTTTGGTGATGGTTATTCTGACTGGTGTGAACTGATACCTCTTTGTGGTTGAATTTGCATGTGTCTCATAATCTGTTGAAATTGAGCTTTAAGGCTGGTCCTTTTAATTTTTCAGGCTGTGAGTAGAGCTTAGTTCTTCAAAGTGTTTTCTTAAAGTATGTGTCCTATTTTAGAAATTTTTGGCCATTACCTCCCTCAAGACATTTTGCGGTGACCATGAGCACAGGCTTAAATCTGCTTTTGCAGGTAACGTCCAGAGGGCGGCAGTCTTTCTACGTTCCCCACTCTGGTACAAGGGAAACAGACCTCCCGGCCAGTGGTGTTCCTCGGTTATAAATTAGAGTGGGATGTGCCTGAATAAACCCACAAATGCTGATGTCTCCTTACTTATGTTTGTCTTTTAAATTTAACTTATATTTATTAGTGGAGTAATATTACATTGTGTACATGGAACAGTTCTTCTTGGTGCATTCCTCTGTTGATGGACATTTTCATTGCTTCCAAATGTTGGCTATGGTAAATATGGCTGGAGTGCAGGATTGCCAGCCTGTGACGTTTTGATTCTCATTTTCTCAGGAGATAGGCCCAGCAGTGGGTATGACTGACTGACGGGTAGCTCAATGTTTACCTTTTCAAGGCACTTCCATTGTGTTTTCATTAGAGGCTCTTACCACGTCCCCCTTAGAGCCGAGTGTACGCATTTCTCCACAGTCCCTTCAGCATTTATTTTTTATTTTATTATTTATTTATTATTTTATTTTTGGCTGTGTTGGGTTTTCGTTTCTGTGCGAGGGCTTTCTCTAGTTGCGGCAAGCGGGGGCCACTCTTCATTGCGATGCGCGGGCCTCTCACTATCGCGGCCTCTCTTGTTGCGGAGCACAGGCTCCAGACGCGCAGGCTCAGTAGTTGTGGCTCACGGGCCTAGTTGCTCCGCGGCATGTGGGATCTTCCCAGACCAGGGCTCGAACCCGTGTCCCCTGCATTGGCAGGCAGATTCTCGACCACTGCGCCACCGGGGAAGCCCCAGCATTTATTTTTTGAAGCATTTTTGCTGAAGGCCATTCGACTGCTGTGAGCTGATAGGTTTTTGTAATTTGGGTTTGCATGTCTTTCCAAATTCCTAAAATACATCATTTTCCCACACCTTTTTCTTTTCCCTTAAAAGAAAAAAACTGTGAGTACAATATACCTCTTGAAATTGTCTTCTTGGAAGGTTGCCCTCTTTTGAAATTGCTGCTCCATTTTTGATCCCAGGATTTATTTGGAGGGCAGGTGTCATTTACAGAATTGCAAGTTGGTGAATATTTAGTGACCTTTAGCAGTGGGTGTAAAGCGGCTGTTGTGGGAAGTGGCCACAAGGAGGCAGCATTTCTCCATTCCCAAATCTGGGTACTAGGGCAGCAGAGCCTTTCTGGAAGTCATGTTCCTAGGTTGTAAATTAGAATGGCATGTGCCAGGAGAAACCCCCATAAGTTTATGTCTCATTACTTCTTGTTTTTGTTAATTGTTTTAATCGGGGTAAAGATTAGAATATTGTTTGTCCTAGGGGTACACAATCTGGTTCATTTGTATATTATATATGTCTATTCTACCGACCCTCTTCCCATGTAAAATATTACATAGTGTTCTGTAGACCTCCCTTGCTATATGGTCGGTCTCTTTGAAATATGTATATAGTATGTATTTGGATATGTATAGTAACACTAATCTCATTTATCCATGCCCCCCACCTTTCCTTTTAGATGAGCACAGTTGGTTGTCTAAGTCTGTGAGTGTCTTTCTCTGTGGAAATATGTTCATTTGTGTCAGTTATTAGGTAACGCCTATAAGGGATAGCATAGGATATAGGTCTTTTGCTTTCCGACTTACCTCATGTTTTGTGATTATCTCCAGGCTCATCTCTGCTGCCTCAAAGAGCAGTGTTTCGTTGTTTTCCATGGCTAATATTTCTTTGTGTACATGGACCCCTTCCTCTTTATCCATTCACCCGTTGATGGACATTTTGGTTGCTTCCCATCTTGGCTATTTTGAATAAGGCTGCAGTGCAGCTTTTGCAGCCTGTGTCTTTTCGATTCTGGTCTTCTCAGGTGAGAGGCCCAGTGGTGTGCCTGCTGGATTGAATGGTACCTCAACTTTTACTTTTAATCGCAGTTCCTTTCTGTTCTCATTATTGGCTGTTAACCACTTGTCTTCTCCCAAGCACCTAGAGGTTACACAGTTCTCTACCACCCCATCAGCATTTATTGTTTGTAGACTTTTTGCTGACGGTCAGTCGACAGGTGTGAGTTGAAACCTTTTGGTTGATTAGATTGCATGAGTCTAATAATTCCTGAGGTTGAGCTTTTATCCATTTTCCTGTTTTTTTATAAAGAGAGTGAGGAATACTTACCTCTTCATACTATCTTCTTGAAACATTTGCCTGTTTTGAATTATTTTGTCCATTCCCTACCTGAACACAATTCATGACAGCAGTTGTCCTTTACAGCCCTGAGTCCTTGTGAATTTTAAGTGACCATTAGCTGTGGGTTTAAAGCTGCTTTTGCGGGAAACGGCCACAAGGCGGCAGCATTTCTCCTTTACCAAATCTGATTACTAGGGCAACAGAGCCTTATTGGAAGTGGTGTGCTAGGTTGTAAATGAGAATGGAATGTGCCAGGAAAAAGCCCTTTAAGTTTATGTGTCATTACTTCTTGTTCGTATTTTTAACATAATTTTTATATTTTATCACAGCAAATTTGATTACAATGGTTTGTTTGTTCTAGGTGTGCAAGATGTGGTTCTTTCACCCATGTACATATATCTATTCTTCTTCGGAATCTTTTCCCATGTAGGTTATGACACAATGTTGAGTAGTCTTCTCTTGGTATTCTGTAGGTCTTTGGTGATTATATATTTCACGTGTGTTTGTATATCTCTGTTAACCTCAATATGGTGATGTATCCAATCCTCACACCTTTCCATTTGGTGAACCATAAGTTTTTGTACTGAATCTGTGATTGCCTTTCTCTGTGGAGATATCTTCTTTTGTATCAATTTTTAGGTAACACCTATATGTGATATGACAGGATATGTGTCTTTCGCTTTGTCCCTTACTACAAGTTGCGTGATTACTTCTAGACTCATCTATGGTGCTGCAAATGGCATTGTTTCATTTTTTCTCTAGCTCATATTCCATCTGTACATGTAGCAGTTCTTCTTTGTCCACCCATCTGTCGGTGGACTTTTTGGTGACTTCCATATCTTGGCTATTGTGCTACTATGCAATGCAGATTTGCCTGCCAGTGTCTTTCCAATTCTGTCTTCTTAGGTTATAGGTCCAGGTATAGGTCTACTGGATCATATGGTAGCTCAGCGTTAACCTTTGAAAGGCACCTCCTTTCTGTTCTCTTTAGTGGTTCTTTCCAGGTTACATCCCACTTAAAGTGGAGGGTATGCATTTCTCCACAGCACCTTTAGCATTTATTCTTTGTAGTGTTTTGGTGATGGTTATTCTGACTGGTGTGAGCTGATACCTCTTTGTGGTTGAATTTGCATGTGTCTCATAATCTGTTGAAATTGAGCTTTAAGGCTGGTCCTTTTAATTTTTCAGGCTGTGAGTACAGCTTAGTTCTTCAAAGTGTTTTCTTAAAGTATGTGTCCTATTTTAGAAATTTTTGGCCATTACCTCCCTCAAGACATTTTGCGGTGACCATGAGCACAGGCTTAAATCTGCTTTTGCAGGTAACGTCCAGAGGGCGGCAGTCTTTCTACGTTCCCCACTCTGGTACAAGGGAAACAGACCTCCCGGCCAGTGGTGTTCCTCGGTTATAAATTAGAGTGGGATGTGCCTGAATAAACCCACAAATGCTGATGTCTCCTTACTTATGTTTGTCTTTTAAATTTAACTTATATTTATTAGTGGAGTAATATTACATTGTGTACATGGAACAGTTCTTCTTGGTGCATTCCTCTGTTGATGGACATTTTCATTGCTTCCAAATGTTGGCTATGGTAAATATGGCTGGAGTGCAGGATTGCCAGCCTGTGACGTTTTGATTCTCATTTTCTCAGGAGATAGGCCCAGCAGTGGGTATGACTGACTGACGGGTAGCTCAATGTTTACCTTTTCAAGGCACTTCCATTGTGTTTTCATTAGAGGCTCTTACCACGTCCCCCTTAGAGCCGAGTGTACGCATTTCTCCACAGTCCCTTCAGCATTTATTTTTTATTTTATTATTTATTTATTATTTTATTTTTGGCTGTGTTGGGTTTTCGTTTCTGTGCGAGGGCTTTCTCTAGTTGCGGCAAGCGGGGGCCACTCTTCATTGCGATGCGCGGGCCTCTCACTATCGCGGCCTCTCTTGTTGCGGAGCACAGGCTCCAGACGCGCAGGCTCAGTAGTTGTGGCTCACGGGCCTAGTTGCTCCGCGGCATGTGGGATCTTCCCAGACCAGGGCTCGAACCCGTGTCCCCTGCATTGGCAGGCAGATTCTCGACCACTGCGCCACCGGGGAAGCCCCAGCATTTATTTCTTGAAGCATTTTTGCTGAAGGCCATTCGACTGCTGTGAGCTGATAGGTTTTTGTAATTTGGGTTTGCATGTCTTTCCAAATTCCTAAAATACATCATTTTCCCACACCTTTTTCTTTTCCCTTAAAAGAAAAAAACTGTGAGTACAATATACCTCTTGAAATTGTCTTCTTGGAAGGTTGCCCTCTTTTGAAATTGCTGCTCCATTTTTGATCCCAGGATTTATTTGGAGGGCAGGTGTCATTTACAGAATTGCAAGTTGGTGAATATTTAGTGACCTTTAGCAGTGGGTGTAAAGCGGCTGTTGTGGGAAGTGGCCACAAGGAGGCAGCATTTCTCCATTCCCAAATCTGGGTACTAGGGCAGCAGAGCCTTTCTGGAAGTCATGTTCCTAGGTTGTAAATTAGAATGGCATGTGCCAGGAGAAACCCCCATAAGTTTATGTCTCATTACTTCTTGTTTTTGTTAATTGTTTTAATCGGGGTAAAGATTAGAATATTGTTTGTCCTAGGGGTACACAATCTGGTTCATTTGTATATTATATATGTCTATTCTACCGACCCTCTTCCCATGTAAAATATTACATAGTGTTCTGTAGACCTCCCTTGCTATATGGTCGGTCTCTTTGAAATATGTATATAGTATGTATTTGGATATGTATAGTAACACTAATCTCATTTATCCATGCCCCCCACCTTTCCTTTTAGATGAGCACAGTTGGTTGTCTAAGTCTGTGAGTGTCTTTCTCTGTGGAAATATGTTCATTTGTGTGAGTTATTAGGTAACGCCTATAAGGGATAGCATAGGATATAGGTCTTTTGCTTTCCGACTTACCTCATGTTTTGTGATTATCTCCAGGCTCATCTCTGCTGCCTCAAAGAGCAGTGTTTCGTTGTTTTCCATGGCTAATATTTCTTTGTGTACATGGACCCCTTCCTCTTTATCCATTCACTCGTTGATGGACATTTTGGTTGCTTCCCATCTTGGCTATTTTGAATAAGGCTGCAGTGCAGCTTTTGCAGCCTGTGTCTTTTCGATTCTGGTCTTCTCAGGTGAGAGGCCCAGTGGTGTGCCTGCTGGATTGAATGGTACCTCAACTTTTACTTTTAATCGCAGTTCCTTTCTGTTCTCATTATTGGCTGTTAACCACTTGTCTTCTCCCAAGCACCTAGAGGTTACACAGTTCTCTACCACCCCATCAGCATTTATTGTTTGTAGACTTTTTGCTGACGGTCAGTCGACAGGTGTGAGTTGAAACCTTTTGGTTGATTAGATTGCATGAGTCTAATAATTCCTGAGGTTGAGCTTTTATCCATTTTCCTGTTTTTTTTATAAAGAGAGTGAGGAATACTTACCTCTTCATACTATCTTCTTGAAACATTTGCCTGTTTTGAATTATTTTGTCCATTCCCTACCTGAACACAATTCATGACAGCAGTTGTCCTTTACAGCCCTGAGTCCTTGTGAATTTTAAGTGACCATTAGCTGTGGGTTTAAAGCTGCTTTTGCGGGAAACGGCCACAAGGCGGCAGCATTTCTCCTTTACCAAATCTGATTACTAGGGCAACAGAGCCTTATTGGAAGTGGTGTGCTAGGTTGTAAATGAGAATGGAATGTGCCAGGAAAAAGCCCTTTAAGTTTATGTGTCATTACTTCTTGTTCGTATTTTTAACATAATTTTTATATTTTATCACAGCAAATTTGATTACAATGGTTTGTTTGTTCTAGGTGTGCAAGATGTGGTTCTTTCACCCATGTACATATATCTATTCTTCTTCGGAATCTTTTCCCATGTAGGTTATGACACAATGTTGAGTAGTCTTCTCTTGGTATTCTGTAGGTCTTTGGTGATTATATATTTCACGTGTGTTTGTATATCTCTGTTAACCTCAATATGGTGATGTATCCAATCCTCACACCTTTCCATTTGGTGAACCATAAGTTTTTGTACTGAATCTGTGATTGCCTTTCTCTGTGGAGATATCTTCTTTTGTATCAATTTTTAGGTAACACCTATATGTGATATGACAGGATATGTGTCTTTCGCTTTGTCCCTTACTACAAGTTGCGTGATTACTTCTAGACTCATCTATGGTGCTGCAAATGGCATTGTTTCATTTTTTCTCTAGCTCATATTCCATCTGTACATGTAGCAGTTCTTCTTTGTCCACCCATCTGTCGGTGGACTTTTTGGTGACTTCCATATCTTGGCTATTGTGCTACTATGCAATGCAGATTTGCCTGCCAGTGTCTTTCCAATTCTGTCTTCTTAGGTTATAGGTCCAGGTATAGGTCTACTGGATCATATGGTAGCTCAGCGTTAACCTTTGAAAGGCACCTCCTTTCTGTTCTCTTTAGTGGTTCTTTCCAGGTTACATCCCACTTAAAGTGGAGGGTATGCATTTCTCCACAGCACCTTTAGCATTTATTCTTTGTAGTGTTTTGGTGATGGTTATTCTGACTGGTGTGAACTGATACCTCTTTGTGGTTGAATTTGCATGTGTCTCATAATCTGTTGAAATTGAGCTTTAAGGCTGGTCCTTTTAATTTTTCAGGCTGTGAGTACAGCTTAGTTCTTCAAAGTGTTTTCTTAAAGTATGTGTCCTATTTTAGAAATTTTTGGCCATTACCTCCCTCAAGACATTTTGCGGTGACCATGAGCACAGGCTTAAATCTGCTTTTGCAGGTAACGTCCAGAGGGCGGCAGTCTTTCTACGTTCCCCACTCTGGTACAAGGGAAACAGACCTCCCGGCCAGTGGTGTTCCTCGGTTATAAATTAGAGTGGGATGTGCCTGAATAAACCCACAAATGCTGATGTCTCCTTACTTATGTTTGTCTTTTAAATTTAACTTATATTTATTAGTGGAGTAATATTACATTGTGTACATGGAACAGTTCTTCTTGGTGCATTCCTCTGTTGATGGACATTTTCATTGCTTCCAAATGTTGGCTATGGTAAATATGGCTGGAGTGCAGGATTGCCAGCCTGTGACGTTTTGATTCTCATTTTCTCAGGAGATAGGCCCAGCAGTGGGTATGACTGACTGACGGGTAGCTCAATGTTTACCTTTTCAAGGCACTTCCATTGTGTTTTCATTAGAGGCTCTTACCACGTCCCCCTTAGAGCCGAGTGTACGCATTTCTCCACAGTCCCTTCAGCATTTATTTTTTATTTTATTATTTATTTATTATTTTATTTTTGGCTGTGTTGGGTTTTCGTTTCTGTGCGAGGGCTTTCTCTAGTTGCGGCAAGCGGGGGCCACTCTTCATTGCGATGCGCGGGCCTCTCACTATCGCGGCCTCTCTTGTTGCGGAGCACAGGCTCCAGACGCGCAGGCTCAGTAGTTGTGGCTCACGGGCCTAGTTGCTCCGCGGCATGTGGGATCTTCCCAGACCAGGGCTCGAACCCGTGTCCCCTGCATTGGCAGGCAGATTCTCGACCACTGCGCCACCGGGGAAGCCCCAGCATTTATTTTTTGAAGCATTTTTGCTGAAGGCCATTCGACTGCTGTGAGCTGATAGGTTTTTGTAATTTGGGTTTGCATGTCTTTCCAAATTCCTAAAATACATCATTTTCCCACACCTTTTTCTTTTCCCTTAAAAGAAAAAAACTGTGAGTACAATATACCTCTTGAAATTGTCTTCTTGGAAGGTTGCCCTCTTTTGAAATTGCTGCTCCATTTTTGATCCCAGGATTTATTTGGAGGGCAGGTGTCATTTACAGAATTGCAAGTTGGTGAATATTTAGTGACCTTTAGCAGTGGGTGTAAAGCGGCTGTTGTGGGAAGTGGCCACAAGGAGGCAGCATTTCTCCATTCCCAAATCTGGGTACTAGGGCAGCAGAGCCTTTCTGGAAGTCATGTTCCTAGGTTGTAAATTAGAATGGCATGTGCCAGGAGAAACCCCCATAAGTTTATGTCTCATTACTTCTTGTTTTTGTTAATTGTTTTAATCGGGGTAAAGATTAGAATATTGTTTGTCCTAGGGGTACACAATCTGGTTCATTTGTATATTATATATGTCTATTCTACCGACCCTCTTCCCATGTAAAATATTACATAGTGTTCTGTAGACCTCCCTTGCTATATGGTCGGTCTCTTTGAAATATGTATATAGTATGTATTTGGATATGTATAGTAACACTAATCTCATTTATCCATGCCCCCCACCTTTCCTTTTAGATGAGCACAGTTGGTTGTCTAAGTCTGTGAGTGTCTTTCTCTGTGGAAATATGTTCATTTGTGTGAGTTATTAGGTAACGCCTATAAGGGATAGCATAGGATATAGGTCTTTTGCTTTCCGACTTACCTCATGTTTTGTGATTATCTCCAGGCTCATCTCTGCTGCCTCAAAGAGCAGTGTTTCGTTGTTTTCCATGGCTAATATTTCTTTGTGTACATGGACCCCTTCCTCTTTATCCATTCACCCGTTGATGGACATTTTGGTTGCTTCCCATCTTGGCTATTTTGAATAAGGCTGCAGTGCAGCTTTTGCAGCCTGTGTCTTTTCGATTCTGGTCTTCTCAGGTGAGAGGCCCAGTGGTGTGCCTGCTGGATTGAATGGTACCTCAACTTTTACTTTTAATCGCAGTTCCTTTCTGTTCTCATTATTGGCTGTTAACCACTTGTCTTCTCCCAAGCACCTAGAGGTTACACAGTTCTCTACCACCCCATCAGCATTTATTGTTTGTAGACTTTTTGCTGACGGTCAGTCGACAGGTGTGAGTTGAAACCTTTTGGTTGATTAGATTGCATGAGTCTAATAATTCCTGAGGTTGAGCTTTTATCCATTTTCCTGTTTTTTTTATAAAGAGAGTGAGGAATACTTACCTCTTCATACTATCTTCTTGAAACATTTGCCTGTTTTGAATTATTTTGTCCATTCCCTACCTGAACACAATTCATGACAGCAGTTGTCCTTTACAGCCCTGAGTCCTTGTGAATTTTAAGTGACCATTAGCTGTGGGTTTAAAGCTGCTTTTGCGGGAAACGGCCACAAGGCGGCAGCATTTCTCCTTTACCAAATCTGATTACTAGGGCAACAGAGCCTTATTGGAAGTGGTGTGCTAGGTTGTAAATGAGAATGGAATGTGCCAGGAAAAAGCCCTTTAAGTTTATGTGTCATTACTTCTTGTTCGTATTTTTAACATAATTTTTATATTTTATCACAGCAAATTTGATTACAATGGTTTGTTTGTTCTAGGTGTGCAAGATGTGGTTCTTTCACCCATGTACATATATCTATTCTTCTTCGGAATCTTTTCCCATGTAGGTTATGACACAATGTTGAGTAGTCTTCTCTTGGTATTCTGTAGGTCTTTGGTGATTATATATTTCACGTGTGTTTGTATATCTCTGTTAACCTCAATATGGTGATGTATCCAGTCCTCACACCTTTCCATTTGGTGAACCATAAGTTTTTGTACTGAATCTGTGATTGCCTTTCTCTGTGGAGATATCTTCTTTTGTATCAATTTTTAGGTAACACCTATATGTGATATGACAGGATATGTGTCTTTCGCTTTGTCCCTTACTACAAGTTGCGTGATTACTTCTAGACTCATCTATGGTGCTGCAAATGGCATTGTTTCATTTTTTCTCTAGCTCATATTCCATCTGTACATGTAGCAGTTCTTCTTTGTCCACCCATCTGTCGGTGGACTTTTTGGTGACTTCCATATCTTGGCTATTGTGCTACTATGCAATGCAGATTTGCCTGCCAGTGTCTTTCCAATTCTGTCTTCTTAGGTTATAGGTCCAGGTATAGGTCTACTGGATCATATGGTAGCTCAGCGTTAACCTTTGAAAGGCACCTCCTTTCTGTTCTCTTTAGTGGTTCTTTCCAGGTTACATCCCACTTAAAGTGGAGGGTATGCATTTCTCCACAGCACCTTTAGCATTTATTCTTTGTAGTGTTTTGGTGATGGTTATTCTGACTGGTGTGAGCTGATACCTCTTTGTGCTTGAATTTGCATGTGTCTCATAATCTGTTGAAATTGAGCTTTAAGGCTGGTCCTTTTAATTTTTCAGGCTGTGAGTACAGCTTAGTTCTTCAAAGTGTTTTCTTAAAGTATGTGTCCTATTTTAGAAATTTTTGGCCATTACCTCCCTCAAGACATTTTGCGGTGACCATGAGCACAGGCTTAAATCTGCTTTTGCAGGTAACGTCCAGAGGGCGGCAGTCTTTCTACGTTCCCCACTCTGGTACAAGGGAAACAGACCTCCCGGCCAGTGGTGTTCCTCGGTTATAAATTAGAGTGGGATGTGCCTGAATAAACCCACAAATGCTGATGTCTCCTTACTTATGTTTGTCTTTTAAATTTAACTTATATTTATTAGTGGAGTAATATTACATTGTGTACATGGAACAGTTCTTCTTGGTGCATTCCTCTGTTGATGGACATTTTCATTGCTTCCAAATGTTGGCTATGGTAAATATGGCTGGAGTGCAGGATTGCCAGCCTGTGACGTTTTGATTCTCATTTTCTCAGGAGATAGGCCCAGCAGTGGGTATGACTGACTGACGGGTAGCTCAATGTTTACCTTTTCAAGGCACTTCCATTGTGTTTTCATTAGAGGCTCTTACCACGTCCCCCTTAGAGCCGAGTGTACGCATTTCTCCACAGTCCCTTCAGCATTTATTTTTTATTTTATTATTTATTTATTATTTTATTTTTGGCTGTGTTGGGTTTTCGTTTCTGTGCGAGGGCTTTCTCTAGTTGCGGCAAGCGGGGGCCACTCTTCATTGCGATGCGCGGGCCTCTCACTATCGCGGCCTCTCTTGTTGCGGAGCACAGGCTCCAGACGCGCAGGCTCAGTAGTTGTGGCTCACGGGCCTAGTTGCTCCGCGGCATGTGGGATCTTCCCAGACCAGGGCTCGAACCCGTGTCCCCTGCATTGGCAGGCAGATTCTCGACCACTGCGCCACCGGGGAAGCCCCAGCATTTATTTTTTGAAGCAATTTTGCTGAAGGCCATTCGACTGCTGTGAGCTGATAGGTTTTTGTAATTTGGGTTTGCATGTCTTTCCAAATTCCTAAAATACATCATTTTCCCACACCTTTTTCTTTTCCCTTAAAAGAAAAAAACTGTGAGTACAATATACCTCTTGAAATTGTCTTCTTGGAAGGTTGCCCTCTTTTGAAATTGCTGCTCCATTTTTGATCCCAGGATTTATTTGGAGGGCAGGTGTCATTTACAGAATTGCAAGTTGGTGAATATTTAGTGACCTTTAGCAGTGGGTGTAAAGCGGCTGTTGTGGGAAGTGGCCACAAGGAGGCAGCATTTCTCCATTCCCAAATCTGGGTACTAGGGCAGCAGAGCCTTTCTGGAAGTCATGTTCCTAGGTTGTAAATTAGAATGGCATGTGCCAGGAGAAACCCCCATAAGTTTATGTCTCATTACTTCTTGTTTTTGTTAATTGTTTTAATCGGGGTAAAGATTAGAATATTGTTTGTCCTAGGGGTACACAATCTGGTTCATTTGTATATTATATATGTCTATTCTACCGACCCTCTTCCCATGTAAAATATTACATAGTGTTCTGTAGACCTCCCTTGCTATATGGTCGGTCTCTTTGAAATATGTATATAGTATGTATTTGGATATGTATAGTAACACTAATCTCATTTATCCATGCCCCCCACCTTTCCTTTTAGATGAGCACAGTTGGTTGTCTAAGTCTGTGAGTGTCTTTCTCTGTGGAAATATGTTCATTTGTGTGAGTTATTAGGTAACGCCTATAAGGGATAGCATAGGATATAGGTCTTTTGCTTTCCGACTTACCTCATGTTTTGTGATTATCTCCAGGCTCATCTCTGCTGCCTCAAAGAGCAGTGTTTCGTTGTTTTCCATGGCTAATATTTCTTTGTGTACATGGACCCCTTCCTCTTTATCCATTCACCCGTTGATGGACATTTTGGTTGCTTCCCATCTTGGCTATTTTGAATAAGGCTGCAGTGCAGCTTTTGCAGCCTGTGTCTTTTCGATTCTGGTCTTCTCAGGTGAGAGGCCCAGTGGTGTGCCTGCTGGATTGAATGGTACCTCAACTTTTACTTTTAATCGCAGTTCCTTTCTGTTCTCATTATTGGCTGTTAACCACTTGTCTTCTCCCAAGCACCTAGAGGTTACACAGTTCTCTACCACCCCATCAGCATTTATTGTTTGTAGACTTTTTGCTGACGGTCAGTCGACAGGTGTGAGTTGAAACCTTTTGGTTGATTAGATTGCATGAGTCTAATAATTCCTGAGGTTGAGCTTTTATCCATTTTCCTGTTTTTTTATAAAGAGAGTGAGGAATACTTACCTCTTCATACTATCTTCTTGAAACATTTGCCTGTTTTGAATTATTTTGTCCATTCCCTACCTGAACACAATTCATGACAGCAGTTGTCCTTTACAGCCCTGAGTCCTTGTGAATTTTAAGTGACCATTAGCTGTGGGTTTAAAGCTGCTTTTGCGGGAAACGGCCACAAGGCGGCAGCATTTCTCCTTTACCAAATCTGATTACTAGGGCAACAGAGCCTTATTGGAAGTGGTGTGCTAGGTTGTAAATGAGAATGGAATGTGCCAGGAAAAAGCCCTTTAAGTTTATGTGTCATTACTTCTTGTTCGTATTTTTAACATAATTTTTATATTTTATCACAGCAAATTTGATTACAATGGTTTGTTTGTTCTAGGTGTGCAAGATGTGGTTCTTTCACCCATGTACATATATCTATTCTTCTTCGGAATCTTTTCCCATGTAGGTTATGACACAATGTTGAGTAGTCTTCTCTTGGTATTCTGTAGGTCTTTGGTGATTATATATTTCACGTGTGTTTGTATATCTCTGTTAACCTCAATATGGTGATGTATCCAATCCTCACACCTTTCCATTTGGTGAACCATAAGTTTTTGTACTGAATCTGTGATTGCCTTTCTCTGTGGAGATATCTTCTTTTGTATCAATTTTTAGGTAACACCTATATGTGATATGACAGGATATGTGTCTTTCGCTTTGTCCCTTACTACAAGTTGCGTGATTACTTCTAGACTCATCTATGGTGCTGCAAATGGCATTGTTTCATTTTTTCTCTAGCTCATATTCCATCTGTACATGTAGCAGTTCTTCTTTGTCCACCCATCTGTCGGTGGACTTTTTGGTGACTTCCATATCTTGGCTATTGTGCTACTATGCAATGCAGATTTGCCTGCCCGTGTCTTTCCAATTCTGTCTTCTTAGGTTATAGGTCCAGGTATAGGTCTACTGGATCATATGGTAGCTCAGCGTTAACCTTTGAAAGGCACCTCCTTTCTGTTCTCTTTAGTGGTTCTTTCCAGGTTACATCCCACTTAAAGTGGAGGGTATGCATTTCTCCACAGCACCTTTAGCATTTATTCTTTGTAGTGTTTTGGTGATGGTTATTCTGACTGGTGTGAGCTGATACCTCTTTGTGGTTGAATTTGCATGTGTCTCATAATCTGTTGAAATTGAGCTTTAAGGCTGGTCCTTTTAATTTTTCAGGCTGTGAGTAGAGCTTAGTTCTTCAAAGTGTTTTCTTAAAGTATGTGTCCTATTTTAGAAATTTTTGGCCATTACCTCCCTCAAGACATTTTGCGGTGACCATGAGCACAGGCTTAAATCTGCTTTTGCAGGTAACGTCCAGAGGGCGGCAGTCTTTCTACGTTCCCCACTCTGGTACAAGGGAAACAGACCTCCCGGCCAGTGGTGTTCCTCGGTTATAAATTAGAGTGGGATGTGCCTGAATAAACCCACAAATGCTGATGTCTCCTTACTTATGTTTGTCTTTTAAATTTAACTTATATTTATTAGTGGAGTAATATTACATTGTGTACATGGAACAGTTCTTCTTGGTGCATTCCTCTGTTGATGGACATTTTCATTGCTTCCAAATGTTGGCTATGGTAAATATGGCTGGAGTGCAGGATTGCCAGCCTGTGACGTTTTGATTCTCATTTTCTCAGGAGATAGGCCCAGCAGTGGGTATGACTGACTGACGGGTAGCTCAATGTTTACCTTTTCAAGGCACTTCCATTGTGTTTTCATTAGAGGCTCTTACCACGTCCCCCTTAGAGCCGAGTGTACGCATTTCTCCACAGTCCCTTCAGCATTTATTTTTTATTTTATTATTTATTTATTATTTTATTTTTGGCTGTGTTGGGTTTTCGTTTCTGTGCGAGGGCTTTCTCTAGTTGCGGCAAGCGGGGGCCACTCTTCATTGCGATGCGCGGGCCTCTCACTATCGCGGCCTCTCTTGTTGCGGAGCACAGGCTCCAGACGCGCAGGCTCAGTAGTTGTGGCTCACGGGCCTAGTTGCTCCGCGGCATGTGGGATCTTCCCAGACCAGGGCTCGAACCCGTGTCCCCTGCATTGGCAGGCAGATTCTCGACCACTGCGCCACCGGGGAAGCCCCAGCATTTATTTTTTGAAGCATTTTTGCTGAAGGCCATTCGACTGCTGTGAGCTGATAGGTTTTTGTAATTTGGGTTTGCATGTCTTTCCAAATTCCTAAAATACATCATTTTCCCACACCTTTTTCTTTTCCCTTAAAAGAAAAAAACTGTGAGTACAATATACCTCTTGAAATTGTCTTCTTGGAAGGTTGCCCTCTTTTGAAATTGC
Organism: Balaenoptera borealis; assembly: GCF_965194805.1. Taxonomy (NCBI): domain Eukaryota; kingdom Metazoa; phylum Chordata; class Mammalia; order Artiodactyla; family Balaenopteridae; genus Balaenoptera; species Balaenoptera borealis. The sequence goes on from NW_028123345.1 coordinate 168,682, forward strand.
TGCTCCATTTTTGATCCCAGGATTTATTTGGAGGGCAGGTGTCATTTACAGAATTGCAAGTTGGTGAATATTTAGTGACCTTTAGCAGTGGGTGTAAAGCGGCTGTTGTGGGAAGTGGCCACAAGGAGGCAGCATTTCTCCATTCCCAAATCTGGGTACTAGGGCAGCAGAGCCTTTCTGGAAGTCATGTTCCTAGGTTGTAAATTAGAATGGCATGTGCCAGGAGAAACCCCCATAAGTTTATGTCTCATTACTTCTTGTTTTTGTTAATTGTTTTAATCGGGGTAAAGATTAGAATATTGTTTGTCCTAGGGGTACACAATCTGGTTCATTTGTATATTATATATGTCTATTCTACCGACCCTCTTCCCATGTAAAATATTACATAGTGTTCTGTAGACCTCCCTTGCTATATGGTCGGTCTCTTTGAAATATGTATATAGTATGTATTTGGATATGTATAGTAACACTAATCTCATTTATCCATGCCCCCCACCTTTCCTTTTAGATGAGCACAGTTGGTTGTCTAAGTCTGTGAGTGTCTTTCTCTGTGGAAATATGTTCATTTGTGTGAGTTATTAGGTAACGCCTATAAGGGATAGCATAGGATATAGGTCTTTTGCTTTCCGACTTACCTCATGTTTTGTGATTATCTCCAGGCTCATCTCTGCTGCCTCAAAGAGCAGTGTTTCGTTGTTTTCCATGGCTAATATTTCTTTGTGTACATGGACCCCTTCCTCTTTATCCATTCACCCGTTGATGGACATTTTGGTTGCTTCCCATCTTGGCTATTTTGAATAAGGCTGCAGTGCAGCTTTTGCAGCCTGTGTCTTTTCGATTCTGGTCTTCTCAGGTGAGAGGCCCAGTGGTGTGCCTGCTGGATTGAATGGTACCTCAACTTTTACTTTTAATCGCAGTTCCTTTCTGTTCTCATTATTGGCTGTTAACCACTTGTCTTCTCCCAAGCACCTAGAGGTTACACAGTTCTCTACCACCCCATCAGCATTTATTGTTTGTAGACTTTTTGCTGACGGTCAGTCGACAGGTGTGAGTTGAAACCTTTTGGTTGATTAGATTGCATGAGTCTAATAATTCCTGAGGTTGAGCTTTTATCCATTTTCCTGTTTTTTTATAAAGAGAGTGAGGAATACTTACCTCTTCATACTATCTTCTTGAAACATTTGCCTGTTTTGAATTATTTTGTCCATTCCCTACCTGAACACAATTCATGACAGCAGTTGTCCTTTACAGCCCTGAGTCCTTGTGAATTTTAAGTGACCATTAGCTGTGGGTTTAAAGCTGCTTTTGCGGGAAACGGCCACAAGGCGGCAGCATTTCTCCTTTACCAAATCTGATTACTAGGGCAACAGAGCCTTATTGGAAGTGGTGTGCTAGGTTGTAAATGAGAATGGAATGTGCCAGGAAAAAGCCCTTTAAGTTTATGTGTCATTACTTCTTGTTCGTATTTTTAACATAATTTTTATATTTTATCACAGCAAATTTGATTACAATGGTTTGTTTGTTCTAGGTGTGCAAGATGTGGTTCTTTCACCCATGTACATATATCTATTCTTCTTCGGAATCTTTTCCCATGTAGGTTATGACACAATGTTGAGTAGTCTTCTCTTGGTATTCTGTAGGTCTTTGGTGATTATATATTTCACGTGTGTTTGTATATCTCTGTTAACCTCAATATGGTGATGTATCCAGTCCTCACACCTTTCCATTTGGTGAACCATAAGTTTTTGTACTGAATCTGTGATTGCCTTTCTCTGTGGAGATATCTTCTTTTGTATCAATTTTTAGGTAACACCTATATGTGATATGACAGGATATGTGTCTTTCGCTTTGTCCCTTACTACAAGTTGCGTGATTACTTCTAGACTCATCTATGGTGCTGCAAATGGCATTGTTTCATTTTTTCTCTAGCTCATATTCCATCTGTACATGTAGCAGTTCTTCTTTGTCCACCCATCTGTCGGTGGACTTTTTGGTGACTTCCATATCTTGGCTATTGTGATACTATGCAATGCAGATTTGCCTGCCAGTGTCTTTCCAATTCTGTCTTCTTAGGTTATAGGTCCAGGTATAGGTCTACTGGATCATATGGTAGCTCAGCGTTAACCTTTGAAAGGCACCTCCTTTCTGTTCTCTTTAGTGGTTCTTTCCAGGTTACATCCCACTTAAAGTGGAGGGTATGCATTTCTCCACAGCACCTTTAGCATTTATTCTTTGTAGTGTTTTGGTGATGGTTATTCTGACTGGTGTGAGCTGATACCTCTTTGTGGTTGAATTTGCATGTGTCTCATAATCTGTTGAAATTGAGCTTTAAGGCTGGTCCTTTTAATTTTTCAGGCTGTGAGTACAGCTTAGTTCTTCAAAGTGTTTTCTTAAAGTATGTGTCCTATTTTAGAAATTTTTGGCCATTACCTCCCTCAAGACATTTTGCGGTGACCATGAGCACAGGCTTAAATCTGCTTTTGCAGGTAACGTCCAGAGGGCGGCAGTCTTTCTACGTTCCCCACTCTGGTACAAGGGAAACAGACCTCCCGGCCAGTGGTGTTCCTCGGTTATAAATTAGAGTGGGATGTGCCTGAATAAACCCACAAATGCTGATGTCTCCTTACTTATGTTTGTCTTTTAAATTTAACTTATATTTATTAGTGGAGTAATATTACATTGTGTACATGGAACAGTTCTTCTTGGTGCATTCCTCTGTTGATGGACATTTTCATTGCTTCCAAATGTTGGCTATGGTAAATATGGCTGGAGTGCAGGATTGCCAGCCTGTGACGTTTTGATTCTCATTTTCTCAGGAGATAGGCCCAGCAGTGGGTATGACTGACTGACGGGTAGCTCAATGTTTACCTTTTCAAGGCACTTCCATTGTGTTTTCATTAGAGGCTCTTACCACGTCCCCCTTAGAGCCGAGTGTACGCATTTCTCCACAGTCCCTTCAGCATTTATTTTTTATTTTATTATTTATTTATTATTTTATTTTTGGCTGTGTTGGGTTTTCGTTTCTGTGCGAGGGCTTTCTCTAGTTGCGGCAAGCGGGGGCCACTCTTCATTGCGATGCGCGGGCCTCTCACTATCGCGGCCTCTCTTGTTGCGGAGCACAGGCTCCAGACGCGCAGGCTCAGTAGTTGTGGCTCACGGGCCTAGTTGCTCCGCGGCATGTGGGATCTTCCCAGACCAGGGCTCGAACCCGTGTCCCCTGCATTGGCAGGCAGATTCTCGACCACTGCGCCACCGGGGAAGCCCCAGCATTTATTTTTTGAAGCATTTTTGCTGAAGGCCATTCGACTGCTGTGAGCTGATAGGTTTTTGTAATTTGGGTTTGCATGTCTTTCCAAATTCCTAAAATACATCATTTTCCCACACCTTTTTCTTTTCCCTTAAAAGAAAAAAACTGTGAGTACAATATACCTCTTGAAATTGTCTTCTTGGAAGGTTGCCCTCTTTTGAAATTGCTGCTCCATTTTTGATCCCAGGATTTATTTGGAGGGCAGGTGTCATTTACAGAATTGCAAGTTGGTGAATATTTAGTGACCTTTAGCAGTGGGTGTAAAGCGGCTGTTGTGGGAAGTGGCCACAAGGAGGCAGCATTTCTCCATTCCCAAATCTGGGTACTAGGGCAGCAGAGCCTTTCTGGAAGTCATGTTCCTAGGTTGTAAATTAGAATGGCATGTGCCAGGAGAAACCCCCATAAGTTTATGTCTCATTACTTCTTGTTTTTGTTAATTGTTTTAATCGGGGTAAAGATTAGAATATTGTTTGTCCTAGGGGTACACAATCTGGTTCATTTGTATATTATATATGTCTATTCTACCGACCCTCTTCCCATGTAAAATATTACATAGTGTTCTGTAGACCTCCCTTGCTATATGGTCGGTCTCTTTGAAATATGTATATAGTATGTATTTGGATATGTATAGTAACACTAATCTCATTTATCCATGCCCCCCACCTTTCCTTTTAGATGAGCACAGTTGGTTGTCTAAGTCTGTGAGTGTCTTTCTCTGTGGAAATATGTTCATTTGTGTGAGTTATTAGGTAACGCCTATAAGGGATAGCATAGGATATAGGTCTTTTGCTTTCCGACTTACCTCATGTTTTGTGATTATCTCCAGGCTCATCTCTGCTGCCTCAAAGAGCAGTGTTTCGTTGTTTTCCATGGCTAATATTTCTTTGTGTACATGGACCCCTTCCTCTTTATCCATTCACCCGTTGATGGACATTTTGGTTGCTTCCCATCTTGGCTATTTTGAATAAGGCTGCAGTGCAGCTTTTGCAGCCTGTGTCTTTTCGATTCTGGTCTTCTCAGGTGAGAGGCCCAGTGGTGTGCCTGCTGGATTGAATGGTACCTCAACTTTTACTTTTAATCGCAGTTCCTTTCTGTTCTCATTATTGGCTGTTAACCACTTGTCTTCTCCCAAGCACCTAGAGGTTACACAGTTCTCTACCACCCCATCAGCATTTATTGTTTGTAGACTTTTTGCTGACGGTCAGTCGACAGGTGTGAGTTGAAACCTTTTGGTTGATTAGATTGCATGAGTCTAATAATTCCTGAGGTTGAGCTTTTATCCATTTTCCTGTTTTTTTTATAAAGAGAGTGAGGAATACTTACCTCTTCATACTATCTTCTTGAAACATTTGCCTGTTTTGAATTATTTTGTCCATTCCCTACCTGAACACAATTCATGACAGCAGTTGTCCTTTACAGCCCTGAGTCCTTGTGAATTTTAAGTGACCATTAGCTGTGGGTTTAAAGCTGCTTTTGCGGGAAACGGCCACAAGGCGGCAGCATTTCTCCTTTACCAAATCTGATTACTAGGGCAACAGAGCCTTATTGGAAGTGGTGTGCTAGGTTGTAAATGAGAATGGAATGTGCCAGGAAAAAGCCCTTTAAGTTTATGTGTCATTACTTCTTGTTCGTATTTTTAACATAATTTTTATATTTTATCACAGCAAATTTGATTACAATGGTTTGTTTGTTCTAGGTGTGCAAGATGTGGTTCTTTCACCCATGTACATATATCTATTCTTCTTCGGAATCTTTTCCCATGTAGGTTATGACACAATGTTGAGTAGTCTTCTCTTGGTATTCTGTAGGTCTTTGGTGATTATATATTTCACGTGTGTTTGTATATCTCTGTTAACCTCAATATGGTGATGTATCCAGTCCTCACACCTTTCCATTTGGTGAACCATAAGTTTTTGTACTGAATCTGTGATTGCCTTTCTCTGTGGAGATATCTTCTTTTGTATCAATTTTTAGGTAACACCTATATGTGATATGACAGGATATGTGTCTTTCGCTTTGTCCCTTACTACAAGTTGCGTGATTACTTCTAGACTCATCTATGGTGCTGCAAATGGCATTGTTTCATTTTTTCTCTAGCTCATATTCCATCTGTACATGTAGCAGTTCTTCTTTGTCCACCCATCTGTCGGTGGACTTTTTGGTGACTTCCATATCTTGGCTATTGTGCTACTATGCAATGCAGATTTGCCTGCCAGTGTCTTTCCAATTCTGTCTTCTTAGGTTATAGGTCCAGGTATAGGTCTACTGGATCATATGGTAGCTCAGCGTTAACCTTTGAAAGGCACCTCCTTTCTGTTCTCTTTAGTGGTTCTTTCCAGGTTACATCCCACTTAAAGTGGAGGGTATGCATTTCTCCACAGCACCTTTAGCATTTATTCTTTGTAGTGTTTTGGTGATGGTTATTCTGACTGGTGTGAACTGATACCTCTTTGTGGTTGAATTTGCATGTGTCTCATAATCTGTTGAAATTGAGCTTTAAGGCTGGTCCTTTTAATTTTTCAGGCTGTGAGTACAGCTTAGTTCTTCAAAGTGTTTTCTTAAAGTATGTGTCCTATTTTAGAAATTTTTGGCCATTACCTCCCTCAAGACATTTTGCGGTGACCATGAGCACAGGCTTAAATCTGCTTTTGCAGGTAACGTCCAGAGGGCGGCAGTCTTTCTACGTTCCCCACTCTGGTACAAGGGAAACAGACCTCCCGGCCAGTGGTGTTCCTCGGTTATAAATTAGAGTGGGATGTGCCTGAATAAACCCACAAATGCTGATGTCTCCTTACTTATGTTTGTCTTTTAAATTTAACTTATATTTATTAGTGGAGTAATATTACATTGTGTACATGGAACAGTTCTTCTTGGTGCATTCCTCTGTTGATGGACATTTTCATTGCTTCCAAATGTTGGCTATGGTAAATATGGCTGGAGTGCAGGATTGCCAGCCTGTGACGTTTTGATTCTCATTTTCTCAGGAGATAGGCCCAGCAGTGGGTATGACTGACTGACGGGTAGCTCAATGTTTACCTTTTCAAGGCACTTCCATTGTGTTTTCATTAGAGGCTCTTACCACGTCCCCCTTAGAGCCGAGTGTACGCATTTCTCCACAGTCCCTTCAGCATTTATTTTTTATTTTATTATTTATTTATTATTTTATTTTTGGCTGTGTTGGGTTTTCGTTTCTGTGCGAGGGCTTTCTCTAGTTGCGGCAAGCGGGGGCCACTCTTCATTGCGATGCGCGGGCCTCTCACTATCGCGGCCTCTCTTGTTGCGGAGCACAGGCTCCAGACGCGCAGGCTCAGTAGTTGTGGCTCACGGGCCTAGTTGCTCCGCGGCATGTGGGATCTTCCCAGACCAGGGCTCGAACCCGTGTCCCCTGCATTGGCAGGCAGATTCTCGACCACTGCGCCACCGGGGAAGCCCCAGCATTTATTTTTTGAAGCATTTTTGCTGAAGGCCATTCGACTGCTGTGAGCTGATAGGTTTTTGTAATTTGGGTTTGCATGTCTTTCCAAATTCCTAAAATACATCATTTTCCCACACCTTTTTCTTTTCCCTTAAAAGAAAAAAACTGTGAGTACAATATACCTCTTGAAATTGTCTTCTTGGAAGGTTGCCCTCTTTTGAAATTGCTGCTCCATTTTTGATCCCAGGATTTATTTGGAGGGCAGGTGTCATTTACAGAATTGCAAGTTGGTGAATATTTAGTGACCTTTAGCAGTGGGTGTAAAGCGGCTGTTGTGGGAAGTGGCCACAAGGAGGCAGCATTTCTCCATTCCCAAATCTGGGTACTAGGGCAGCAGAGCCTTTCTGGAAGTCATGTTCCTAGGTTGTAAATTAGAATGGCATGTGCCAGGAGAAACCCCCATAAGTTTATGTCTCATTACTTCTTGTTTTTGTTAATTGTTTTAATCGGGGTAAAGATTAGAATATTGTTTGTCCTAGGGGTACACAATCTGGTTCATTTGTATATTATATATGTCTATTCTACCGACCCTCTTCCCATGTAAAATATTACATAGTGTTCTGTAGACCTCCCTTGCTATATGGTCGGTCTCTTTGAAATATGTATATAGTATGTATTTGGATATGTATAGTAACACTAATCTCATTTATCCATGCCCCCCACCTTTCCTTTTAGATGAGCACAGTTGGTTGTCTAAGTCTGTGAGTGTCTTTCTCTGTGGAAATATGTTCATTTGTGTGAGTTATTAGGTAACGCCTATAAGGGATAGCATAGGATATAGGTCTTTTGCTTTCCGACTTACCTCATGTTTTGTGATTATCTCCAGGCTCATCTCTGCTGCCTCAAAGAGCAGTGTTTCGTTGTTTTCCATGGCTAATATTTCTTTGTGTACATGGACCCCTTCCTCTTTATCCATTCACCCGTTGATGGACATTTTGGTTGCTTCCCATCTTGGCTATTTTGAATAAGGCTGCAGTGCAGCTTTTGCAGCCTGTGTCTTTTCGATTCTGGTCTTCTCAGGTGAGAGGCCCAGTGGTGTGCCTGCTGGATTGAATGGTACCTCAACTTTTACTTTTAATCGCAGTTCCTTTCTGTTCTCATTATTGGCTGTTAACCACTTGTCTTCTCCCAAGCACCTAGAGGTTACACAGTTCTCTACCACCCCATCAGCATTTATTGTTTGTAGACTTTTTGCTGACGGTCAGTCGACAGGTGTGAGTTGAAACCTTTTGGTTGATTAGATTGCATGAGTCTAATAATTCCTGAGGTTGAGCTTTTATCCATTTTCCTGTTTTTTTATAAAGAGAGTGAGGAATACTTACCTCTTCATACTATCTTCTTGAAACATTTGCCTGTTTTGAATTATTTTGTCCATTCCCTACCTGAACACAATTCATGACAGCAGTTGTCCTTTACAGCCCTGAGTCCTTGTGAATTTTAAGTGACCATTAGCTGTGGGTTTAAAGCTGCTTTTGCGGGAAACGGCCACAAGGCGGCAGCATTTCTCCTTTACCAAATCTGATTACTAGGGCAACAGAGCCTTATTGGAAGTGGTGTGCTAGGTTGTAAATGAGAATGGAATGTGCCAGGAAAAAGCCCTTTAAGTTTATGTGTCATTACTTCTTGTTCGTATTTTTAACATAATTTTTATATTTTATCACAGCAAATTTGATTACAATGGTTTGTTTGTTCTAGGTGTGCAAGATGTGGTTCTTTCACCCATGTACATATATCTATTCTTCTTCGGAATCTTTTCCCATGTAGGTTATGACACAATGTTGAGTAGTCTTCTCTTGGTATTCTGTAGGTCTTTGGTGATTATATATTTCACGTGTGTTTGTATATCTCTGTTAACCTCAATATGGTGATGTATCCAATCCTCACACCTTTCCATTTGGTGAACCATAAGTTTTTGTACTGAATCTGTGATTGCCTTTCTCTGTGGAGATATCTTCTTTTGTATCAATTTTTAGGTAACACCTATATGTGATATGACAGGATATGTGTCTTTCGCTTTGTCCCTTACTACAAGTTGCGTGATTACTTCTAGACTCATCTATGGTGCTGCAAATGGCATTGTTTCATTTTTTCTCTAGCTCATATTCCATCTGTACATGTAGCAGTTCTTCTTTGTCCACCCATCTGTCGGTGGACTTTTTGGTGACTTCCATATCTTGGCTATTGTGCTACTATGCAATGCAGATTTGCCTGCCAGTGTCTTTCCAATTCTGTCTTCTTAGGTTATAGGTCCAGGTATAGGTCTACTGGATCATATGGTAGCTCAGCGTTAACCTTTGAAAGGCACCTCCTTTCTGTTCTCTTTAGTGGTTCTTTCCAGGTTACATCCCACTTAAAGTGGAGGGTATGCATTTCTCCACAGCACCTTTAGCATTTATTCTTTGTAGTGTTTTGGTGATGGTTATTCTGACTGGTGTGAGCTGATACCTCTTTGTGGTTGAATTTGCATGTGTCTCATAATCTGTTGAAATTGAGCTTTAAGGCTGGTCCTTTTAATTTTTCAGGCTGTGAGTACAGCTTAGTTCTTCAAAGTGTTTTCTTAAAGTATGTGTCCTATTTTAGAAATTTTTGGCCATTACCTCCCTCAAGACATTTTGCGGTGACCATGAGCACAGGCTTAAATCTGCTTTTGCAGGTAACGTCCAGAGGGCGGCAGTCTTTCTACGTTCCCCACTCTGGTACAAGGGAAACAGACCTCCCGGCCAGTGGTGTTCCTCGGTTATAAATTAGAGTGGGATGTGCCTGAATAAACCCACAAATGCTGATGTCTCCTTACTTATGTTTGTCTTTTAAATTTAACTTATATTTATTAGTGGAGTAATATTACATTGTGTACATGGAACAGTTCTTCTTGGTGCATTCCTCTGTTGATGGACATTTTCATTGCTTCCAAATGTTGGCTATGGTAAATATGGCTGGAGTGCAGGATTGCCAGCCTGTGACGTTTTGATTCTCATTTTCTCAGGAGATAGGCCCAGCAGTGGGTATGACTGACTGACGGGTAGCTCAATGTTTACCTTTTCAAGGCACTTCCATTGTGTTTTCATTAGAGGCTCTTACCACGTCCCCCTTAGAGCCGAGTGTACGCATTTCTCCACAGTCCCTTCAGCATTTATTTTTTATTTTATTATTTATTTATTATTTTATTTTTGGCTGTGTTGGGTTTTCGTTTCTGTGCGAGGGCTTTCTCTAGTTGCGGCAAGCGGGGGCCACTCTTCATTGCGATGCGCGGGCCTCTCACTATCGCGGCCTCTCTTGTTGCGGAGCACAGGCTCCAGACGCGCAGGCTCAGTAGTTGTGGCTCACGGGCCTAGTTGCTCCGCGGCATGTGGGATCTTCCCAGACCAGGGCTCGAACCCGTGTCCCCTGCATTGGCAGGCAGATTCTCGACCACTGCGCCACCGGGGAAGCCCCAGCATTTATTTTTTGAAGCATTTTTGCTGAAGGCCATTCGACTGCTGTGAGCTGATAGGTTTTTGTAATTTGGGTTTGCATGTCTTTCCAAATTCCTAAAATACATCATTTTCCCACACCTTTTTCTTTTCCCTTAAAAGAAAAAAACTGTGAGTACAATATACCTCTTGAAATTGTCTTCTTGGAAGGTTGCCCTCTTTTGAAATTGCTGCTCCATTTTTGATCCCAGGATTTATTTGGAGGGCAGGTGTCATTTACAGAATTGCAAGTTGGTGAATATTTAGTGACCTTTAGCAGTGGGTGTAAAGCGGCTGTTGTGGGAAGTGGCCACAAGGAGGCAGCATTTCTCCATTCCCAAATCTGGGTACTAGGGCAGCAGAGCCTTTCTGGAAGTCATGTTCCTAGGTTGTAAATTAGAATGGCATGTGCCAGGAGAAACCCCCATAAGTTTATGTCTCATTACTTCTTGTTTTTGTTAATTGTTTTAATCGGGGTAAAGATTAGAATATTGTTTGTCCTAGGGGTACACAATCTGGTTCATTTGTATATTATATATGTCTATTCTACCGACCCTCTTCCCATGTAAAATATTACATAGTGTTCTGTAGACCTCCCTTGCTATATGGTCGGTCTCTTTGAAATATGTATATAGTATGTATTTGGATATGTATAGTAACACTAATCTCATTTATCCATGCCCCCCACCTTTCCTTTTAGATGAGCACAGTTGGTTGTCTAAGTCTGTGAGTGTCTTTCTCTGTGGAAATATGTTCATTTGTGTGAGTTATTAGGTAACGCCTATAAGGGATAGCATAGGATATAGGTCTTTTGCTTTCCGACTTACCTCATGTTTTGTGATTATCTCCAGGCTCATCTCTGCTGCCTCAAAGAGCAGTGTTTCGTTGTTTTCCATGGCTAATATTTCTTTGTGTACATGGACCCCTTCCTCTTTATCCATTCACCCGTTGATGGACATTTTGGTTGCTTCCCATCTTGGCTATTTTGAATAAGGCTGCAGTGCAGCTTTTGCAGCCTGTGTCTTTTCGATTCTGGTCTTCTCAGGTGAGAGGCCCAGTGGTGTGCCTGCTGGATTGAATGGTACCTCAACTTTTACTTTTAATCGCAGTTCCTTTCTGTTCTCATTATTGGCTGTTAACCACTTGTCTTCTCCCAAGCACCTAGAGGTTACACAGTTCTCTACCACCCCATCAGCATTTATTGTTTGTAGACTTTTTGCTGACGGTCAGTCGACAGGTGTGAGTTGAAACCTTTTGGTTGATTAGATTGCATGAGTCTAATAATTCCTGAGGTTGAGCTTTTATCCATTTTCCTGTTTTTTTTATAAAGAGAGTGAGGAATACTTACCTCTTCATACTATCTTCTTGAAACATTTGCCTGTTTTGAATTATTTTGTCCATTCCCTACCTGAACACAATTCATGACAGCAGTTGTCCTTTACAGCCCTGAGTCCTTGTGAATTTTAAGTGACCATTAGCTGTGGGTTTAAAGCTGCTTTTGCGGGAAACGGCCACAAGGCGGCAGCATTTCTCCTTTACCAAATCTGATTACTAGGGCAACAGAGCCTTATTGGAAGTGGTGTGCTAGGTTGTAAATGAGAATGGAATGTGCCAGGAAAAAGCCCTTTAAGTTTATGTGTCATTACTTCTTGTTCGTATTTTTAACATAATTTTTATATTTTATCACAGCAAATTTGATTACAATGGTTTGTTTGTTCTAGGTGTGCAAGATGTGGTTCTTTCACCCATGTACATATATCTATTCTTCTTCGGAATCTTTTCCCATGTAGGTTATGACACAATGTTGAGTAGTCTTCTCTTGGTATTCTGTAGGTCTTTGGTGATTATATATTTCACGTGTGTTTGTATATCTCTGTTAACCTCAATATGGTGATGTATCCAGTCCTCACACCTTTCCATTTGGTGAACCATAAGTTTTTGTACTGAATCTGTGATTGCCTTTCTCTGTGGAGATATCTTCTTTTGTATCAATTTTTAGGTAACACCTATATGTGATATGACAGGATATGTGTCTTTCGCTTTGTCCCTTACTACAAGTTGCGTGATTACTTCTAGACTCATCTATGGTGCTGCAAATGGCATTGTTTCATTTTTTCTCTAGCTCATATTCCATCTGTACATGTAGCAGTTCTTCTTTGTCCACCCATCTGTCGGTGGACTTTTTGGTGACTTCCATATCTTGGCTATTGTGCTACTATGCAATGCAGATTTGCCTGCCAGTGTCTTTCCAATTCTGTCTTCTTAGGTTATAGGTCCAGGTATAGGTCTACTGGATCATATGGTAGCTCAGCGTTAACCTTTGAAAGGCACCTCCTTTCTGTTCTCTTTAGTGGTTCTTTCCAGGTTACATCCCACTTAAAGTGGAGGGTATGCATTTCTCCACAGCACCTTTAGCATTTATTCTTTGTAGTGTTTTGGTGATGGTTATTCTGACTGGTGTGAGCTGATACCTCTTTGTGGTTGAATTTGCATGTGTCTCATAATCTGTTGAAATTGAGCTTTAAGGCTGGTCCTTTTAATTTTTCAGGCTGTGAGTACAGCTTAGTTCTTCAAAGTGTTTTCTTAAAGTATGTGTCCTATTTTAGAAATTTTTGGCCATTACCTCCCTCAAGACATTTTGCGGTGACCATGAGCACAGGCTTAAATCTGCTTTTGCAGGTAACGTCCAGAGGGCGGCAGTCTTTCTACGTTCCCCACTCTGGTACAAGGGAAACAGACCTCCCGGCCAGTGGTGTTCCTCGGTTATAAATTAGAGTGGGATGTGCCTGAATAAACCCACAAATGCTGATGTCTCCTTACTTATGTTTGTCTTTTAAATTTAACTTATATTTATTAGTGGAGTAATATTACATTGTGTACATGGAACAGTTCTTCTTGGTGCATTCCTCTGTTGATGGACATTTTCATTGCTTCCAAATGTTGGCTATGGTAAATATGGCTGGAGTGCAGGATTGCCAGCCTGTGACGTTTTGATTCTCATTTTCTCAGGAGATAGGCCCAGCAGTGGGTATGACTGACTGACGGGTAGCTCAATGTTTACCTTTTCAAGGCACTTCCATTGTGTTTTCATTAGAGGCTCTTACCACGTCCCCCTTAGAGCCGAGTGTACGCATTTCTCCACAGTCCCTTCAGCATTTATTTTTTATTTTATTATTTATTTATTATTTTATTTTTGGCTGTGTTGGGTTTTCGTTTCTGTGCGAGGGCTTTCTCTAGTTGCGGCAAGCGGGGGCCACTCTTCATTGCGATGCGCGGGCCTCTCACTATCGCGGCCTCTCTTGTTGCGGAGCACAGGCTCCAGACGCGCAGGCTCAGTAGTTGTGGCTCACGGGCCTAGTTGCTCCGCGGCATGTGGGATCTTCCCAGACCAGGGCTCGAACCCGTGTCCCCTGCATTGGCAGGCAGATTCTCGACCACTGCGCCACCGGGGAAGCCCCAGCATTTATTTTTTGAAGCAATTTTGCTGAAGGCCATTCGACTGCTGTGAGCTGATAGGTTTTTGTAATTTGGGTTTGCATGTCTTTCCAAATTCCTAAAATACATCATTTTCCCACACCTTTTTCTTTTCCCTTAAAAGAAAAAAACTGTGAGTACAATATACCTCTTGAAATTGTCTTCTTGGAAGGTTGCCCTCTTTTGAAATTGCTGCTCCATTTTTGATCCCAGGATTTATTTGGAGGGCAGGTGTCATTTACAGAATTGCAAGTTGGTGAATATTTAGTGACCTTTAGCAGTGGGTGTAAAGCGGCTGTTGTGGGAAGTGGCCACAAGGAGGCAGCATTTCTCCATTCCCAAATCTGGGTACTAGGGCAGCAGAGCCTTTCTGGAAGTCATGTTCCTAGGTTGTAAATTAGAATGGCATGTGCCAGGAGAAACCCCCATAAGTTTATGTCTCATTACTTCTTGTTTTTGTTAATTGTTTTAATCGGGGTAAAGATTAGAATATTGTTTGTCCTAGGGGTACACAATCTGGTTCATTTGTATATTATATATGTCTATTCTACCGACCCTCTTCCCATGTAAAATATTACATAGTGTTCTGTAGACCTCCCTTGCTATATGGTCGGTCTCTTTGAAATATGTATATAGTATGTATTTGGATATGTATAGTAACACTAATCTCATTTATCCATGCCCCCCACCTTTCCTTTTAGATGAGCACAGTTGGTTGTCTAAGTCTGTGAGTGTCTTTCTCTGTGGAAATATGTTCATTTGTGTCAGTTATTAGGTAACGCCTATAAGGGATAGCATAGGATATAGGTCTTTTGCTTTCCGACTTACCTCATGTTTTGTGATTATCTCCAGGCTCATCTCTGCTGCCTCAAAGAGCAGTGTTTCATTGTTTTCCATGGCTAATATTTCTTTGTGTACATGGACCCCTTCCTCTTTATCCATTCACCCGTTGATGGACATTTCGGTTGCTTCCCATCTTGGCTATTTTGAATAAGGCTGCAGTGCAGCTTTTGCAGCCTGTGTCTTTTCGATTCTGGTCTTCTCAGGTGAGAGGCCCAGTGGTGTGCCTGCTGGATTGAATGGTACCTCAACTTTTACTTTTAATCGCAGTTCCTTTCTGTTCTCATTATTGGCTGTTAACCACTTGTCTTCTCCCAAGCACCTAGAGGTTACACAGTTCTCTACCACCCCATCAGCATTTATTGTTTGTAGACTTTTTGCTGACGGTCAGTCGACAGGTGTGAGTTGAAACCTTTTGGTTGATTAGATTGCATGAGTCTAATAATTCCTGAGGTTGAGCTTTTATCCATTTTCCTGTTTTTTTATAAAGAGAGTGAGGAATACTTACCTCTTCATACTATCTTCTTGAAACATTTGCCTGTTTTGAATTATTTTGTCCATTCCCTACCTGAACACAATTCATGACAGCAGTTGTCCTTTACAGCCCTGAGTCCTTGTGAATTTTAAGTGACCATTAGCTGTGGGTTTAAAGCTGCTTTTGCGGGAAACGGCCACAAGGCGGCAGCATTTCTCCTTTACCAAATCTGATTACTAGGGCAACAGAGCCTTATTGGAAGTGGTGTGCTAGGTTGTAAATGAGAATGGAATGTGCCAGGAAAAAGCCCTTTAAGTTTATGTGTCATTACTTCTTGTTCGTATTTTTAACATAATTTTTATATTTTATCACAGCAAATTTGATTACAATGGTTTGTTTGTTCTAGGTGTGCAAGATGTGGTTCTTTCACCCATGTACATATATCTATTCTTCTTCGGAATCTTTTCCCATGTAGGTTATGACACAATGTTGAGTAGTCTTCTCTTGGTATTCTGTAGGTCTTTGGTGATTATATATTTCACGTGTGTTTGTATATCTCTGTTAACCTCAATATGGTGATGTATCCAATCCTCACACCTTTCCATTTGGTGAACCATAAGTTTTTGTACTGAATCTGTGATTGCCTTTCTCTGTGGAGATATCTTCTTTTGTATCAATTTTTAGGTAACACCTATATGTGATATGACAGGATATGTGTCTTTCGCTTTGTCCCTTACTACAAGTTGCGTGATTACTTCTAGACTCATCTATGGTGCTGCAAATGGCATTGTTTCATTTTTTCTCTAGCTCATATTCCATCTGTACATGTAGCAGTTCTTCTTTGTCCACCCATCTGTCGGTGGACTTTTTGGTGACTTCCATATCTTGGCTATTGTGCTACTATGCAATGCAGATTTGCCTGCCAGTGTCTTTCCAATTCTGTCTTCTTAGGTTATAGGTCCAGGTATAGGTCTACTGGATCATATGGTAGCTCAGCGTTAACCTTTGAAAGGCACCTCCTTTCTGTTCTCTTTAGTGGTTCTTTCCAGGTTACATCCCACTTAAAGTGGAGGGTATGCATTTCTCCACAGCACCTTTAGCATTTATTCTTTGTAGTGTTTTGGTGATGGTTATTCTGACTGGTGTGAGCTGATACCTCTTTGTGGTTGAATTTGCATGTGTCTCATAATCTGTTGAAATTGAGCTTTAAGGCTGGTCCTTTTAATTTTTCAGGCTGTGAGTACAGCTTAGTTCTTCAAAGTGTTTTCTTAAAGTATGTGTCCTATTTTAGAAATTTTTGGCCATTACCTCCCTCAAGACATTTTGCGGTGACCATGAGCACAGGCTTAAATCTGCTTTTGCAGGTAACGTCCAGAGGGCGGCAGTCTTTCTACGTTCCCCACTCTGGTACAAGGGAAACAGACCTCCCGGCCAGTGGTGTTCCTCGGTTATAAATTAGAGTGGGATGTGCCTGAATAAACCCACAAATGCTGATGTCTCCTTACTTATGTTTGTCTTTTAAATTTAACTTATATTTATTAGTGGAGTAATATTACATTGTGTACATGGAACAGTTCTTCTTGGTGCATTCCTCTGTTGATGGACATTTTCATTGCTTCCAAATGTTGGCTATGGTAAATATGGCTGGAGTGCAGGATTGCCAGCCTGTGACGTTTTGATTCTCATTTTCTCAGGAGATAGGCCCAGCAGTGGGTATGACTGACTGACGGGTAGCTCAATGTTTACCTTTTCAAGGCACTTCCATTGTGTTTTCATTAGAGGCTCTTACCACGTCCCCCTTAGAGCCGAGTGTACGCATTTCTCCACGGTCCCTTCAGCATTTATTTTTTGAAGCATTTTTGCTGAAGGCCATTCGACTGCTGTGAGCTTATAGGTTTTTGTAATTTGGGTTTGCATGTCTTTCCAAATTCCTAAAATACATCATTTTCCCACACCTTTTTCTTTTCCCTTAAAAGAAAAAAACTGTGAGTACAATATACCTCTTGAAATTGTCTTCTTGGAAGGTTGCCCTCTTTTGAAATTGCTGCTCCATTTTTTTTTTTTTTTTTTTTTCTTATTAGGCATCAGTTTTATACACATCAGTGTATACATGTCAGTCCCAATCGCCCAATTCAGCACACCACCATCCCCACCCCACCGCAGTTTCCCCCCCTTGGTGTCCATATGTCCATTCTCTACATCTGTGTCTCAACTTCTGCCCTGCAAACTGGCTCATCTGTACCATTTTTCTAGGTTCCGCATACATGCATTAATATACGATATTTGTTTTTCTCTTTCTGACTTACTTCACTCTGTATGACAGTCTCTAGATCCATCCACGTCTCAACAAATGACTCAATTTCGTTCCTTTTTATGGCTGAGTAATATTCCATTGTATATATGTACCACATCTTCTTTATCCATTCGTCTGTCAATGGGCATTTAGGTTGCTTCCATGACCTGGCTATTGTAAATAGTGCTGCAATGAACATTCGGGTGCATGTGTCTTTTTGAATTACGGTTTTCTCTGGGTATATGCCCAGTAGTGGGATTGCTGGGTCATATGGTAATTCTATTTTTAGTTTTTTAAGGAACCTCCATATTGTTCTCCATAGTGGCTGTATCAATTTACATTCCCACCAACAGTGCAAGAGGGTTCCCTTTTCACCACACCCTCTCCAGCATTTGTTGTTTGTAGATTTTCTGATGATGCCCATTCTAACAGGAGTGAGGTGATACCTCATTGTAGTTTTGATTTGCATTTCTCTAATAATTAGTGATGTTGAGCATCTTTTCATGTGCTTCGTGGCCATCTGTATGTCTTCTTTGGAGAAATGTCTATTTAGGTCTTCTGCCCATTTTTGGATTGGGGTGTTTGTTTCTTTGATATTGAGCTGAATGAGCTGTTTATATATTTTGGAGATTAATCCTTTGTCCGTTGATTCATTTGCAAATATTTTCTCCCATTCTGAGGGTTGTCTTTTCGTCTTGTTTATGGTTTCCTTTGCTGTGCAAAAGCTTTGAAGTTTCATTAGGTCCCACTTGTTTATTTTTGTTTTTATTTCCATTACTCTAGGAGGTGGATCAAAAAAGATCTTGCTGTGATTTATGTCAAAGAGTGTTCTTCCTATGTTTTCCTCTAAGAGTTTTATAGTGTCCGGTCTTATATTTAGGTCTCTAATCCATTTTGAGTTTATTTTTGTGTATGGTGTTAGGGAGTATTCTAATTTCATTCTTTTACATGTAGCTGTCCAGTTTTCCCAGCACCACTTATTGAAGAGACTGTCTTTTCTCCATTGTATATCTTTGCCTCCTTTGTCATAGATTAGTTGACCATAGGTGCGTGGGTTAATGTCTGGGCTTTCTATCTTGTTCCATTGATCTATGTTTCTGTTTTTGTGCCAGTACCATATTGTCTTAATTACTGTAGCTTTGTAGTATAGTCTGAAGTCAGGGAGTCTGATTCCTCCAGCTCCATTTTTTTGCCTCAAGACTGCTTTGGCTATTCGGGGTCTTTTGTGTCTCCATACAAATTTTAAGATGATTTGTTCTAGCTCCGTAAAAAATGC
The DNA here is from genome assembly GCF_965194805.1 of Balaenoptera borealis. NCBI lineage: Eukaryota > Metazoa > Chordata > Mammalia > Artiodactyla > Balaenopteridae > Balaenoptera > Balaenoptera borealis. The sequence goes on from NW_028123345.1 coordinate 187,271, forward strand.
CATTGGTAATTTGATAGGGATTGCATTGAATCTGTAGATTGCTTTGGGTAGTATACTCATTTTCACAATGTTGATTCTTCCAATCCAAGAACATGGTATATCTCTCCATCTGTTGGTATCATCTTTAATTTCTTTCATCAGTGTCTTATAGTTTTCTGCATACAGGTCTTTTGTCTCCCTAGGTAGGTTTATTCCTAGGTATTTTATTCTTTTTGTTGCAATGGTAAATGGGAGTGTTTCCATAATTTCTCTTTCAGATTTTTCATCATTAGTGTATAGGAATGCAAGAGATTTCTGTGCATTAATTTTGTATCCTGCAACTTTACCATATTCATTAATTAGCTCGAGCAGTTTTCTGGTGGCAGTTTTAGGATTCTCTGTGTATAGTATCATGTCATCCGCAAACAGTGACAGTTTTACTTCTTCTTTTCCAATTTGTATTCCTTTTATTTCTTTTTCTTCTCTGATTGCCGTGGCTAGGACTTCCAAAACTATGTTGAATAATAGTGGTGAGAGTGGACATCCTTGTCTCGTTCCTGATCTTAGAGGAAATGCTTTCAGTTTTTCACCATTGAGAATGATGTTTGCTGTGGGTTTTTCATATATGGCCTTTATTATGTTGAGGTAGGTTCCCTCTATGCCCACTTTCTGGAGAGTTTTTATCAGAAATGGGTGTTGAATTTTGTCAAAAGCTTTTTCTGCATCTATTGAGATGATCATATGGTTTTTCTTCTTCAATTTGTTAATATGGTGTATCACATTGATTGATTTGCGTATATTGAAGAATCCTTGCATCCCTGGGATAAATCCCACTTGATTGTGGTGTATGATCCTTTTAATGTGTTGTTGGATCCTGTTTGCTAGTATTTTGTTGAGGATTTTTGCATCTATATTCATCAGTGATATTGGTCTGTAATTTTCTTTTTTTGTAGTGTCTTTGTCTGGTTTTGGTATCAGGGTGATGGTGGCCTCATAGAATGAGTTTGGGAGTGTTCCTTCCTCTGCAATTTTTTGGAAGAGTTTGAGAAGGATGGGTGTTAGCTCTTCTCTAAATGTTTGATAGAATTCACCTGTGAAGCCATCTGGTCCTGGACTTTTGTTTGTTGGAAGATTTTTAATCACAGTTTCAATTTCATTACTTGTGATTGGTCTGTTCATATTTTCTATTTCTTCCTGGTTCAGTCTGGGAAGGTTATACCTTTCTAAGAATTTGTCCATTTTTTCCAGGTTGTCCATTTTATTGGCATAAAGTTGCTTGTAGTAGTCTCTTAGGATGCTTTGTATTTCTGCGGTGTCTGTTGTAACTTCTCCTTTTTCATTTCTGATTTTATTGATTTGAGTCCTCTCCCTCTCTTTCTTGATGAGTCTGGCTAATGGCTTATCAATTTTGTTTATCTTCTCAAAGAACCAACTTTTAGTTTTATTGATCTTTGCTATTGTTTTCTTTGTTTCTATTTCATTTATTTCTGCTCTGATCTTTATGATTTCTTTCCTTCTGCTAACTTTGGGTTTTGTTTGTTCTTCTTTCTCTAGTTTCTTTAAGTGCAAGGTTAGATTGTTTACTTGAGCTTTTTCTTGTTTCTTTAGGTAGGCTTGTATAGCTATAAACTTCCCTCTTAGAGCTGCTTTTGCGGCATCCCATAGGTTTTGGGTCGTCGTGTTTTCATTGTCATTTGTCTCTAGGTACTTTTTTATTTCCTCTTTGATTTCTTCAGTGATCTCTTGGTTATTTAGTAACGTATTGTTTAGCCTCCATGTGTTTGTCCTTTTTACGTTTTTTTCCCTGTAATTCATTTCTAATCTCATAGCATTGTGGTCAGAAAAGATGCTTGATATGATTTCAATTTTCTTAAATTTACTGAGGCTTGATTTGTGACCCAAGATGTGATCTATCTTGGAGAATGTTCCGTGCGCACTTGAGAAGAACGTGTAATCTGCTGTTTTTGGATGGAATGTCCGATATATATCAATTAAATCTATCTGGTCTATTGTGTCATTTAAAGCTTCTGTTTCCTTATTTATTTTCATTTTGGATGATCTGTCCATTGGTGTAAGTGAGGTGTTAAAGTCCCCCACTATTATTGTGTTACTGTCGATTTCCTCTTTTATAGCTGTTAGCAGTTGCCTTATGTATTGAGGTGCTCCTATGTTGGGTGCATATATATTTATAATTGTTATATCTTCTTCTTGGATTGATCCCTGGATCATTATGTAGTGTCCTTCCTTGTCTCTTGTAACATTCTTTATTTTAAAGTCTATTTTATCTGATATGAGTATAGCTACTCCAGCTTTCTTTTGATTTCCATTTGCATGGAATATCTTTTTCCATCCCCTCACTTTCAGTCTGTATGTGTCCCTAGGTCTAAAGTGGGTCTCTTGTAGACAGCATATATATGGGTCCTGTTTTTGTATCCATTCAGCCAGTCTATGTCTTTTGGTTGGGGCATTTAATCCATTCACGTTTAAGGTAATTATCGATATGTATGTTCCTATGACCATTTTCTTAATTGGTTTGGGTTTGTTTTTGTAGGTCCTTTTCTTCTCTTGTGTTTCCCACTTAGAGAAGTTCCTTTAGCATTTGTTGTAGAGCTGGTTTGGTGGTGCTGAATTCTCTTAGCTTTTGCTTGTCTGTAAAGCTTTTGATTTCTCCATCAAATCTAAATGAGATCCTTGCCGGGTAGAGTAATCTTGGTTGTAGGTTCTTCCCTTTCATCACTTTAAGTATATCATGCCACTCCCTTCTGGCTTGCAGAGTTTCTGCTGAGAAATCAGCTGTTAACCTTATGGGAGTTCCCTTGTATGTTATTTGTTGTTTTTCCCTTGCTGCTTTCAATAATTTTTCTTTGTCTTTAATTTTTGCCACTTTGATTACTATGTGTCTCGGCGTGTTTCTCCTTGGGTTTATCCTGTATGGGACTCTCTGCGCTTCCTGGACTTGCGTGGCTATTTCCTTTCCCATGTTAGGGAAGTTTTCGACTATAATCTCTTCAAATATTTTCTCTGGTCCTTTCTCTCTCTCTTCTCCTTCTGGGACCCCTATAATGCGAATGTTGTTGCGTTTAATGTTGTCCCAGAGGTCTCTTAGGCTGTCTTCATTTCTTTTCATTCTTTTTTCTTTAGTCTGTTCCGCAGCAGTGAATTCCATCATTCTGTCTTCCAGGTCACTTATCCGTTCTTCTGCCTCAGTTATTCTGCTATTGATTCCTTCTAGTGTAGTTTTCATTTCAGTTATTGTATTGGTCATCTCTGTTTGTTTGTTCTTTAATTCTTCTAGGTCTTTGTTAATCATTTCTTGCATCTTCTCAATCTTTGCCTCCATTCTTATTCCAAGGTCCTGGATCATCTTCACTATCATTATTCTGAATTCTTTTTCTGGAAGGTTGCCTATCTCCACTTCATTTAGTTGTTTTTCTGGGGTTTTTTCTTGTTCCTTCATCTGGTACATAGCCCTCTGCCTTTTCATCTTCTCTATCTTTCTGTAACTGTGGTTTTTGGTCCACAGGCTGCAGGATTATAGTTTTTCTTGCTTCTGTTGTCTGCCCTCTGGTGGTTGAGGTTATCTAAGAGGCTTGATGGGAGGCTCTGGTGGTGGGTAGAGCTGACTGTTCGCTGCTCCATTTTTGATCCCAGGATTTATTTGGAGGGCAGGTGTCATTTACAGAATTGCAAGTTGGTGAATATTTAGTGACCTTTAGCAGTGGGTGTAAAGCGGCTGTTGTGGGAAGTGGCCACAAGGAGGCAGCATTTCTCCATTCCCAAATCTGGGTACTAGGGCAGCAGAGCCTTTCTGGAAGTCATGTTCCTAGGTTGTAAATTAGAATGGCATGTGCCAGGAGAAACCCCCATAAGTTTATGTCTCATTACTTCTTGTTTTTGTTAATTGTTTTAATCGGGGTAAAGATTAGAATATTGTTTGTCCTAGGGGTACACAATCTGGTTCATTTGTATATTATATATGTCTATTCTACCGACCCTCTTCCCATGTAAAATATTACATAGTGTTCTGTAGACCTCCCTTGCTATATGGTCGGTCTCTTTGAAATATGTATATAGTATGTATTTGGATATGTATAGTAACACTAATCTCATTTATCCATGCCCCCCACCTTTCCTTTTAGATGAGCACAGTTGGTTGTCTAAGTCTGTGAGTGTCTTTCTCTGTGGAAATATGTTCATTTGTGTGAGTTATTAGGTAACGCCTATAAGGGATAGCATAGGATATAGGTCTTTTGCTTTCCGACTTACCTCATGTTTTGTGATTATCTCCAGGCTCATCTCTGCTGCCTCAAAGAGCAGTGTTTCGTTGTTTTCCATGGCTAATATTTCTTTGTGTACATGGACCCGTTCCTCTTTATCCATTCACCCGTTGATGGACATTTCGGTTGCTTCCCATCTTGGCTATTTTGAATAAGGCTGCAGTGCAGCTTTTGCAGCCTGTGTCTTTTCGATTCTGGTCTTCTCAGGTGAGAGGCCCAGTGGTGTGCCTGCTGGATTGAATGGTACCTCAACTTTTACTTTTAATCGCAGTTCCTTTCTGTTCTCATTATTGGCTGTTAACCACTTGTCTTCTCCCAAGCACCTAGAGGTTACACAGTTCTCTACCACCCCATCAGCATTTATTGTTTGTAGACTTTTTGCTGACGGTCAGTCGACAGGTGTGAGTTGAAACCTTTTGGTTGATTAGATTGCATGAGTCTAATAATTCCTGAGGTTGAGCTTTTATCCATTTTCCTGTTTTTTTATAAAGAGAGTGAGGAATACTTACCTCTTCATACTATCTTCTTGAAACATTTGCCTGTTTTGAATTATTTTGTCCATTCCCTACCTGAACACAATTCATGACAGCAGTTGTCCTTTACAGCCCTGAGTCCTTGTGAATTTTAAGTGACCATTAGCTGTGGGTTTAAAGCTGCTTTTGCGGGAAACGGCCACAAGGCGGCAGCACTTCTCCTTTACCAAATCTGATTACTAGGGCAACAGAGCCTTATTGGAAGTGGTGTGCTAGGTTGTAAATGAGAATGGAATGTGCCAGGAAAAAGCCCTTTAAGTTTATGTGTCATTACTTCTTGTTCGTATTTTTAACATAATTTTTATATTTTATCACAGCAAATTTGATTACAATGGTTTGTTTGTTCTAGGTGTGCAAGATGTGGTTCTTTCACCCATGTACATATATCTATTCTTCTTCGGAATCTTTTCCCATGTAGGTTATGACACAATGTTGAGTAGTCTTCTCTTGGTATTCTGTAGGTCTTTGGTGATTATATATTTCACGTGTGTTTGTATATCTCTGTTAACCTCAATATGGTGATGTATCCAATCCTCACACCTTTCCATTTGGTGAACCATAAGTTTTTGTACTGAATCTGTGATTGCCTTTCTCTGTGGAGATATCTTCGTTTGTATCAATTTTTAGGTAACACCTATATGTGATATGACAGGATATGTGTCTTTCGCTGTGTCCCTTACTACAAGGTGCGTGATTACGTCTAGACTCATCTATGGTGCTGCAAATGGCATTGTTTCATTTTTTCTCTAGCTCATATTCCATCTGTACATGTAGCAGTTCTTCTTTGTCCACCCATCTGTCGGTGGACTTTTTGGTGACTTCCATATCTTGGCTATTGTGCTACTATGCAATGCAGATTTGCCTGCCAGTGTCTTTCCAATTCTGTCTTCTTAGGTTATAGGTCCAGGTATAGGTCTACTGGATCATATGGTAGCTCAGCGTTAACCTTTGAAAGGCACCTCCTTTCTGTTCTCTTTAGTGGTTCTTTCCAGGTTACATCCCACTTAAAGTGGAGGGTATGCATTTCTCCACAGCACCTTTAGCATTTATTCTTTGTAGTGTTTTGGTGATGGTTATTCTGACTGGTGTGAGCTGATACCTCTTTGTGGTTGAATTTGCATGTGTCTCATAATCTGTTGAAATTGAGCTTTAAGGCTGGTCCTTTTAATTTTTCAGGCTGTGAGTACAGCTTAGTTCTTCAAAGTGTTTTCTTAAAGTATGTGTCCTATTTTAGAAATTTTTGGCCATTACCTCCCTCAAGACATTTTGCGGTGACCATGAGCACAGGCTTAAATCTGCTTTTGCAGGTAACGTCCAGAGGGCGGCAGTCTTTCTACGTTCCCCACTCTGGTACAAGGGAAACAGACCTCCCGGCCAGTGGTGTTCCTCGGTTATAAATTAGAGTGGGATGTGCCTGAATAAACCCACAAATGCTGATGTCTCCTTACTTATGTTTGTCTTTTAAATTTAACTTATATTTATTAGTGGAGTAATATTACATTGTGTACATGGAACAGTTCTTCTTGGTGCATTCCTCTGTTGATGGACATTTTCATTGCTTCCAAATGTTGGCTATGGTAAATATGGCTGGAGTGCAGGATTGCCAGCCTGTGACGTTTTGATTCTCATTTTCTCAGGAGATAGGCCCAGCAGTGGGTATGACTGACTGACGGGTAGCTCAATGTTTACCTTTTCAAGGCACTTCCATTGTGTTTTCATTAGAGGCTCTTACCACGTCCCCCTTAGAGCCGAGTGTACGCATTTCTCCACAGTCCCTTCAGCATTTATTTTTTGAAGCATTTTTGCTGAAGGCCATTCGACTGCTGTGAGCTGATAGGTTTTTGTAATTTGGGTTTGCATGTCTTTCCAAATTCCTAAAATACATCATTTTCCCACACCTTTTTCTTTTCCCTTAAAAGAAAAAAACTGTGAGTACAATATACCTCTTGAAATTGTCTTCTTGGAAGGTTGCCCTCTTTTGAAATTGCTGCTCCATTTTTGATCCCAGGATTTATTTGGAGGGCAGGTGTCATTTACAGAATTGCAAGTTGGTGAATATTTAGTGACCTTTAGCAGTGGGTGTAAAGCGGCTGTTGTGGGAAGTGGCCACAAGGAGGCAGCATTTCTCCATTCCCAAATCTGGGTACTAGGGCAGCAGAGCCTTTCTGGAAGTCATGTTCCTAGGTTGTAAATTAGAATGGCATGTGCCAGGAGAAACCCCCATAAGTTTATGTCTCATTACTTCTTGTTTTTGTTAATTGTTTTAATCGGGGTAAAGATTAGAATATTGTTTGTCCTAGGGGTACACAATCTGGTTCATTTGTATATTATATATGTCTATTCTACCGACCCTCTTCCCATGTAAAATATTACATAGTGTTCTGTAGACCTCCCTTGCTATATGGTCGGTCTCTTTGAAATATGTATATAGTATGTATTTGGATATGTATAGTAACACTAATCTCATTTATCCATGCCCCCCACCTTTCCTTTTAGATGAGCACAGTTGGTTGTCTAAGTCTGTGAGTGTCTTTCTCTGTGGAAATATGTTCATTTGTGTGAGTTATTAGGTAACGCCTATAAGGGATAGCATAGGATATAGGTCTTTTGCTTTCCGACTTACCTCATGTTTTGTGATTATCTCCAGGCTCATCTCTGCTGCCTCAAAGAGCAGTGTTTCATTGTTTTCCATGGCTAATATTTCTTTGTGTACATGGACCCCTTCCTCTTTATCCATTCACCCGTTGATGGACATTTCGGTTGCTTCCCATCTTGGCTATTTTGAATAAGGCTGCAGTGCAGCTTTTGCAGCCTGTGTCTTTTCGATTCTGGTCTTCTCAGGTGAGAGGCCCAGTGGTGTGCCTGCTGGATTGAATGGTACCTCAACTTTTACTTTTAATCGCAGTTCCTTTCTGTTCTCATTATTGGCTGTTAACCACTTGTCTTCTCCCAAGCACCTAGAGGTTACACAGTTCTCTACCACCCCATCAGCATTTATTGTTTGTAGACTTTTTGCTGACGGTCAGTCGACAGGTGTGAGTTGAAACCTTTTGGTTGATTAGATTGCATGAGTCTAATAATTCCTGAGGTTGAGCTTTTATCCATTTTCCTGTTTTTTTATAAAGAGAGTGAGGAATACTTACCTCTTCATACTATCTTCTTGAAACATTTGCCTGTTTTGAATTATTTTGTCCATTCCCTACCTGAACACAATTCATGACAGCAGTTGTCCTTTACAGCCCTGAGTCCTTGTGAATTTTAAGTGACCATTAGCTGTGGGTTTAAAGCTGCTTTTGCGGGAAACGGCCACAAGGCGGCAGCACTTCTCCTTTACCAAATCTGATTACTAGGGCAACAGAGCCTTATTGGAAGTGGTGTGCTAGGTTGTAAATGAGAATGGAATGTGCCAGGAAAAAGCCCTTTAAGTTTATGTGTCATTACTTCTTGTTCGTATTTTTAACATAATTTTTATATTTTATCACAGCAAATTTGATTACAATGGTTTGTTTGTTCTAGGTGTGCAAGATGTGGTTCTTTCACCCATGTACATATATCTATTCTTCTTCGGAATCTTTTCCCATGTAGGTTATGACACAATGTTGAGTAGTCTTCTCTTGGTATTCTGTAGGTCTTTGGTGATTATATATTTCACGTGTGTTTGTATATCTCTGTTAACCTCAATATGGTGATGTATCCAATCCTCACACCTTTCCATTTGGTGAACCATAAGTTTTTGTACTGAATCTGTGATTGCCTTTCTCTGTGGAGATATCTTCGTTTGTATCAATTTTTAGGTAACACCTATATGTGATATGACAGGATATGTGTCTTTCGCTGTGTCCCTTACTACAAGGTGCGTGATTACGTCTAGACTCATCTATGGTGCTGCAAATGGCATTGTTTCATTTTTTCTCTAGCTCATATTCCATCTGTACATGTAGCAGTTCTTCTTTGTCCACCCATCTGTCGGTGGACTTTTTGGTGACTTCCATATCTTGGCTATTGTGATACTATGCAATGCAGATTTGCCTGCCAGTGTCTTTCCAATTCTGTCTTCTTCGGTTATAGGTCCAGGTATAGGTCTACTGGATCATATGGTAGCTCAGCGTTAACCTTTGAAAGGCACCTCCTTTCTGTTCTCTTTAGTGGTTCTTTCCAGGTTACATCCCACTTAAAGTGGAGGGTATGCATTTCTCCACAGCACCTTTAGCATTTATTCTTTGTAGTGTTTTGGTGATGGTTATTCTGACTGGTGTGAGCTGATACCTCTTTGTGGTTGAATTTGCATGTGTCTCATAATCTGTTGAAATTGAGCTTTAAGGCTGGTCCTTTTAATTTTTCAGGCTGTGAGTACAGCTTAGTTCTTCAAAGTGTTTTCTTAAAGTATGTGTCCTATTTTAGAAATTTTTGGCCATTACCTCCCTCAAGACATTTTGCGGTGACCATGAGCACAGGCTTAAATCTGCTTTTGCAGGTAACGTCCAGAGGGCGGCAGTCTTTCTACGTTCCCCACTCTGGTACAAGGGAAACAGACCTCCCGGCCAGTGGTGTTCCTCGGTTATAAATTAGAGTGGGATGTGCCTGAATAAACCCACAAATGCTGATGTCTCCTTACTTATGTTTGTCTTTTAAATTTAACTTATATTTATTAGTGGAGTAATATTACATTGTGTACATGGAACAGTTCTTCTTGGTGCATTCCTCTGTTGATGGACATTTTCATTGCTTCCAAATGTTGGCTATGGTAAATATGGCTGGAGTGCAGGATTGCCAGCCTGTGACGTTTTGATTCTCATTTTCTCAGGAGATAGGCCCAGCAGTGGGTATGACTGACTGACGGGTAGCTCAATGTTTACCTTTTCAAGGCACTTCCATTGTGTTTTCATTAGAGGCTCTTACCACGTCCCCCTTAGAGCCGAGTGTACGCATTTCTCCACAGTCCCTTCAGCATTTATTTTTTGAAGCATTTTTGCTGAAGGCCATTCGACTGCTGTGAGCTGATAGGTTTTTGTAATTTGGGTTTGCATGTCTTTCCAAATTCCTAAAATACATCATTTTCCCACACCTTTTTCTTTTCCCTTAAAAGAAAAAAACTGTGAGTACAATATACCTCTTGAAATTGTCTTCTTGGAAGGTTGCCCTCTTTTGAAATTGCTGCTCCATTTTTGATCCCAGGATTTATTTGGAGGGCAGGTGTCATTTACAGAATTGCAAGTTGGTGAATATTTAGTGACCTTTAGCAGTGGGTGTAAAGCGGCTGTTGTGGGAAGTGGCCACAAGGAGGCAGCATTTCTCCATTCCCAAATCTGGGTACTAGGGCAGCAGAGCCTTTCTGGAAGTCATGTTCCTAGGTTGTAAATTAGAATGGCATGTGCCAGGAGAAACCCCCATAAGTTTATGTCTCATTACTTCTTGTTTTTGTTAATTGTTTTAATCGGGGTAAAGATTAGAATATTGTTTGTCCTAGGGGTACACAATCTGGTTCATTTGTATATTATATATGTCTATTCTACCGACCCTCTTCCCATGTAAAATATTACATAGTGTTCTGTAGACCTCCCTTGCTATATGGTCGGTCTCTTTGAAATATGTATATAGTATGTATTTGGATATGTATAGTAACACTAATCTCATTTATCCATGCCCCCCACCTTTCCTTTTAGATGAGCACAGTTGGTTGTCTAAGTCTGTGAGTGTCTTTCTCTGTGGAAATATGTTCATTTGTGTGAGTTATTAGGTAACGCCTATAAGGGATAGCATAGGATATAGGTCTTTTGCTTTCCGACTTACCTCATGTTTTGTGATTATCTCCAGGCTCATCTCTGCTGCCTCAAAGAGCAGTGTTTCGTTGTTTTCCATGGCTAATATTTCTTTGTGTACATGGACCCCTTCCTCTTTATCCATTCACCCGTTGATGGACATTTTGGTTGCTTCCCATCTTGGCTATTTTGAATAAGGCTGCAGTGCAGCTTTTGCAGCCTGTGTCTTTTCGATTCTGGTCTTCTCAGGTGAGAGGCCCAGTGGTGTGCCTGCTGGATTGAATGGTACCTCAACTTTTACTTTTAATCGCAGTTCCTTTCTGTTCTCATTATTGGCTGTTAACCACTTGTCTTCTCCCAAGCACCTAGAGGTTACACAGTTCTCTACCACCCCATCAGCATTTATTGTTTGTAGACTTTTTGCTGACGGTCAGTCGACAGGTGTGAGTTGAAACCTTTTGGTTGATTAGATTGCATGAGTCTAATAATTCCTGAGGTTGAGCTTTTATCCATTTTCCTGTTTTTTTATAAAGAGAGTGAGGAATACTTACCTCTTCATACTATCTTCTTGAAACATTTGCCTGTTTTGAATTATTTTGTCCATTCCCTACCTGAACACAATTCATGACAGCAGTTGTCCTTTACAGCCCTGAGTCCTTGTGAATTTTAAGTGACCATTAGCTGTGGGTTTAAAGCTGCTTTTGCGGGAAACGGCCACAAGGCGGCAGCATTTCTCCTTTACCAAATCTGATTACTAGGGCAACAGAGCCTTATTGGAAGTGGTGTGCTAGGTTGTAAATTAGAATGGAATGTGCCAGGAAAAAGCCCTTTAAGTTTATGTGTCATTACTTCTTGTTCGTATTTTTAACATAATTTTTATATTTTATCACAGCAAATTTGATTACAATGGTTTGTTTGTTCTAGGTGTGCAAGATGTGGTTCTTTCACCCATGTACATATATCTATTCTTCTTCGGAATCTTTTCCCATGTAGGTTATGACACAATGTTGAGTAGTCTTCTCTTGGTATTCTGTAGGTCTTTGGTGATTATATATTTCACGTGTGTTTGTATATCTCTGTTAACCTCAATATGGTGATGTATCCAATCCTCACACCTTTCCATTTGGTGAACCATAAGTTTTTGTACTGAATCTGTGATTGCCTTTCTCTGTGGAGATATCTTCTTTTGTATCAATTTTTAGGTAACACCTATATGTGATATGACAGGATATGTGTCTTTCGCTTTGTCCCTTACTACAAGTTGCGTGATTACTTCTAGACTCATCTATGGTGCTGCAAATGGCATTGTTTCATTTTTTCTCTAGCTCATATTCCATCTGTACATGTAGCAGTTCTTCTTTGTCCACCCATCTGTCGGTGGACTTTTTGGTGACTTCCATATCTTGGCTATTGTGCTACTATGCAATGCAGATTTGCCTGCCAGTGTCTTTCCAATTCTGTCTTCTTAGGTTATAGGTCCAGGTATAGGTCTACTGGATCATATGGTAGCTCAGCGTTAACCTTTGAAAGGCACCTCCTTTCTGTTCTCTTTAGTGGTTCTTTCCAGGTTACATCCCACTTAAAGTGGAGGGTATGCATTTCTCCACAGCACCTTTAGCATTTATTCTTTGTAGTGTTTTGGTGATGGTTATTCTGACTGGTGTGAGCTGATACCTCTTTGTGGTTGAATTTGCATGTGTCTCATAATCTGTTGAAATTGAGCTTTAAGGCTGGTCCTTTTAATTTTTCAGGCTGTGAGTACAGCTTAGTTCTTCAAAGTGTTTTCTTAAAGTATGTGTCCTATTTTAGAAATTTTTGGCCATTACCTCCCTCAAGACATTTTGCGGTGACCATGAGCACAGGCTTAAATCTGCTTTTGCAGGTAACGTCCAGAGGGCGGCAGTCTTTCTACGTTCCCCACTCTGGTACAAGGGAAACAGACCTCCCGGCCAGTGGTGTTCCTCGGTTATAAATTAGAGTGGGATGTGCCTGAATAAACCCACAAATGCTGATGTCTCCTTACTTATGTTTGTCTTTTAAATTTAACTTATATTTATTAGTGGAGTAATATTACATTGTGTACATGGAACAGTTCTTCTTGGTGCATTCCTCTGTTGATGGACATTTTCATTGCTTCCAAATGTTGGCTATGGTAAATATGGCTGGAGTGCAGGATTGCCAGCCTGTGACGTTTTGATTCTCATTTTCTCAGGAGATAGGCCCAGCAGTGGGTATGACTGACTGACGGGTAGCTCAATGTTTACCTTTTCAAGGCACTTCCATTGTGTTTTCATTAGAGGCTCTTACCACGTCCCCCTTAGAGCCGAGTGTACGCATTTCTCCACAGTCCCTTCAGCATTTATTTTTTATTTTATTATTTATTTATTATTTTATTTTTGGCTGTGTTGGGTTTTCGTTTCTGTGCGAGGGCTTTCTCTAGTTGCGGCAAGCGGGGGCCACTCTTCATTGCGATGCGCGGGCCTCTCACTATCGCGGCCTCTCTTGTTGCGGAGCACAGGCTCCAGACGCGCAGGCTCAGTAGTTGTGGCTCACGGGCCTAGTTGCTCCGCGGCATGTGGGATCTTCCCAGACCAGGGCTCGAACCCGTGTCCCCTGCATTGGCAGGCAGATTCTCGACCACTGCGCCACCGGGGAAGCCCCAGCATTTATTTTTTGAAGCATTTTTGCTGAAGGCCATTCGACTGCTGTGAGCTGATAGGTTTTTGTAATTTGGGTTTGCATGTCTTTCCAAATTCCTAAAATACATCATTTTCCCACACCTTTTTCTTTTCCCTTAAAAGAAAAAAACTGTGAGTACAATATACCTCTTGAAATTGTCTTCTTGGAAGGTTGCCCTCTTTTGAAATTGCTGCTCCATTTTTGATCCCAGGATTTATTTGGAGGGCAGGTGTCATTTACAGAATTGCAAGTTGGTGAATATTTAGTGACCTTTAGCAGTGGGTGTAAAGCGGCTGTTGTGGGAAGTGGCCACAAGGAGGCAGCATTTCTCCATTCCCAAATCTGGGTACTAGGGCAGCAGAGCCTTTCTGGAAGTCATGTTCCTAGGTTGTAAATTAGAATGGCATGTGCCAGGAGAAACCCCCATAAGTTTATGTCTCATTACTTCTTGTTTTTGTTAATTGTTTTAATCGGGGTAAAGATTAGAATATTGTTTGTCCTAGGGGTACACAATCTGGTTCATTTGTATATTATATATGTCTATTCTACCGACCCTCTTCCCATGTAAAATATTACATAGTGTTCTGTAGACGTCCCTTGCTATATGGTCGGTCTCTTTGAAATATGTATATAGTATGTATTTGGATATGTATAGTAACACTAATCTCATTTATCCATGCCCCCCACCTTTCCTTTTAGATGAGCACAGTTGGTTGTCTAAGTCTGTGAGTGTCTTTCTCTGTGGAAATATGTTCATTTGTGTGAGTTATTAGGTAACGCCTATAAGGGATAGCATAGGATATAGGTCTTTTGCTTTCCGACTTACCTCATGTTTTGTGATTATCTCCAGGCTCATCTCTGCTGCCTCAAAGAGCAGTGTTTCGTTGTTTTCCATGGCTAATATTTCTTTGTGTACATGGACCCCTTCCTCTTTATCCATTCACCCGTTGATGGACATTTTGGTTGCTTCCCATCTTGGCTATTTTGAATAAGGCTGCAGTGCAGCTTTTGCAGCCTGTGTCTTTTCGATTCTGGTCTTCTCAGGTGAGAGGCCCAGTGGTGTGCCTGCTGGATTGAATGGTACCTCAACTTTTACTTTTAATCGCAGTTCCTTTCTGTTCTCATTATTGGCTGTTAACCACTTGTCTTCTCCCAAGCACCTAGAGGTTACACAGTTCTCTACCACCCCATCAGCATTTATTGTTTGTAGACTTTTTGCTGACGGTCAGTCGACAGGTGTGAGTTGAAACCTTTTGGTTGATTAGATTGCATGAGTCTAATAATTCCTGAGGTTGAGCTTTTATCCATTTTCCTGTTTTTTTATAAAGAGAGTGAGGAATACTTACCTCTTCATACTATCTTCTTGAAACATTTGCCTGTTTTGAATTATTTTGTCCATTCCCTACCTGAACACAATTCATGACAGCAGTTGTCCTTTACAGCCCTGAGTCCTTGTGAATTTTAAGTGACCATTAGCTGTGGGTTTAAAGCTGCTTTTGCGGGAAACGGCCACAAGGCGGCAGCATTTCTCCTTTACCAAATCTGATTACTAGGGCAACAGAGCCTTATTGGAAGTGGTGTGCTAGGTTGTAAATGAGAATGGAATGTGCCAGGAAAAAGCCCTTTAAGTTTATGTGTCATTACTTCTTGTTCGTATTTTTAACATAATTTTTATATTTTATCACAGCAAATTTGATTACAATGGTTTGTTTGTTCTAGGTGTGCAAGATGTGGTTCTTTCACCCATGTACATATATCTATTCTTCTTCGGAATCTTTTCCCATGTAGGTTATGACACAATGTTGAGTAGTCTTCTCTTGGTATTCTGTAGGTCTTTGGTGATTATATATTTCACGTGTGTTTGTATATCTCTGTTAACCTCAATATGGTGATGTATCCAATCCTCACACCTTTCCATTTGGTGAACCATAAGTTTTTGTACTGAATCTGTGATTGCCTTTCTCTGTGGAGATATCTTCTTTTGTATCAATTTTTAGGTAACACCTATATGTGATATGACAGGATATGTGTCTTTCGCTTTGTCCCTTACTACAAGTTGCGTGATTACTTCTAGACTCATCTATGGTGCTGCAAATGGCATTGTTTCATTTTTTCTCTAGCTCATATTCCATCTGTACATGTAGCAGTTCTTCTTTGTCCACCCATCTGTCGGTGGACTTTTTGGTGACTTCCATATCTTGGCTATTGTGCTACTATGCAATGCAGATTTGCCTGCCAGTGTCTTTCCAATTCTGTCTTCTTAGGTTATAGGTCCAGGTATAGGTCTACTGGATCATATGGTAGCTCAGCGTTAACCTTTGAAAGGCACCTCCTTTCTGTTCTCTTTAGTGGTTCTTTCCAGGTTACATCCCACTTAAAGTGGAGGGTATGCATTTCTCCACAGCACCTTTAGCATTTATTCTTTGTAGTGTTTTGGTGATGGTTATTCTGACTGGTGTGAGCTGATACCTCTTTGTGGTTGAATTTGCATGTGTCTCATAATCTGTTGAAATTGAGCTTTAAGGCTGGTCCTTTTAATTTTTCAGGCTGTGAGTACAGCTTAGTTCTTCAAAGTGTTTTCTTAAAGTATGTGTCCTATTTTAGAAATTTTTGGCCATTACCTCCCTCAAGACATTTTGCGGTGACCATGAGCACAGGCTTAAATCTGCTTTTGCAGGTAACGTCCAGAGGGCGGCAGTCTTTCTACGTTCCCCACTCTGGTACAAGGGAAACAGACCTCCCGGCCAGTGGTGTTCCTCGGTTATAAATTAGAGTGGGATGTGCCTGAATAAACCCACAAATGCTGATGTCTCCTTACTTATGTTTGTCTTTTAAATTTAACTTATATTTATTAGTGGAGTAATATTACATTGTGTACATGGAACAGTTCTTCTTGGTGCATTCCTCTGTTGATGGACATTTTCATTGCTTCCAAATGTTGGCTATGGTAAATATGGCTGGAGTGCAGGATTGCCAGCCTGTGACGTTTTGATTCTCATTTTCTCAGGAGATAGGCCCAGCAGTGGGTATGACTGACTGACGGGTAGCTCAATGTTTACCTTTTCAAGGCACTTCCATTGTGTTTTCATTAGAGGCTCTTACCACGTCCCCCTTAGAGCCGAGTGTACGCATTTCTCCACAGTCCCTTCAGCATTTATTTTTTATTTTATTATTTATTTATTATTTTATTTTTGGCTGTGTTGGGTTTTCGTTTCTGTGCGAGGGCTTTCTCTAGTTGCGGCAAGCGGGGGCCACTCTTCATTGCGATGCGCGGGCCTCTCACTATCGCGGCCTCTCTTGTTGCGGAGCACAGGCTCCAGACGCGCAGGCTCAGTAGTTGTGGCTCACGGGCCTAGTTGCTCCGCGGCATGTGGGATCTTCCCAGACCAGGGCTCGAACCCGTGTCCCCTGC
This sequence comes from Balaenoptera borealis, assembly GCF_965194805.1. Lineage (NCBI taxonomy): Eukaryota > Metazoa > Chordata > Mammalia > Artiodactyla > Balaenopteridae > Balaenoptera > Balaenoptera borealis. The sequence goes on from NW_028123345.1 coordinate 203,910, forward strand.
ATTGGCAGGCAGATTCTCGACCACTGCGCCACCGGGGAAGCCCCAGCATTTATTTTTTGAAGCATTTTTGCTGAAGGCCATTCGACTGCTGTGAGCTGATAGGTTTTTGTAATTTGGGTTTGCATGTCTTTCCAAATTCCTAAAATACATCATTTTCCCACACCTTTTTCTTTTCCCTTAAAAGAAAAAAACTGTGAGTACAATATACCTCTTGAAATTGTCTTCTTGGAAGGTTGCCCTCTTTTGAAATTGCTGCTCCATTTTTGATCCCAGGATTTATTTGGAGGGCAGGTGTCATTTACAGAATTGCAAGTTGGTGAATATTTAGTGACCTTTAGCAGTGGGTGTAAAGCGGCTGTTGTGGGAAGTGGCCACAAGGAGGCAGCATTTCTCCATTCCCAAATCTGGGTACTAGGGCAGCAGAGCCTTTCTGGAAGTCATGTTCCTAGGTTGTAAATTAGAATGGCATGTGCCAGGAGAAACCCCCATAAGTTTATGTCTCATTACTTCTTGTTTTTGTTAATTGTTTTAATCGGGGTAAAGATTAGAATATTGTTTGTCCTAGGGGTACACAATCTGGTTCATTTGTATATTATATATGTCTATTCTACCGACCCTCTTCCCATGTAAAATATTACATAGTGTTCTGTAGACCTCCCTTGCTATATGGTCGGTCTCTTTGAAATATGTATATAGTATGTATTTGGATATGTATAGTAACACTAATCTCATTTATCCATGCCCCCCACCTTTCCTTTTAGATGAGCACAGTTGGTTGTCTAAGTCTGTGAGTGTCTTTCTCTGTGGAAATATGTTCATTTGTGTGAGTTATTAGGTAACGCCTATAAGGGATAGCATAGGATATAGGTCTTTTGCTTTCCGACTTACCTCATGTTTTGTGATTATCTCCAGGCTCATCTCTGCTGCCTCAAAGAGCAGTGTTTCGTTGTTTTCCATGGCTAATATTTCTTTGTGTACATGGACCCCTTCCTCTTTATCCATTCACCCGTTGATGGACATTTTGGTTGCTTCCCATCTTGGCTATTTTGAATAAGGCTGCAGTGCAGCTTTTGCAGCCTGTGTCTTTTCGATTCTGGTCTTCTCAGGTGAGAGGCCCAGTGGTGTGCCTGCTGGATTGAATGGTACCTCAACTTTTACTTTTAATCGCAGTTCCTTTCTGTTCTCATTATTGGCTGTTAACCACTTGTCTTCTCCCAAGCACCTAGAGGTTACACAGTTCTCTACCACCCCATCAGCATTTATTGTTTGTAGACTTTTTGCTGACGGTCAGTCGACAGGTGTGAGTTGAAACCTTTTGGTTGATTAGATTGCATGAGTCTAATAATTCCTGAGGTTGAGCTTTTATCCATTTTCCTGTTTTTTTTATAAAGAGAGTGAGGAATACTTACCTCTTCATACTATCTTCTTGAAACATTTGCCTGTTTTGAATTATTTTGTCCATTCCCTACCTGAACACAATTCATGACAGCAGTTGTCCTTTACAGCCCTGAGTCCTTGTGAATTTTAAGTGACCATTAGCTGTGGGTTTAAAGCTGCTTTTGCGGGAAACGGCCACAAGGCGGCAGCATTTCTCCTTTACCAAATCTGATTACTAGGGCAACAGAGCCTTATTGGAAGTGGTGTGCTAGGTTGTAAATGAGAATGGAATGTGCCAGGAAAAAGCCCTTTAAGTTTATGTGTCATTACTTCTTGTTCGTATTTTTAACATAATTTTTATATTTTATCACAGCAAATTTGATTACAATGGTTTGTTTGTTCTAGGTGTGCAAGATGTGGTTCTTTCACCCATGTACATATATCTATTCTTCTTCGGAATCTTTTCCCATGTAGGTTATGACACAATGTTGAGTAGTCTTCTCTTGGTATTCTGTAGGTCTTTGGTGATTATATATTTCACGTGTGTTTGTATATCTCTGTTAACCTCAATATGGTGATGTATCCAGTCCTCACACCTTTCCATTTGGTGAACCATAAGTTTTTGTACTGAATCTGTGATTGCCTTTCTCTGTGGAGATATCTTCTTTTGTATCAATTTTTAGGTAACACCTATATGTGATATGACAGGATATGTGTCTTTCGCTTTGTCCCTTACTACAAGTTGCGTGATTACTTCTAGACTCATCTATGGTGCTGCAAATGGCATTGTTTCATTTTTTCTCTAGCTCATATTCCATCTGTACATGTAGCAGTTCTTCTTTGTCCACCCATCTGTCGGTGGACTTTTTGGTGACTTCCATATCTTGGCTATTGTGCTACTATGCAATGCAGATTTGCCTGCCAGTGTCTTTCCAATTCTGTCTTCTTAGGTTATAGGTCCAGGTATAGGTCTACTGGATCATATGGTAGCTCAGCGTTAACCTTTGAAAGGCACCTCCTTTCTGTTCTCTTTAGTGGTTCTTTCCAGGTTACATCCCACTTAAAGTGGAGGGTATGCATTTCTCCACAGCACCTTTAGCATTTATTCTTTGTAGTGTTTTGGTGATGGTTATTCTGACTGGTGTGAACTGATACCTCTTTGTGGTTGAATTTGCATGTGTCTCATAATCTGTTGAAATTGAGCTTTAAGGCTGGTCCTTTTAATTTTTCAGGCTGTGAGTACAGCTTAGTTCTTCAAAGTGTTTTCTTAAAGTATGTGTCCTATTTTAGAAATTTTTGGCCATTACCTCCCTCAAGACATTTTGCGGTGACCATGAGCACAGGCTTAAATCTGCTTTTGCAGGTAACGTCCAGAGGGCGGCAGTCTTTCTACGTTCCCCACTCTGGTACAAGGGAAACAGACCTCCCGGCCAGTGGTGTTCCTCGGTTATAAATTAGAGTGGGATGTGCCTGAATAAACCCACAAATGCTGATGTCTCCTTACTTATGTTTGTCTTTTAAATTTAACTTATATTTATTAGTGGAGTAATATTACATTGTGTACATGGAACAGTTCTTCTTGGTGCATTCCTCTGTTGATGGACATTTTCATTGCTTCCAAATGTTGGCTATGGTAAATATGGCTGGAGTGCAGGATTGCCAGCCTGTGACGTTTTGATTCTCATTTTCTCAGGAGATAGGCCCAGCAGTGGGTATGACTGACTGACGGGTAGCTCAATGTTTACCTTTTCAAGGCACTTCCATTGTGTTTTCATTAGAGGCTCTTACCACGTCCCCCTTAGAGCCGAGTGTACGCATTTCTCCACAGTCCCTTCAGCATTTATTTTTTATTTTATTATTTATTTATTATTTTATTTTTGGCTGTGTTGGGTTTTCGTTTCTGTGCGAGGGCTTTCTCTAGTTGCGGCAAGCGGGGGCCACTCTTCATTGCGATGCGCGGGCCTCTCACTATCGCGGCCTCTCTTGTTGCGGAGCACAGGCTCCAGACGCGCAGGCTCAGTAGTTGTGGCTCACGGGCCTAGTTGCTCCGCGGCATGTGGGATCTTCCCAGACCAGGGCTCGAACCCGTGTCCCCTGCATTGGCAGGCAGATTCTCGACCACTGCGCCACCGGGGAAGCCCCAGCATTTATTTTTTGAAGCATTTTTGCTGAAGGCCATTCGACTGCTGTGAGCTGATAGGTTTTTGTAATTTGGGTTTGCATGTCTTTCCAAATTCCTAAAATACATCATTTTCCCACACCTTTTTCTTTTCCCTTAAAAGAAAAAAACTGTGAGTACAATATACCTCTTGAAATTGTCTTCTTGGAAGGTTGCCCTCTTTTGAAATTGCTGCTCCATTTTTGATCCCAGGATTTATTTGGAGGGCAGGTGTCATTTACAGAATTGCAAGTTGGTGAATATTTAGTGACCTTTAGCAGTGGGTGTAAAGCGGCTGTTGTGGGAAGTGGCCACAAGGAGGCAGCATTTCTCCATTCCCAAATCTGGGTACTAGGGCAGCAGAGCCTTTCTGGAAGTCATGTTCCTAGGTTGTAAATTAGAATGGCATGTGCCAGGAGAAACCCCCATAAGTTTATGTCTCATTACTTCTTGTTTTTGTTAATTGTTTTAATCGGGGTAAAGATTAGAATATTGTTTGTCCTAGGGGTACACAATCTGGTTCATTTGTATATTATATATGTCTATTCTACCGACCCTCTTCCCATGTAAAATATTACATAGTGTTCTGTAGACCTCCCTTGCTATATGGTCGGTCTCTTTGAAATATGTATATAGTATGTATTTGGATATGTATAGTAACACTAATCTCATTTATCCATGCCCCCCACCTTTCCTTTTAGATGAGCACAGTTGGTTGTCTAAGTCTGTGAGTGTCTTTCTCTGTGGAAATATGTTCATTTGTGTGAGTTATTAGGTAACGCCTATAAGGGATAGCATAGGATATAGGTCTTTTGCTTTCCGACTTACCTCATGTTTTGTGATTATCTCCAGGCTCATCTCTGCTGCCTCAAAGAGCAGTGTTTCGTTGTTTTCCATGGCTAATATTTCATTGTGTACATGGACCCGTTCCTCTTTATCCATTCACCCGTTGATGGACATTTCGGTTGCTTCCCATCTTGGCTATTTTGAATAAGGCTGCAGTGCAGCTTTTGCAGCCTGTGTCTTTTCGATTCTGGTCTTCTCAGGTGAGAGGCCCAGTGGTGTGCCTGCTGGATTGAATGGTACCTCAACTTTTACTTTTAATCGCAGTTCCTTTCTGTTCTCATTATTGGCTGTTAACCACTTGTCTTCTCCCAAGCACCTAGAGGTTACACAGTTCTCTACCACCCCATCAGCATTTATTGTTTGTAGACTTTTTGCTGACGGTCAGTCGACAGGTGTGAGTTGAAACCTTTTGGTTGATTAGATTGCATGAGTCTAATAATTCCTGAGGTTGAGCTTTTATCCATTTTCCTGTTTTTTTATAAAGAGAGTGAGGAATACTTACCTCTTCATACTATCTTCTTGAAACATTTGCCTGTTTTGAATTATTTTGTCCATTCCCTACCTGAACACAATTCATGACAGCAGTTGTCCTTTACAGCCCTGAGTCCTTGTGAATTTTAAGTGACCATTAGCTGTGGGTTTAAAGCTGCTTTTGCGGGAAACGGCCACAAGGCGGCAGCATTTCTCCTTTACCAAATCTGATTACTAGGGCAACAGAGCCTTATTGGAAGTGGTGTGCTAGGTTGTAAATGAGAATGGAATGTGCCAGGAAAAAGCCCTTTAAGTTTATGTGTCATTACTTCTTGTTCGTATTTTTAACATAATTTTTATATTTTATCACAGCAAATTTGATTACAATGGTTTGTTTGTTCTAGGTGTGCAAGATGTGGTTCTTTCACCCATGTACATATATCTATTCTTCTTCGGAATCTTTTCCCATGTAGGTTATGACACAATGTTGAGTAGTCTTCTCTTGGTATTCTGTAGGTCTTTGGTGATTATATATTTCACGTGTGTTTGTATATCTCTGTTAACCTCAATATGGTGATGTATCCAATCCTCACACCTTTCCATTTGGTGAACCATAAGTTTTTGTACTGAATCTGTGATTGCCTTTCTCTGTGGAGATATCTTCTTTTGTATCAATTTTTAGGTAACACCTATATGTGATATGACAGGATATGTGTCTTTCGCTTTGTCCCTTACTACAAGTTGCGTGATTACTTCTAGACTCATCTATGGTGCTGCAAATGGCATTGTTTCATTTTTTCTCTAGCTCATATTCCATCTGTACATGTAGCAGTTCTTCTTTGTCCACCCATCTGTCGGTGGACTTTTTGGTGACTTCCATATCTTGGCTATTGTGCTACTATGCAATGCAGATTTGCCTGCCAGTGTCTTTCCAATTCTGTCTTCTTAGGTTATAGGTCCAGGTATAGGTCTACTGGATCATATGGTAGCTCAGCGTTAACCTTTGAAAGGCACCTCCTTTCTGTTCTCTTTAGTGGTTCTTTCCAGGTTACATCCCACTTAAAGTGGAGGGTATGCATTTCTCCACAGCACCTTTAGCATTTATTCTTTGTAGTGTTTTGGTGATGGTTATTCTGACTGGTGTGAACTGATACCTCTTTGTGGTTGAATTTGCATGTGTCTCATAATCTGTTGAAATTGAGCTTTAAGGCTGGTCCTTTTAATTTTTCAGGCTGTGAGTACAGCTTAGTTCTTCAAAGTGTTTTCTTAAAGTATGTGTCCTATTTTAGAAATTTTTGGCCATTACCTCCCTCAAGACATTTTGCGGTGACCATGAGCACAGGCTTAAATCTGCTTTTGCAGGTAACGTCCAGAGGGCGGCAGTCTTTCTACGTTCCCCACTCTGGTACAAGGGAAACAGACCTCCCGGCCAGTGGTGTTCCTCGGTTATAAATTAGAGTGGGATGTGCCTGAATAAACCCACAAATGCTGATGTCTCCTTACTTATGTTTGTCTTTTAAATTTAACTTATATTTATTAGTGGAGTAATATTACATTGTGTACATGGAACAGTTCTTCTTGGTGCATTCCTCTGTTGATGGACATTTTCATTGCTTCCAAATGTTGGCTATGGTAAATATGGCTGGAGTGCAGGATTGCCAGCCTGTGACGTTTTGATTCTCATTTTCTCAGGAGATAGGCCCAGCAGTGGGTATGACTGACTGACGGGTAGCTCAATGTTTACCTTTTCAAGGCACTTCCATTGTGTTTTCATTAGAGGCTCTTACCACGTCCCCCTTAGAGCCGAGTGTACGCATTTCTCCACAGTCCCTTCAGCATTTATTTTTTATTTTATTATTTATTTATTATTTTATTTTTGGCTGTGTTGGGTTTTCGTTTCTGTGCGAGGGCTTTCTCTAGTTGCGGCAAGCGGGGGCCACTCTTCATTGCGATGCGCGGGCCTCTCACTATCGCGGCCTCTCTTGTTGCGGAGCACAGGCTCCAGACGCGCAGGCTCAGTAGTTGTGGCTCACGGGCCTAGTTGCTCCGCGGCATGTGGGATCTTCCCAGACCAGGGCTCGAACCCGTGTCCCCTGCATTGGCAGGCAGATTCTCGACCACTGCGCCACCGGGGAAGCCCCAGCATTTATTTTTTGAAGCATTTTTGCTGAAGGCCATTCGACTGCTGTGAGCTGATAGGTTTTTGTAATTTGGGTTTGCATGTCTTTCCAAATTCCTAAAATACATCATTTTCCCACACCTTTTTCTTTTCCCTTAAAAGAAAAAAACTGTGAGTACAATATACCTCTTGAAATTGTCTTCTTGGAAGGTTGCCCTCTTTTGAAATTGCTGCTCCATTTTTGATCCCAGGATTTATTTGGAGGGCAGGTGTCATTTACAGAATTGCAAGTTGGTGAATATTTAGTGACCTTTAGCAGTGGGTGTAAAGCGGCTGTTGTGGGAAGTGGCCACAAGGAGGCAGCATTTCTCCATTCCCAAATCTGGGTACTAGGGCAGCAGAGCCTTTCTGGAAGTCATGTTCCTAGGTTGTAAATTAGAATGGCATGTGCCAGGAGAAACCCCCATAAGTTTATGTCTCATTACTTCTTGTTTTTGTTAATTGTTTTAATCGGGGTAAAGATTAGAATATTGTTTGTCCTAGGGGTACACAATCTGGTTCATTTGTATATTATATATGTCTATTCTACCGACCCTCTTCCCATGTAAAATATTACATAGTGTTCTGTAGACCTCCCTTGCTATATGGTCGGTCTCTTTGAAATATGTATATAGTATGTATTTGGATATGTATAGTAACACTAATCTCATTTATCCATGCCCCCCACCTTTCCTTTTAGATGAGCACAGTTGGTTGTCTAAGTCTGTGAGTGTCTTTCTCTGTGGAAATATGTTCATTTGTGTGAGTTATTAGGTAACGCCTATAAGGGATAGCATAGGATATAGGTCTTTTGCTTTCCGACTTACCTCATGTTTTGTGATTATCTCCAGGCTCATCTCTGCTGCCTCAAAGAGCAGTGTTTCGTTGTTTTCCATGGCTAATATTTCTTTGTGTACATGGACCCCTTCCTCTTTATCCATTCACCCGTTGATGGACATTTTGGTTGCTTCCCATCTTGGCTATTTTGAATAAGGCTGCAGTGCAGCTTTTGCAGCCTGTGTCTTTTCGATTCTGGTCTTCTCAGGTGAGAGGCCCAGTGGTGTGCCTGCTGGATTGAATGGTACCTCAACTTTTACTTTTAATCGCAGTTCCTTTCTGTTCTCATTATTGGCTGTTAACCACTTGTCTTCTCCCAAGCACCTAGAGGTTACACAGTTCTCTACCACCCCATCAGCATTTATTGTTTGTAGACTTTTTGCTGACGGTCAGTCGACAGGTGTGAGTTGAAACCTTTTGGTTGATTAGATTGCATGAGTCTAATAATTCCTGAGGTTGAGCTTTTATCCATTTTCCTGTTTTTTTTATAAAGAGAGTGAGGAATACTTACCTCTTCATACTATCTTCTTGAAACATTTGCCTGTTTTGAATTATTTTGTCCATTCCCTACCTGAACACAATTCATGACAGCAGTTGTCCTTTACAGCCCTGAGTCCTTGTGAATTTTAAGTGACCATTAGCTGTGGGTTTAAAGCTGCTTTTGCGGGAAACGGCCACAAGGCGGCAGCATTTCTCCTTTACCAAATCTGATTACTAGGGCAACAGAGCCTTATTGGAAGTGGTGTGCTAGGTTGTAAATGAGAATGGAATGTGCCAGGAAAAAGCCCTTTAAGTTTATGTGTCATTACTTCTTGTTCGTATTTTTAACATAATTTTTATATTTTATCACAGCAAATTTGATTACAATGGTTTGTTTGTTCTAGGTGTGCAAGATGTGGTTCTTTCACCCATGTACATATATCTATTCTTCTTCGGAATCTTTTCCCATGTAGGTTATGACACAATGTTGAGTAGTCTTCTCTTGGTATTCTGTAGGTCTTTGGTGATTATATATTTCACGTGTGTTTGTATATCTCTGTTAACCTCAATATGGTGATGTATCCAATCCTCACACCTTTCCATTTGGTGAACCATAAGTTTTTGTACTGAATCTGTGATTGCCTTTCTCTGTGGAGATATCTTCTTTTGTATCAATTTTTAGGTAACACCTATATGTGATATGACAGGATATGTGTCTTTCGCTTTGTCCCTTACTACAAGTTGCGTGATTACTTCTAGACTCATCTATGGTGCTGCAAATGGCATTGTTTCATTTTTTCTCTAGCTCATATTCCATCTGTACATGTAGCAGTTCTTCTTTGTCCACCCATCTGTCGGTGGACTTTTTGGTGACTTCCATATCTTGGCTATTGTGCTACTATGCAATGCAGATTTGCCTGCCAGTGTCTTTCCAATTCTGTCTTCTTAGGTTATAGGTCCAGGTATAGGTCTACTGGATCATATGGTAGCTCAGCGTTAACCTTTGAAAGGCACCTCCTTTCTGTTCTCTTTAGTGGTTCTTTCCAGGTTACATCCCACTTAAAGTGGAGGGTATGCATTTCTCCACAGCACCTTTAGCATTTATTCTTTGTAGTGTTTTGGTGATGGTTATTCTGACTGGTGTGAACTGATACCTCTTTGTGGTTGAATTTGCATGTGTCTCATAATCTGTTGAAATTGAGCTTTAAGGCTGGTCCTTTTAATTTTTCAGGCTGTGAGTACAGCTTAGTTCTTCAAAGTGTTTTCTTAAAGTATGTGTCCTATTTTAGAAATTTTTGGCCATTACCTCCCTCAAGACATTTTGCGGTGACCATGAGCACAGGCTTAAATCTGCTTTTGCAGGTAACGTCCAGAGGGCGGCAGTCTTTCTACGTTCCCCACTCTGGTACAAGGGAAACAGACCTCCCGGCCAGTGGTGTTCCTCGGTTATAAATTAGAGTGGGATGTGCCTGAATAAACCCACAAATGCTGATGTCTCCTTACTTATGTTTGTCTTTTAAATTTAACTTATATTTATTAGTGGAGTAATATTACATTGTGTACATGGAACAGTTCTTCTTGGTGCATTCCTCTGTTGATGGACATTTTCATTGCTTCCAAATGTTGGCTATGGTAAATATGGCTGGAGTGCAGGATTGCCAGCCTGTGACGTTTTGATTCTCATTTTCTCAGGAGATAGGCCCAGCAGTGGGTATGACTGACTGACGGGTAGCTCAATGTTTACCTTTTCAAGGCACTTCCATTGTGTTTTCATTAGAGGCTCTTACCACGTCCCCCTTAGAGCCGAGTGTACGCATTTCTCCACAGTCCCTTCAGCATTTATTTTTTATTTTATTATTTATTTATTATTTTATTTTTGGCTGTGTTGGGTTTTCGTTTCTGTGCGAGGGCTTTCTCTAGTTGCGGCAAGCGGGGGCCACTCTTCATTGCGATGCGCGGGCCTCTCACTATCGCGGCCTCTCTTGTTGCGGAGCACAGGCTCCAGACGCGCAGGCTCAGTAGTTGTGGCTCACGGGCCTAGTTGCTCCGCGGCATGTGGGATCTTCCCAGACCAGGGCTCGAACCCGTGTCCCCTGCATTGGCAGGCAGATTCTCGACCACTGCGCCACCGGGGAAGCCCCAGCATTTATTTTTTGAAGCATTTTTGCTGAAGGCCATTCGACTGCTGTGAGCTGATAGGTTTTTGTAATTTGGGTTTGCATGTCTTTCCAAATTCCTAAAATACATCATTTTCCCACACCTTTTTCTTTTCCCTTAAAAGAAAAAAACTGTGAGTACAATATACCTCTTGAAATTGTCTTCTTGGAAGGTTGCCCTCTTTTGAAATTGCTGCTCCATTTTTGATCCCAGGATTTATTTGGAGGGCAGGTGTCATTTACAGAATTGCAAGTTGGTGAATATTTAGTGACCTTTAGCAGTGGGTGTAAAGCGGCTGTTGTGGGAAGTGGCCACAAGGAGGCAGCATTTCTCCATTCCCAAATCTGGGTACTAGGGCAGCAGAGCCTTTCTGGAAGTCATGTTCCTAGGTTGTAAATTAGAATGGCATGTGCCAGGAGAAACCCCCATAAGTTTATGTCTCATTACTTCTTGTTTTTGTTAATTGTTTTAATCGGGGTAAAGATTAGAATATTGTTTGTCCTAGGGGTACACAATCTGGTTCATTTGTATATTATATATGTCTATTCTACCGACCCTCTTCCCATGTAAAATATTACATAGTGTTCTGTAGACCTCCCTTGCTATATGGTCGGTCTCTTTGAAATATGTATATAGTATGTATTTGGATATGTATAGTAACACTAATCTCATTTATCCATGCCCCCCACCTTTCCTTTTAGATGAGCACAGTTGGTTGTCTAAGTCTGTGAGTGTCTTTCTCTGTGGAAATATGTTCATTTGTGTGAGTTATTAGGTAACGCCTATAAGGGATAGCATAGGATATAGGTCTTTTGCTTTCCGACTTACCTCATGTTTTGTGATTATCTCCAGGCTCATCTCTGCTGCCTCAAAGAGCAGTGTTTCGTTGTTTTCCATGGCTAATATTTCTTTGTGTACATGGACCCCTTCCTCTTTATCCATTCACCCGTTGATGGACATTTTGGTTGCTTCCCATCTTGGCTATTTTGAATAAGGCTGCAGTGCAGCTTTTGCAGCCTGTGTCTTTTCGATTCTGGTCTTCTCAGGTGAGAGGCCCAGTGGTGTGCCTGCTGGATTGAATGGTACCTCAACTTTTACTTTTAATCGCAGTTCCTTTCTGTTCTCATTATTGGCTGTTAACCACTTGTCTTCTCCCAAGCACCTAGAGGTTACACAGTTCTCTACCACCCCATCAGCATTTATTGTTTGTAGACTTTTTGCTGACGGTCAGTCGACAGGTGTGAGTTGAAACCTTTTGGTTGATTAGATTGCATGAGTCTAATAATTCCTGAGGTTGAGCTTTTATCCATTTTCCTGTTTTTTTATAAAGAGAGTGAGGAATACTTACCTCTTCATACTATCTTCTTGAAACATTTGCCTGTTTTGAATTATTTTGTCCATTCCCTACCTGAACACAATTCATGACAGCAGTTGTCCTTTACAGCCCTGAGTCCTTGTGAATTTTAAGTGACCATTAGCTGTGGGTTTAAAGCTGCTTTTGCGGGAAACGGCCACAAGGCGGCAGCATTTCTCCTTTACCAAATCTGATTACTAGGGCAACAGAGCCTTATTGGAAGTGGTGTGCTAGGTTGTAAATGAGAATGGAATGTGCCAGGAAAAAGCCCTTTAAGTTTATGTGTCATTACTTCTTGTTCGTATTTTTAACATAATTTTTATATTTTATCACAGCAAATTTGATTACAATGGTTTGTTTGTTCTAGGTGTGCAAGATGTGGTTCTTTCACCCATGTACATATATCTATTCTTCTTCGGAATCTTTTCCCATGTAGGTTATGACACAATGTTGAGTAGTCTTCTCTTGGTATTCTGTAGGTCTTTGGTGATTATATATTTCACGTGTGTTTGTATATCTCTGTTAACCTCAATATGGTGATGTATCCAGTCCTCACACCTTTCCATTTGGTGAACCATAAGTTTTTGTACTGAATCTGTGATTGCCTTTCTCTGTGGAGATATCTTCTTTTGTATCAATTTTTAGGTAACACCTATATGTGATATGACAGGATATGTGTCTTTCGCTTTGTCCCTTACTACAAGTTGCGTGATTACTTCTAGACTCATCTATGGTGCTGCAAATGGCATTGTTTCATTTTTTCTCTAGCTCATATTCCATCTGTACATGTAGCAGTTCTTCTTTGTCCACCCATCTGTCGGTGGACTTTTTGGTGACTTCCATATCTTGGCTATTGTGCTACTATGCAATGCAGATTTGCCTGCCAGTGTCTTTCCAATTCTGTCTTCTTTGGTTATAGGTCCAGGTATAGGTCTACTGGATCATATGGTAGCTCAGCGTTAACCTTTGAAAGGCACCTCCTTTCTGTTCTCTTTAGTGGTTCTTTCCAGGTTACATCCCACTTAAAGTGGAGGGTATGCATTTCTCCACAGCACCTTTAGCATTTATTCTTTGTAGTGTTTTGGTGATGGTTATTCTGACTGGTGTGAGCTGATACCTCTTTGTGGTTGAATTTGCATGTGTCTCATAATCTGTTGAAATTGAGCTTTAAGGCTGGTCCTTTTAATTTTTCAGGCTGTGAGTACAGCTTAGTTCTTCAAAGTGTTTTCTTAAAGTATGTGTCCTATTTTAGAAATTTTTGGCCATTACCTCCCTCAAGACATTTTGCGGTGACCATGAGCACAGGCTTAAATCTGCTTTTGCAGGTAACGTCCAGAGGGCGGCAGTCTTTCTACGTTCCCCACTCTGGTACAAGGGAAACAGACCTCCCGGCCAGTGGTGTTCCTCGGTTATAAATTAGAGTGGGATGTGCCTGAATAAACCCACAAATGCTGATGTCTCCTTACTTATGTTTGTCTTTTAAATTTAACTTATATTTATTAGTGGAGTAATATTACATTGTGTACATGGAACAGTTCTTCTTGGTGCATTCCTCTGTTGATGGACATTTTCATTGCTTCCAAATGTTGGCTATGGTAAATATGGCTGGAGTGCAGGATTGCCAGCCTGTGACGTTTTGATTCTCATTTTCTCAGGAGATAGGCCCAGCAGTGGGTATGACTGACTGACGGGTAGCTCAATGTTTACCTTTTCAAGGCACTTCCATTGTGTTTTCATTAGAGGCTCTTACCACGTCCCCCTTAGAGCCGAGTGTACGCATTTCTCCACAGTCCCTTCAGCATTTATTTTTTATTTTATTATTTATTTATTATTTTATTTTTGGCTGTGTTGGGTTTTCGTTTCTGTGCGAGGGCTTTCTCTAGTTGCGGCAAGCGGGGGCCACTCTTCATTGCGATGCGCGGGCCTCTCACTATCGCGGCCTCTCTTGTTGCGGAGCACAGGCTCCAGACGCGCAGGCTCAGTAGTTGTGGCTCACGGGCCTAGTTGCTCCGCGGCATGTGGGATCTTCCCAGACCAGGGCTCGAACCCGTGTCCCCTGCATTGGCAGGCAGATTCTCGACCACTGCGCCACCGGGGAAGCCCCAGCATTTATTTTTTGAAGCATTTTTGCTGAAGGCCATTCGACTGCTGTGAGCTGATAGGTTTTTGTAATTTGGGTTTGCATGTCTTTCCAAATTCCTAAAATACATCATTTTCCCACACCTTTTTCTTTTCCCTTAAAAGAAAAAAACTGTGAGTACAATATACCTCTTGAAATTGTCTTCTTGGAAGGTTGCCCTCTTTTGAAATTGCTGCTCCATTTTTGATCCCAGGATTTATTTGGAGGGCAGGTGTCATTTACAGAATTGCAAGTTGGTGAATATTTAGTGACCTTTAGCAGTGGGTGTAAAGCGGCTGTTGTGGGAAGTGGCCACAAGGAGGCAGCATTTCTCCATTCCCAAATCTGGGTACTAGGGCAGCAGAGCCTTTCTGGAAGTCATGTTCCTAGGTTGTAAATTAGAATGGCATGTGCCAGGAGAAACCCCCATAAGTTTATGTCTCATTACTTCTTGTTTTTGTTAATTGTTTTAATCGGGGTAAAGATTAGAATATTGTTTGTCCTAGGGGTACACAATCTGGTTCATTTGTATATTATATATGTCTATTCTACCGACCCTCTTCCCATGTAAAATATTACATAGTGTTCTGTAGACCTCCCTTGCTATATGGTCGGTCTCTTTGAAATATGTATATAGTATGTATTTGGATATGTATAGTAACACTAATCTCATTTATCCATGCCCCCCACCTTTCCTTTTAGATGAGCACAGTTGGTTGTCTAAGTCTGTGAGTGTCTTTCTCTGTGGAAATATGTTCATTTGTGTGAGTTATTAGGTAACGCCTATAAGGGATAGCATAGGATATAGGTCTTTTGCTTTCCGACTTACCTCATGTTTTGTGATTATCTCCAGGCTCATCTCTGCTGCCTCAAAGAGCAGTGTTTCGTTGTTTTCCATGGCTAATATTTCTTTGTGTACATGGACCCCTTCCTCTTTATCCATTCACCCGTTGATGGACATTTTGGTTGCTTCCCATCTTGGCTATTTTGAATAAGGCTGCAGTGCAGCTTTTGCAGCCTGTGTCTTTTCGATTCTGGTCTTCTCAGGTGAGAGGCCCAGTGGTGTGCCTGCTGGATTGAATGGTACCTCAACTTTTACTTTTAATCGCAGTTCCTTTCTGTTCTCATTATTGGCTGTTAACCACTTGTCTTCTCCCAAGCACCTAGAGGTTACACAGTTCTCTACCACCCCATCAGCATTTATTGTTTGTAGACTTTTTGCTGACGGTCAGTCGACAGGTGTGAGTTGAAACCTTTTGGTTGATTAGATTGCATGAGTCTAATAATTCCTGAGGTTGAGCTTTTATCCATTTTCCTGTTTTTTTTATAAAGAGAGTGAGGAATACTTACCTCTTCATACTATCTTCTTGAAACATTTGCCTGTTTTGAATTATTTTGTCCATTCCCTACCTGAACACAATTCATGACAGCAGTTGTCCTTTACAGCCCTGAGTCCTTGTGAATTTTAAGTGACCATTAGCTGTGGGTTTAAAGCTGCTTTTGCGGGAAACGGCCACAAGGCGGCAGCATTTCTCCTTTACCAAATCTGATTACTAGGGCAACAGAGCCTTATTGGAAGTGGTGTGCTAGGTTGTAAATGAGAATGGAATGTGCCAGGAAAAAGCCCTTTAAGTTTATGTGTCATTACTTCTTGTTCGTATTTTTAACATAATTTTTATATTTTATCACAGCAAATTTGATTACAATGGTTTGTTTGTTCTAGGTGTGCAAGATGTGGTTCTTTCACCCATGTACATATATCTATTCTTCTTCGGAATCTTTTCCCATGTAGGTTATGACACAATGTTGAGTAGTCTTCTCTTGGTATTCTGTAGGTCTTTGGTGATTATATATTTCACGTGTGTTTGTATATCTCTGTTAACCTCAATATGGTGATGTATCCAATCCTCACACCTTTCCATTTGGTGAACCATAAGTTTTTGTACTGAATCTGTGATTGCCTTTCTCTGTGGAGATATCTTCTTTTGTATCAATTTTTAGGTAACACCTATATGTGATATGACAGGATATGTGTCTTTCGCTTTGTCCCTTACTACAAGTTGCGTGATTACTTCTAGACTCATCTATGGTGCTGCAAATGGCATTGTTTCATTTTTTCTCTAGCTCATATTCCATCTGTACATGTAGCAGTTCTTCTTTGTCCACCCATCTGTCGGTGGACTTTTTGGTGACTTCCATATCTTGGCTATTGTGCTACTATGCAATGCAGATTTGCCTGCCAGTGTCTTTCCAATTCTGTCTTCTTCGGTTATAGGTCCAGGTATAGGTCTACTGGATCATATGGTAGCTCAGCGTTAACCTTTGAAAGGCACCTCCTTTCTGTTCTCTTTAGTGGTTCTTTCCAGGTTACATCCCACTTAAAGTGGAGGGTATGCATTTCTCCACAGCACCTTTAGCATTTATTCTTTGTAGTGTTTTGGTGATGGTTATTCTGACTGGTGTGAGCTGATACCTCTTTGTGGTTGAATTTGCATGTGTCTCATAATCTGTTGAAATTGAGCTTTAAGGCTGGTCCTTTTAATTTTTCAGGCTGTGAGTACAGCTTAGTTCTTCAAAGTGTTTTCTTAAAGTATGTGTCCTATTTTAGAAATTTTTGGCCATTACCTCCCTCAAGACATTTTGCGGTGACCATGAGCACAGGCTTAAATCTGCTTTTGCAGGTAACGTCCAGAGGGCGGCAGTCTTTCTACGTTCCCCACTCTGGTACAAGGGAAACAGACCTCCCGGCCAGTGGTGTTCCTCGGTTATAAATTAGAGTGGGATGTGCCTGAATAAACCCACAAATGCTGATGTCTCCTTACTTATGTTTGTCTTTTAAATTTAACTTATATTTATTAGTGGAGTAATATTACATTGTGTACATGGAACAGTTCTTCTTGGTGCATTCCTCTGTTGATGGACATTTTCATTGCTTCCAAATGTTGGCTATGGTAAATATGGCTGGAGTGCAGGATTGCCAGCCTGTGACGTTTTGATTCTCATTTTCTCAGGAGATAGGCCCAGCAGTGGGTATGACTGACTGACGGGTAGCTCAATGTTTACCTTTTCAAGGCACTTCCATTGTGTTTTCATTAGAGGCTCTTACCACGTCCCCCTTAGAGCCGAGTGTACGCATTTCTCCACAGTCCCTTCAGCATTTATTTTTTATTTTATTATTTATTTATTATTTTATTTTTGGCTGTGTTGGGTTTTCGTTTCTGTGCGAGGGCTTTCTCTAGTTGCGGCAAGCGGGGGCCACTCTTCATTGCGATGCGCGGGCCTCTCACTATCGCGGCCTCTCTTGTTGCGGAGCACAGGCTCCAGACGCGCAGGCTCAGTAGTTGTGGCTCACGGGCCTAGTTGCTCCGCGGCATGTGGGATCTTCCCAGACCAGGGCTCGAACCCGTGTCCCCT
The DNA here is from genome assembly GCF_965194805.1 of Balaenoptera borealis. Lineage (NCBI taxonomy): Eukaryota > Metazoa > Chordata > Mammalia > Artiodactyla > Balaenopteridae > Balaenoptera > Balaenoptera borealis. Next base: position 221,281 of record NW_028123345.1, read on the forward strand.
GCATTGGCAGGCAGATTCTCGACCACTGCGCCACCGGGGAAGCCCCAGCATTTATTTTTTGAAGCATTTTTGCTGAAGGCCATTCGACTGCTGTGAGCTGATAGGTTTTTGTAATTTGGGTTTGCATGTCTTTCCAAATTCCTAAAATACATCATTTTCCCACACCTTTTTCTTTTCCCTTAAAAGAAAAAAACTGTGAGTACAATATACCTCTTGAAATTGTCTTCTTGGAAGGTTGCCCTCTTTTGAAATTGCTGCTCCATTTTTGATCCCAGGATTTATTTGGAGGGCAGGTGTCATTTACAGAATTGCAAGTTGGTGAATATTTAGTGACCTTTAGCAGTGGGTGTAAAGCGGCTGTTGTGGGAAGTGGCCACAAGGAGGCAGCATTTCTCCATTCCCAAATCTGGGTACTAGGGCAGCAGAGCCTTTCTGGAAGTCATGTTCCTAGGTTGTAAATTAGAATGGCATGTGCCAGGAGAAACCCCCATAAGTTTATGTCTCATTACTTCTTGTTTTTGTTAATTGTTTTAATCGGGGTAAAGATTAGAATATTGTTTGTCCTAGGGGTACACAATCTGGTTCATTTGTATATTATATATGTCTATTCTACCGACCCTCTTCCCATGTAAAATATTACATAGTGTTCTGTAGACCTCCCTTGCTATATGGTCGGTCTCTTTGAAATATGTATATAGTATGTATTTGGATATGTATAGTAACACTAATCTCATTTATCCATGCCCCCCACCTTTCCTTTTAGATGAGCACAGTTGGTTGTCTAAGTCTGTGAGTGTCTTTCTCTGTGGAAATATGTTCATTTGTGTGAGTTATTAGGTAACGCCTATAAGGGATAGCATAGGATATAGGTCTTTTGCTTTCCGACTTACCTCATGTTTTGTGATTATCTCCAGGCTCATCTCTGCTGCCTCAAAGAGCAGTGTTTCGTTGTTTTCCATGGCTAATATTTCTTTGTGTACATGGACCCCTTCCTCTTTATCCATTCACCCGTTGATGGACATTTTGGTTGCTTCCCATCTTGGCTATTTTGAATAAGGCTGCAGTGCAGCTTTTGCAGCCTGTGTCTTTTCGATTCTGGTCTTCTCAGGTGAGAGGCCCAGTGGTGTGCCTGCTGGATTGAATGGTACCTCAACTTTTACTTTTAATCGCAGTTCCTTTCTGTTCTCATTATTGGCTGTTAACCACTTGTCTTCTCCCAAGCACCTAGAGGTTACACAGTTCTCTACCACCCCATCAGCATTTATTGTTTGTAGACTTTTTGCTGACGGTCAGTCGACAGGTGTGAGTTGAAACCTTTTGGTTGATTAGATTGCATGAGTCTAATAATTCCTGAGGTTGAGCTTTTATCCATTTTCCTGTTTTTTTATAAAGAGAGTGAGGAATACTTACCTCTTCATACTATCTTCTTGAAACATTTGCCTGTTTTGAATTATTATGTCCATTCCCTACCTGAACACAATTCATGACAGCAGTTGTCCTTTACAGCCCTGAGTCCTTGTGAATTTTAAGTGACCATTAGCTGTGGGTTTAAAGCTGCTTTTGCGGGAAACGGCCACAAGGCGGCAGCATTTCTCCTTTACCAAATCTGATTACTAGGGCAACAGAGCCTTATTGGAAGTGGTGTGCTAGGTTGTAAATGAGAATGGAATGTGCCAGGAAAAAGCCCTTTAAGTTTATGTGTCATTACTTCTTGTTCGTATTTTTAACATAATTTTTATATTTTATCACAGCAAATTTGATTACAATGGTTTGTTTGTTCTAGGTGTGCAAGATGTGGTTCTTTCACCCATGTACATATATCTATTCTTCTTCGGAATCTTTTCCCATGTAGGTTATGACACAATGTTGAGTAGTCTTCTCTTGGTATTCTGTAGGTCTTTGGTGATTATATATTTCACGTGTGTTTGTATATCTCTGTTAACCTCAATATGGTGATGTATCCAATCCTCACACCTTTCCATTTGGTGAACCATAAGTTTTTGTACTGAATCTGTGATTGCCTTTCTCTGTGGAGATATCTTCTTTTGTATCAATTTTTAGGTAACACCTATATGTGATATGACAGGATATGTGTCTTTCGCTTTGTCCCTTACTACAAGGTGCGTGATTACTTCTAGACTCATCTATGGTGCTGCAAATGGCATTGTTTCATTTTTTCTCTAGCTCATATTCCATCTGTACATGTAGCAGTTCTTCTTTGTCCACCCATCTGTCGGTGGACTTTTTGGTGACTTCCATATCTTGGCTATTGTGCTACTATGCAATGCAGATTTGCCTGCCAGTGTCTTTCCAATTCTGTCTTCTTAGGTTATAGGTCCAGGTATAGGTCTACTGGATCATATGGTAGCTCAGCGTTAACCTTTGAAAGGCACCTCCTTTCTGTTCTCTTTAGTGGTTCTTTCCAGGTTACATCCCACTTAAAGTGGAGGGTATGCATTTCTCCACAGCACCTTTAGCATTTATTCTTTGTAGTGTTTTGGTGATGGTTATTCTGACTGGTGTGAGCTGATACCTCTTTGTGGTTGAATTTGCATGTGTCTCATAATCTGTTGAAATTGAGCTTTAAGGCTGGTCCTTTTAATTTTTCAGGCTGTGAGTACAGCTTAGTTCTTCAAAGTGTTTTCTTAAAGTATGTGTCCTATTTTAGAAATTTTTGGCCATTACCTCCCTCAAGACATTTTGCGGTGACCATGAGCACAGGCTTAAATCTGCTTTTGCAGGTAACGTCCAGAGGGCGGCAGTCTTTCTACGTTCCCCACTCTGGTACAAGGGAAACAGACCTCCCGGCCAGTGGTGTTCCTCGGTTATAAATTAGAGTGGGATGTGCCTGAATAAACCCACAAATGCTGATGTCTCCTTACTTATGTTTGTCTTTTAAATTTAACTTATATTTATTAGTGGAGTAATATTACATTGTGTACATGGAACAGTTCTTCTTGGTGCATTCCTCTGTTGATGGACATTTTCATTGCTTCCAAATGTTGGCTATGGTAAATATGGCTGGAGTGCAGGATTGCCAGCCTGTGACGTTTTGATTCTCATTTTCTCAGGAGATAGGCCCAGCAGTGGGTATGACTGACTGACGGGTAGCTCAATGTTTACCTTTTCAAGGCACTTCCATTGTGTTTTCATTAGAGGCTCTTACCACGTCCCCCTTAGAGCCGAGTGTACGCATTTCTCCACGGTCCCTTCAGCATTTATTTTTTGAAGCATTTTTGCTGAAGGCCATTCGACTGCTGTGAGCTTATAGGTTTTTGTAATTTGGGTTTGCATGTCTTTCCAAATTCCTAAAATACATCATTTTCCCACACCTTTTTCTTTTCCCTTAAAAGAAAAAAACTGTGAGTACAATATACCTCTTGAAATTGTCTTCTTGGAAGGTTGCCCTCTTTTGAAATTGCTGCTCCATTTTTTTTTTTTTTTTTTTCTTATTAGGCATCAGTTTTATACACATCAGTGTATACATGTCAGTCCCAATCGCCCAATTCAGCACACCACCATCCCCACCCCACCGCAGTTTCCCCCCCTTGGTGTCCATATGTCCATTCTCTACATCTGTGTCTCAACTTCTGCCCTGCAAACTGGCTCATCTGTACCATTTTTCTAGGTTCCGCATACATGCATTAATATACGATATTTGTTTTTCTCTTTCTGACTTACTTCACTCTGTATGACAGTCTCTAGATCCATCCACGTCTCAACAAATGACTCAATTTCGTTCCTTTTTATGGCTGAGTAATATTCCATTGTATATATGTACCACATCTTCTTTATCCATTCGTCTGTCAATGGGCATTTAGGTTGCTTCCATGACCTGGCTATTGTAAATAGTGCTGCAATGAACATTCGGGTGCATGTGTCTTTTTGAATTACGGTTTTCTCTGGGTATATGCCCAGTAGTGGGATTGCTGGGTCATATGGTAATTCTATTTTTAGTTTTTTAAGGAACCTCCATATTGTTCTCCATAGTGGCTGTATCAATTTACATTCCCACCAACAGTGCAAGAGGGTTCCCTTTTCACCACACCCTCTCCAGCATTTGTTGTTTGTAGATTTTCTGATGATGCCCATTCTAACAGGAGTGAGGTGATACCTCATTGTAGTTTTGATTTGCATTTCTCTAATAATTAGTGATGTTGAGCATCTTTTCATGTGCTTCGTGGCCATCTGTATGTCTTCTTTGGAGAAATGTCTATTTAGGTCTTCTGCCCATTTTTGGATTGGGGTGTTTGTTTCTTTGATATTGAGCTGAATGAGCTGTTTATATATTTTGGAGATTAATCCTTTGTCCGTTGATTCATTTGCAAATATTTTCTCCCATTCTGAGGGTTGTCTTTTCGTCTTGTTTATGGTTTCCTTTGCTGTGCAAAAGCTTTGAAGTTTCATTAGGTCCCACTTGTTTATTTTTGTTTTTATTTCCATTACTCTAGGAGGTGGATCAAAAAAGATCTTGCTGTGATTTATGTCAAAGAGTGTTCTTCCTATGTTTTCCTCTAAGAGTTTTATAGTGTCCGGTCTTATATTTAGGTCTCTAATCCATTTTGAGTTTATTTTTGTGTATGGTGTTAGGGAGTATTCTAATTTCATTCTTTTACATGTAGCTGTCCAGTTTTCCCAGCACCACTTATTGAAGAGACTGTCTTTTCTCCATTGTATATCTTTGCCTCCTTTGTCATAGATTAGTTGACCATAGGTGCGTGGGTTAATGTCTGGGCTTTCTATCTTGTTCCATTGATCTATGTTTCTGTTTTTGTGCCAGTACCATATTGTCTTAATTACTGTAGCTTTGTAGTATAGTCTGAAGTCAGGGAGTCTGATTCCTCCAGCTCCATTTTTTTGCCTCAAGACTGCTTTGGCTATTCGGGGTCTTTTGTGTCTCCATACAAATTTTAAGATGATTTGTTCTAGCTCCGTAAAAAATGCCATTGGTAATTTGATAGGGATTGCATTGAATCTGTAGATTGCTTTGGGTAGTATACTCATTTTCACAATGTTGATTCTTCCAATCCAAGAACATGGTATATCTCTCCATCTGTTGGTATCATCTTTAATTTCTTTCATCAGTGTCTTATAGTTTTCTGCATACAGGTCTTTTGTCTCCCTAGGTAGGTTTATTCCTAGGTATTTTATTCTTTTTGTTGCAATGGTAAATGGGAGTGTTTCCATAATTTCTCTTTCAGATTTTTCATCATTAGTGTATAGGAATGCAAGAGATTTCTGTGCATTAATTTTGTATCCTGCAACTTTACCATATTCATTAATTAGCTCGAGCAGTTTTCTGGTGGCAGTTTTAGGATTCTCTGTGTATAGTATCATGTCATCCGCAAACAGTGACAGTTTTACTTCTTCTTTTCCAATTTGTATTCCTTTTATTTCTTTTTCTTCTCTGATTGCCGTGGCTAGGACTTCCAAAACTATGTTGAATAATAGTGGTGAGAGTGGACATCCTTGTCTCGTTCCTGATCTTAGAGGAAATGCTTTCAGTTTTTCACCATTGAGAATGATGTTTGCTGTGGGTTTTTCATATATGGCCTTTATTATGTTGAGGTAGGTTCCCTCTATGCCCACTTTCTGGAGAGTTTTTATCAGAAATGGGTGTTGAATTTTGTCAAAAGCTTTTTCTGCATCTATTGAGATGATCATATGGTTTTTCTTCTTCAATTTGTTAATATGGTGTATCACATTGATTGATTTGCGTATATTGAAGAATCCTTGCATCCCTGGGATAAATCCCACTTGATTGTGGTGTATGATCCTTTTAATGTGTTGTTGGATCCTGTTTGCTAGTATTTTGTTGAGGATTTTTGCATCTATATTCATCAGTGATATTGGTCTGTAATTTTCTTTTTTTGTAGTGTCTTTGTCTGGTTTTGGTATCAGGGTGATGGTGGCCTCATAGAATGAGTTTGGGAGTGTTCCTTCCTCTGCAATTTTTTGGAAGAGTTTGAGAAGGATGGGTGTTAGCTCTTCTCTAAATGTTTGATAGAATTCACCTGTGAAGCCATCTGGTCCTGGACTTTTGTTTGTTGGAAGATTTTTAATCACAGTTTCAATTTCATTACTTGTGATTGGTCTGTTCATATTTTCTATTTCTTCCTGGTTCAGTCTGGGAAGGTTATACCTTTCTAAGAATTTGTCCATTTTTTCCAGGTTGTCCATTTTATTGGCATAAAGTTGCTTGTAGTAGTCTCTTAGGATGCTTTGTATTTCTGCGGTGTCTGTTGTAACTTCTCCTTTTTCATTTCTGATTTTATTGATTTGAGTCCTCTCCCTCTCTTTCTTGATGAGTCTGGCTAATGGCTTATCAATTTTGTTTATCTTCTCAAAGAACCAACTTTTAGTTTTATTGATCTTTGCTATTGTTTTCTTTGTTTCTATTTCATTTATTTCTGCTCTGATCTTTATGATTTCTTTCCTTCTGCTAACTTTGGGTTTTGTTTGTTCTTCTTTCTCTAGTTTCTTTAAGTGCAAGGTTAGATTGTTTACTTGAGCTTTTTCTTGTTTCTTTAGGTAGGCTTGTATAGCTATAAACTTCCCTCTTAGAGCTGCTTTTGCAGCATCCCATAGGTTTTGGGTCGTCGTGTTTTCATTGTCATTTGTCTCTAGGTACTTTTTTATTTCCTCTTTGATTTCTTCAGTGATCTCTTGGTTATTTAGTAACGTATTGTTTAGCCTCCATGTGTTTGTCCTTTTTACGTTTTTTTCCCTGTAATTCATTTCTAATCTCATAGCATTGTGGTCAGAAAAGATGCTTGATATGATTTCAATTTTCTTAAATTTACTGAGGCTTGATTTGTGACCCAAGATGTGATCTATCTTGGAGAATGTTCCGTGCGCACTTGAGAAGAACGTGTAATCTGCTGTTTTTGGATGGAATGTCCGATATATATCAATTAAATCTATCTGGTCTATTGTGTCATTTAAAGCTTCTGTTTCCTTATTTATTTTCATTTTGGATGATCTGTCCATTGGTGTAAGTGAGGTGTTAAAGTCCCCCACTATTATTGTGTTACTGTCGATTTCCTCTTTTATAGCTGTTAGCAGTTGCCTTATGTATTGAGGTGCTCCTATGTTGGGTGCATATATATTTATAATTGTTATATCTTCTTCTTGGATTGATCCCTGGATCATTATGTAGTGTCCTTCCTTGTCTCTTGTAACATTCTTTATTTTAAAGTCTATTTTATCTGATATGAGTATAGCTACTCCAGCTTTCTTTTGATTTCCATTTGCATGGAATATCTTTTTCCATCCCCTCACTTTCAGTCTGTATGTGTCCCTAGGTCTAAAGTGGGTCTCTTGTAGACAGCATATATATGGGTCCTGTTTTTGTATCCATTCAGCCAGTCTATGTCTTTTGGTTGGGGCATTTAATCCATTCACGTTTAAGGTAATTATCGATATGTATGTTCCTATGACCATTTTCTTAATTGGTTTGGGTTTGTTTTTGTAGGTCCTTTTCTTCTCTTGTGTTTCCCACTTAGAGAAGTTCCTTTAGCATTTGTTGTAGAGCTGGTTTGGTGGTGCTGAATTCTCTTAGCTTTTGCTTGTCTGTAAAGCTTTTGATTTCTCCATCAAATCTAAATGAGATCCTTGCCGGGTAGAGTAATCTTGGTTGTAGGTTCTTCCCTTTCATCACTTTAAGTATATCATGCCACTCCCTTCTGGCTTGCAGAGTTTCTGCTGAGAAATCAGCTGTTAACCTTATGGGAGTTCCCTTGTATGTTATTTGTTGTTTTTCCCTTGCTGCTTTCAATAATTTTTCTTTGTCTTTAATTTTTGCCACTTTGATTACTATGTGTCTCGGCGTGTTTCTCCTTGGGTTTATCCTGTATGGGACTCTCTGCGCTTCCTGGACTTGCGTGGCTATTTCCTTTCCCATGTTAGGGAAGTTTTCGACTATAATCTCTTCAAATATTTTCTCTGGTCCTTTCTCTCTCTCTTCTCCTTCTGGGACCCCTATAATGCGAATGTTGTTGCGTTTAATGTTGTCCCAGAGGTCTCTTAGGCTGTCTTCATTTCTTTTCATTCTTTTTTCTTTAGTCTGTTCCGCAGCAGTGAATTCCATCATTCTGTCTTCCAGGTCACTTATCCGTTCTTCTGCCTCAGTTATTCTGCTATTGATTCCTTCTAGTGTAGTTTTCATTTCAGTTATTGTATTGGTCATCTCTGTTTGTTTGTTCTTTAATTCTTCTAGGTCTTTGTTAATCATTTCTTGCATCTTCTCAATCTTTGCCTCCATTCTTATTCCAAGGTCCTGGATCATCTTCACTATCATTATTCTGAATTCTTTTTCTGGAAGGTTGCCTATCTCCACTTCATTTAGTTGTTTTTCTGGGGTTTTTTCTTGTTCCTTCATCTGGTACATAGCCCTCTGCCTTTTCATCTTCTCTATCTTTCTGTAACTGTGGTTTTTGGTCCACAGGCTGCAGGATTATAGTTTTTCTTGCTTCTGTTGTCTGCCCTCTGGTGGTTGAGGTTATCTAAGAGGCTTGATGGGAGGCTCTGGTGGTGGGTAGAGCTGACTGTTCGCTGCTCCATTTTTGATCCCAGGATTTATTTGGAGGGCAGGTGTCATTTACAGAATTGCAAGTTGGTGAATATTTAGTGACCTTTAGCAGTGGGTGTAAAGTGGCTGTTGTGGGAAGTGGCCACAAGGAGGCAGCATTTCTCCATTCCCAAATCTGGGTACTAGGGCAGCAGAGCCTTTCTGGAAGTCATGTTCCTAGGTTGTAAATTAGAATGGCATGTGCCAGGAGAAACCCCCATAAGTTTATGTCTCATTACTTCTTGTTTTTGTTAATTGTTTTAATCGGGGTAAAGATTAGAATATTGTTTGTCCTAGGGGTACACAATCTGGTTCATTTGTATATTATATATGTCTATTCTACCGACCCTCTTCCCATGTAAAATATTACATAGTGTTCTGTAGACCTCCCTTGCTATATGGTCGGTCTCTTTGAAATATGTATATAGTATGTATTTGGATATGTATAGTAACACTAATCTCATTTATCCATGCCCCCCACCTTTCCTTTTAGATGAGCACAGTTGGTTGTCTAAGTCTGTGAGTGTCTTTCTCTGTGGAAATATGTTCATTTGTGTGAGTTATTAGGTAACGCCTATAAGGGATAGCATAGGATATAGGTCTTTTGCTTTCCGACTTACCTCATGTTTTGTGATTATCTCCAGGCTCATCTCTGCTGCCTCAAAGAGCAGTGTTTCGTTGTTTTCCATGGCTAATATTTCTTTGTGTACATGGACCCGTTCCTCTTTATCCATTCACCCGTTGATGGACATTTCGGTTGCTTCCCATCTTGGCTATTTTGAATAAGGCTGCAGTGCAGCTTTTGCAGCCTGTGTCTTTTCGATTCTGGTCTTCTCAGGTGAGAGGCCCAGTGGTGTGCCTGCTGGATTGAATGGTACCTCAACTTTTACTTTTAATCGCAGTTCCTTTCTGTTCTCATTATTGGCTGTTAACCACTTGTCTTCTCCCAAGCACCTAGAGGTTACACAGTTCTCTACCACCCCATCAGCATTTATTGTTTGTAGACTTTTTGCTGACGGTCAGTCGACAGGTGTGAGTTGAAACCTTTTGGTTGATTAGATTGCATGAGTCTAATAATTCCTGAGGTTGAGCTTTTATCCATTTTCCTGTTTTTTTATAAAGAGAGTGAGGAATACTTACCTCTTCATACTATCTTCTTGAAACATTTGCCTGTTTTGAATTATTTTGTCCATTCCCTACCTGAACACAATTCATGACAGCAGTTGTCCTTTACAGCCCTGAGTCCTTGTGAATTTTAAGTGACCATTAGCTGTGGGTTTAAAGCTGCTTTTGCGGGAAACGGCCACAAGGCGGCAGCACTTCTCCTTTACCAAATCTGATTACTAGGGCAACAGAGCCTTATTGGAAGTGGTGTGCTAGGTTGTAAATGAGAATGGAATGTGCCAGGAAAAAGCCCTTTAAGTTTATGTGTCATTACTTCTTGTTCGTATTTTTAACATAATTTTTATATTTTATCACAGCAAATTTGATTACAATGGTTTGTTTGTTCTAGGTGTGCAAGATGTGGTTCTTTCACCCATGTACATATATCTATTCTTCTTCGGAATCTTTTCCCATGTAGGTTATGACACAATGTTGAGTAGTCTTCTCTTGGTATTCTGTAGGTCTTTGGTGATTATATATTTCACGTGTGTTTGTATATCTCTGTTAACCTCAATATGGTGATGTATCCAATCCTCACACCTTTCCATTTGGTGAACCATAAGTTTTTGTACTGAATCTGTGATTGCCTTTCTCTGTGGAGATATCTTCGTTTGTATCAATTTTTAGGTAACACCTATATGTGATATGACAGGATATGTGTCTTTCGCTGTGTCCCTTACTACAAGGTGCGTGATTACGTCTAGACTCATCTATGGTGCTGCAAATGGCATTGTTTCATTTTTTCTCTAGCTCATATTCCATCTGTACATGTAGCAGTTCTTCTTTGTCCACCCATCTGTCGGTGGACTTTTTGGTGACTTCCATATCTTGGCTATTGTGCTACTATGCAATGCAGATTTGCCTGCCAGTGTCTTTCCAATTCTGTCTTCTTAGGTTATAGGTCCAGGTATAGGTCTACTGGATCATATGGTAGCTCAGCGTTAACCTTTGAAAGGCACCTCCTTTCTGTTCTCTTTAGTGGTTCTTTCCAGGTTACATCCCACTTAAAGTGGAGGGTATGCATTTCTCCACAGCACCTTTAGCATTTATTCTTTGTAGTGTTTTGGTGATGGTTATTCTGACTGGTGTGAGCTGATACCTCTTTGTGGTTGAATTTGCATGTGTCTCATAATCTGTTGAAATTGAGCTTTAAGGCTGGTCCTTTTAATTTTTCAGGCTGTGAGTACAGCTTAGTTCTTCAAAGTGTTTTCTTAAAGTATGTGTCCTATTTTAGAAATTTTTGGCCATTACCTCCCTCAAGACATTTTGCGGTGACCATGAGCACAGGCTTAAATCTGCTTTTGCAGGTAACGTCCAGAGGGCGGCAGTCTTTCTACGTTCCCCACTCTGGTACAAGGGAAACAGACCTCCCGGCCAGTGGTGTTCCTCGGTTATAAATTAGAGTGGGATGTGCCTGAATAAACCCACAAATGCTGATGTCTCCTTACTTATGTTTGTCTTTTAAATTTAACTTATATTTATTAGTGGAGTAATATTACATTGTGTACATGGAACAGTTCTTCTTGGTGCATTCCTCTGTTGATGGACATTTTCATTGCTTCCAAATGTTGGCTATGGTAAATATGGCTGGAGTGCAGGATTGCCAGCCTGTGACGTTTTGATTCTCATTTTCTCAGGAGATAGGCCCAGCAGTGGGTATGACTGACTGACGGGTAGCTCAATGTTTACCTTTTCAAGGCACTTCCATTGTGTTTTCATTAGAGGCTCTTACCACGTCCCCCTTAGAGCCGAGTGTACGCATTTCTCCACAGTCCCTTCAGCATTTATTTTTTGAAGCATTTTTGCTGAAGGCCATTCGACTGCTGTGAGCTGATAGGTTTTTGTAATTTGGGTTTGCATGTCTTTCCAAATTCCTAAAATACATCATTTTCCCACACCTTTTTCTTTTCCCTTAAAAGAAAAAAACTGTGAGTACAATATACCTCTTGAAATTGTCTTCTTGGAAGGTTGCCCTCTTTTGAAATTGCTGCTCCATTTTTGATCCCAGGATTTATTTGGAGGGCAGGTGTCATTTACAGAATTGCAAGTTGGTGAATATTTAGTGACCTTTAGCAGTGGGTGTAAAGCGGCTGTTGTGGGAAGTGGCCACAAGGAGGCAGCATTTCTCCATTCCCAAATCTGGGTACTAGGGCAGCAGAGCCTTTCTGGAAGTCATGTTCCTAGGTTGTAAATTAGAATGGCATGTGCCAGGAGAAACCCCCATAAGTTTATGTCTCATTACTTCTTGTTTTTGTTAATTGTTTTAATCGGGGTAAAGATTAGAATATTGTTTGTCCTAGGGGTACACAATCTGGTTCATTTGTATATTATATATGTCTATTCTACCGACCCTCTTCCCATGTAAAATATTACATAGTGTTCTGTAGACCTCCCTTGCTATATGGTCGGTCTCTTTGAAATATGTATATAGTATGTATTTGGATATGTATAGTAACACTAATCTCATTTATCCATGCCCCCCACCTTTCCTTTTAGATGAGCACAGTTGGTTGTCTAAGTCTGTGAGTGTCTTTCTCTGTGGAAATATGTTCATTTGTGTGAGTTATTAGGTAACGCCTATAAGGGATAGCATAGGATATAGGTCTTTTGCTTTCCGACTTACCTCATGTTTTGTGATTATCTCCAGGCTCATCTCTGCTGCCTCAAAGAGCAGTGTTTCATTGTTTTCCATGGCTAATATTTCTTTGTGTACATGGACCCCTTCCTCTTTATCCATTCACCCGTTGATGGACATTTCGGTTGCTTCCCATCTTGGCTATTTTGAATAAGGCTGCAGTGCAGCTTTTGCAGCCTGTGTCTTTTCGATTCTGGTCTTCTCAGGTGAGAGGCCCAGTGGTGTGCCTGCTGGATTGAATGGTACCTCAACTTTTACTTTTAATCGCAGTTCCTTTCTGTTCTCATTATTGGCTGTTAACCACTTGTCTTCTCCCAAGCACCTAGAGGTTACACAGTTCTCTACCACCCCATCAGCATTTATTGTTTGTAGACTTTTTGCTGACGGTCAGTCGACAGGTGTGAGTTGAAACCTTTTGGTTGATTAGATTGCATGAGTCTAATAATTCCTGAGGTTGAGCTTTTATCCATTTTCCTGTTTTTTTATAAAGAGAGTGAGGAATACTTACCTCTTCATACTATCTTCTTGAAACATTTGCCTGTTTTGAATTATTTTGTCCATTCCCTACCTGAACACAATTCATGACAGCAGTTGTCCTTTACAGCCCTGAGTCCTTGTGAATTTTAAGTGACCATTAGCTGTGGGTTTAAAGCTGCTTTTGCGGGAAACGGCCACAAGGCGGCAGCACTTCTCCTTTACCAAATCTGATTACTAGGGCAACAGAGCCTTATTGGAAGTGGTGTGCTAGGTTGTAAATGAGAATGGAATGTGCCAGGAAAAAGCCCTTTAAGTTTATGTGTCATTACTTCTTGTTCGTATTTTTAACATAATTTTTATATTTTATCACAGCAAATTTGATTACAATGGTTTGTTTGTTCTAGGTGTGCAAGATGTGGTTCTTTCACCCATGTACATATATCTATTCTTCTTCGGAATCTTTTCCCATGTAGGTTATGACACAATGTTGAGTAGTCTTCTCTTGGTATTCTGTAGGTCTTTGGTGATTATATATTTCACGTGTGTTTGTATATCTCTGTTAACCTCAATATGGTGATGTATCCAATCCTCACACCTTTCCATTTGGTGAACCATAAGTTTTTGTACTGAATCTGTGATTGCCTTTCTCTGTGGAGATATCTTCGTTTGTATCAATTTTTAGGTAACACCTATATGTGATATGACAGGATATGTGTCTTTCGCTGTGTCCCTTACTACAAGGTGCGTGATTACGTCTAGACTCATCTATGGTGCTGCAAATGGCATTGTTTCATTTTTTCTCTAGCTCATATTCCATCTGTACATGTAGCAGTTCTTCTTTGTCCACCCATCTGTCGGTGGACTTTTTGGTGACTTCCATATCTTGGCTATTGTGATACTATGCAATGCAGATTTGCCTGCCAGTGTCTTTCCAATTCTGTCTTCTTCGGTTATAGGTCCAGGTATAGGTCTACTGGATCATATGGTAGCTCAGCGTTAACCTTTGAAAGGCACCTCCTTTCTGTTCTCTTTAGTGGTTCTTTCCAGGTTACATCCCACTTAAAGTGGAGGGTATGCATTTCTCCACAGCACCTTTAGCATTTATTCTTTGTAGTGTTTTGGTGATGGTTATTCTGACTGGTGTGAGCTGATACCTCTTTGTGGTTGAATTTGCATGTGTCTCATAATCTGTTGAAATTGAGCTTTAAGGCTGGTCCTTTTAATTTTTCAGGCTGTGAGTACAGCTTAGTTCTTCAAAGTGTTTTCTTAAAGTATGTGTCCTATTTTAGAAATTTTTGGCCATTACCTCCCTCAAGACATTTTGCGGTGACCATGAGCACAGGCTTAAATCTGCTTTTGCAGGTAACGTCCAGAGGGCGGCAGTCTTTCTACGTTCCCCACTCTGGTACAAGGGAAACAGACCTCCCGGCCAGTGGTGTTCCTCGGTTATAAATTAGAGTGGGATGTGCCTGAATAAACCCACAAATGCTGATGTCTCCTTACTTATGTTTGTCTTTTAAATTTAACTTATATTTATTAGTGGAGTAATATTACATTGTGTACATGGAACAGTTCTTCTTGGTGCATTCCTCTGTTGATGGACATTTTCATTGCTTCCAAATGTTGGCTATGGTAAATATGGCTGGAGTGCAGGATTGCCAGCCTGTGACGTTTTGATTCTCATTTTCTCAGGAGATAGGCCCAGCAGTGGGTATGACTGACTGACGGGTAGCTCAATGTTTACCTTTTCAAGGCACTTCCATTGTGTTTTCATTAGAGGCTCTTACCACGTCCCCCTTAGAGCCGAGTGTACGCATTTCTCCACAGTCCCTTCAGCATTTATTTTTTGAAGCATTTTTGCTGAAGGCCATTCGACTGCTGTGAGCTGATAGGTTTTTGTAATTTGGGTTTGCATGTCTTTCCAAATTCCTAAAATACATCATTTTCCCACACCTTTTTCTTTTCCCTTAAAAGAAAAAAACTGTGAGTACAATATACCTCTTGAAATTGTCTTCTTGGAAGGTTGCCCTCTTTTGAAATTGCTGCTCCATTTTTGATCCCAGGATTTATTTGGAGGGCAGGTGTCATTTACAGAATTGCAAGTTGGTGAATATTTAGTGACCTTTAGCAGTGGGTGTAAAGCGGCTGTTGTGGGAAGTGGCCACAAGGAGGCAGCATTTCTCCATTCCCAAATCTGGGTACTAGGGCAGCAGAGCCTTTCTGGAAGTCATGTTCCTAGGTTGTAAATTAGAATGGCATGTGCCAGGAGAAACCCCCATAAGTTTATGTCTCATTACTTCTTGTTTTTGTTAATTGTTTTAATCGGGGTAAAGATTAGAATATTGTTTGTCCTAGGGGTACACAATCTGGTTCATTTGTATATTATATATGTCTATTCTACCGACCCTCTTCCCATGTAAAATATTACATAGTGTTCTGTAGACCTCCCTTGCTATATGGTCGGTCTCTTTGAAATATGTATATAGTATGTATTTGGATATGTATAGTAACACTAATCTCATTTATCCATGCCCCCCACCTTTCCTTTTAGATGAGCACAGTTGGTTGTCTAAGTCTGTGAGTGTCTTTCTCTGTGGAAATATGTTCATTTGTGTGAGTTATTAGGTAACGCCTATAAGGGATAGCATAGGATATAGGTCTTTTGCTTTCCGACTTACCTCATGTTTTGTGATTATCTCCAGGCTCATCTCTGCTGCCTCAAAGAGCAGTGTTTCGTTGTTTTCCATGGCTAATATTTCTTTGTGTACATGGACCCCTTCCTCTTTATCCATTCACCCGTTGATGGACATTTTGGTTGCTTCCCATCTTGGCTATTTTGAATAAGGCTGCAGTGCAGCTTTTGCAGCCTGTGTCTTTTCGATTCTGGTCTTCTCAGGTGAGAGGCCCAGTGGTGTGCCTGCTGGATTGAATGGTACCTCAACTTTTACTTTTAATCGCAGTTCCTTTCTGTTCTCATTATTGGCTGTTAACCACTTGTCTTCTCCCAAGCACCTAGAGGTTACACAGTTCTCTACCACCCCATCAGCATTTATTGTTTGTAGACTTTTTGCTGACGGTCAGTCGACAGGTGTGAGTTGAAACCTTTTGGTTGATTAGATTGCATGAGTCTAATAATTCCTGAGGTTGAGCTTTTATCCATTTTCCTGTTTTTTTATAAAGAGAGTGAGGAATACTTACCTCTTCATACTATCTTCTTGAAACATTTGCCTGTTTTGAATTATTTTGTCCATTCCCTACCTGAACACAATTCATGACAGCAGTTGTCCTTTACAGCCCTGAGTCCTTGTGAATTTTAAGTGACCATTAGCTGTGGGTTTAAAGCTGCTTTTGCGGGAAACGGCCACAAGGCGGCAGCATTTCTCCTTTACCAAATCTGATTACTAGGGCAACAGAGCCTTATTGGAAGTGGTGTGCTAGGTTGTAAATGAGAATGGAATGTGCCAGGAAAAAGCCCTTTAAGTTTATGTGTCATTACTTCTTGTTCGTATTTTTAACATAATTTTTATATTTTATCACAGCAAATTTGATTACAATGGTTTGTTTGTTCTAGGTGTGCAAGATGTGGTTCTTTCACCCATGTACATATATCTATTCTTCTTCGGAATCTTTTCCCATGTAGGTTATGACACAATGTTGAGTAGTCTTCTCTTGGTATTCTGTAGGTCTTTGGTGATTATATATTTCACGTGTGTTTGTATATCTCTGTTAACCTCAATATGGTGATGTATCCAATCCTCACACCTTTCCATTTGGTGAACCATAAGTTTTTGTACTGAATCTGTGATTGCCTTTCTCTGTGGAGATATCTTCTTTTGTATCAATTTTTAGGTAACACCTATATGTGATATGACAGGATATGTGTCTTTCGCTTTGTCCCTTACTACAAGTTGCGTGATTACTTCTAGACTCATCTATGGTGCTGCAAATGGCATTGTTTCATTTTTTCTCTAGCTCATATTCCATCTGTACATGTAGCAGTTCTTCTTTGTCCACCCATCTGTCGGTGGACTTTTTGGTGACTTCCATATCTTGGCTATTGTGCTACTATGCAATGCAGATTTGCCTGCCAGTGTCTTTCCAATTCTGTCTTCTTAGGTTATAGGTCCAGGTATAGGTCTACTGGATCATATGGTAGCTCAGCGTTAACCTTTGAAAGGCACCTCCTTTCTGTTCTCTTTAGTGGTTCTTTCCAGGTTACATCCCACTTAAAGTGGAGGGTATGCATTTCTCCACAGCACCTTTAGCATTTATTCTTTGTAGTGTTTTGGTGATGGTTATTCTGACTGGTGTGAGCTGATACCTCTTTGTGGTTGAATTTGCATGTGTCTCATAATCTGTTGAAATTGAGCTTTAAGGCTGGTCCTTTTAA
Source organism: Balaenoptera borealis (assembly GCF_965194805.1). Classification (NCBI taxonomy): domain Eukaryota; kingdom Metazoa; phylum Chordata; class Mammalia; order Artiodactyla; family Balaenopteridae; genus Balaenoptera; species Balaenoptera borealis. The sequence continues at coordinate 238,516 of NW_028123345.1, forward strand.
TTTTTCAGGCTGTGAGTACAGCTTAGTTCTTCAAAGTGTTTTCTTAAAGTATGTGTCCTATTTTAGAAATTTTTGGCCATTACCTCCCTCAAGACATTTTGCGGTGACCATGAGCACAGGCTTAAATCTGCTTTTGCAGGTAACGTCCAGAGGGCGGCAGTCTTTCTACGTTCCCCACTCTGGTACAAGGGAAACAGACCTCCCGGCCAGTGGTGTTCCTCGGTTATAAATTAGAGTGGGATGTGCCTGAATAAACCCACAAATGCTGATGTCTCCTTACTTATGTTTGTCTTTTAAATTTAACTTATATTTATTAGTGGAGTAATATTACATTGTGTACATGGAACAGTTCTTCTTGGTGCATTCCTCTGTTGATGGACATTTTCATTGCTTCCAAATGTTGGCTATGGTAAATATGGCTGGAGTGCAGGATTGCCAGCCTGTGACGTTTTGATTCTCATTTTCTCAGGAGATAGGCCCAGCAGTGGGTATGACTGACTGACGGGTAGCTCAATGTTTACCTTTTCAAGGCACTTCCATTGTGTTTTCATTAGAGGCTCTTACCACGTCCCCCTTAGAGCCGAGTGTACGCATTTCTCCACAGTCCCTTCAGCATTTATTTTTTATTTTATTATTTATTTATTATTTTATTTTTGGCTGTGTTGGGTTTTCGTTTCTGTGCGAGGGCTTTCTCTAGTTGCGGCAAGCGGGGGCCACTCTTCATTGCGATGCGCGGGCCTCTCACTATCGCGGCCTCTCTTGTTGCGGAGCACAGGCTCCAGACGCGCAGGCTCAGTAGTTGTGGCTCACGGGCCTAGTTGCTCCGCGGCATGTGGGATCTTCCCAGACCAGGGCTCGAACCCGTGTCCCCTGCATTGGCAGGCAGATTCTCGACCACTGCGCCACCGGGGAAGCCCCAGCATTTATTTTTTGAAGCATTTTTGCTGAAGGCCATTCGACTGCTGTGAGCTGATAGGTTTTTGTAATTTGGGTTTGCATGTCTTTCCAAATTCCTAAAATACATCATTTTCCCACACCTTTTTCTTTTCCCTTAAAAGAAAAAAACTGTGAGTACAATATACCTCTTGAAATTGTCTTCTTGGAAGGTTGCCCTCTTTTGAAATTGCTGCTCCATTTTTGATCCCAGGATTTATTTGGAGGGCAGGTGTCATTTACAGAATTGCAAGTTGGTGAATATTTAGTGACCTTTAGCAGTGGGTGTAAAGCGGCTGTTGTGGGAAGTGGCCACAAGGAGGCAGCATTTCTCCATTCCCAAATCTGGGTACTAGGGCAGCAGAGCCTTTCTGGAAGTCATGTTCCTAGGTTGTAAATTAGAATGGCATGTGCCAGGAGAAACCCCCATAAGTTTATGTCTCATTACTTCTTGTTTTTGTTAATTGTTTTAATCGGGGTAAAGATTAGAATATTGTTTGTCCTAGGGGTACACAATCTGGTTCATTTGTATATTATATATGTCTATTCTACCGACCCTCTTCCCATGTAAAATATTACATAGTGTTCTGTAGACCTCCCTTGCTATATGGTCGGTCTCTTTGAAATATGTATATAGTATGTATTTGGATATGTATAGTAACACTAATCTCATTTATCCATGCCCCCCACCTTTCCTTTTAGATGAGCACAGTTGGTTGTCTAAGTCTGTGAGTGTCTTTCTCTGTGGAAATATGTTCATTTGTGTGAGTTATTAGGTAACGCCTATAAGGGATAGCATAGGATATAGGTCTTTTGCTTTCCGACTTACCTCATGTTTTGTGATTATCTCCAGGCTCATCTCTGCTGCCTCAAAGAGCAGTGTTTCGTTGTTTTCCATGGCTAATATTTCTTTGTGTACATGGACCCCTTCCTCTTTATCCATTCACCCGTTGATGGACATTTTGGTTGCTTCCCATCTTGGCTATTTTGAATAAGGCTGCAGTGCAGCTTTTGCAGCCTGTGTCTTTTCGATTCTGGTCTTCTCAGGTGAGAGGCCCAGTGGTGTGCCTGCTGGATTGAATGGTACCTCAACTTTTACTTTTAATCGCAGTTCCTTTCTGTTCTCATTATTGGCTGTTAACCACTTGTCTTCTCCCAAGCACCTAGAGGTTACACAGTTCTCTACCACCCCATCAGCATTTATTGTTTGTAGACTTTTTGCTGACGGTCAGTCGACAGGTGTGAGTTGAAACCTTTTGGTTGATTAGATTGCATGAGTCTAATAATTCCTGAGGTTGAGCTTTTATCCATTTTCCTGTTTTTTTTATAAAGAGAGTGAGGAATACTTACCTCTTCATACTATCTTCTTGAAACATTTGCCTGTTTTGAATTATTTTGTCCATTCCCTACCTGAACACAATTCATGACAGCAGTTGTCCTTTACAGCCCTGAGTCCTTGTGAATTTTAAGTGACCATTAGCTGTGGGTTTAAAGCTGCTTTTGCGGGAAACGGCCACAAGGCGGCAGCATTTCTCCTTTACCAAATCTGATTACTAGGGCAACAGAGCCTTATTGGAAGTGGTGTGCTAGGTTGTAAATGAGAATGGAATGTGCCAGGAAAAAGCCCTTTAAGTTTATGTGTCATTACTTCTTGTTCGTATTTTTAACATAATTTTTATATTTTATCACAGCAAATTTGATTACAATGGTTTGTTTGTTCTAGGTGTGCAAGATGTGGTTCTTTCACCCATGTACATATATCTATTCTTCTTCGGAATCTTTTCCCATGTAGGTTATGACACAATGTTGAGTAGTCTTCTCTTGGTATTCTGTAGGTCTTTGGTGATTATATATTTCACGTGTGTTTGTATATCTCTGTTAACCTCAATATGGTGATGTATCCAGTCCTCACACCTTTCCATTTGGTGAACCATAAGTTTTTGTACTGAATCTGTGATTGCCTTTCTCTGTGGAGATATCTTCTTTTGTATCAATTTTTAGGTAACACCTATATGTGATATGACAGGATATGTGTCTTTCGCTTTGTCCCTTACTACAAGTTGCGTGATTACTTCTAGACTCATCTATGGTGCTGCAAATGGCATTGTTTCATTTTTTCTCTAGCTCATATTCCATCTGTACATGTAGCAGTTCTTCTTTGTCCACCCATCTGTCGGTGGACTTTTTGGTGACTTCCATATCTTGGCTATTGTGCTACTATGCAATGCAGATTTGCCTGCCAGTGTCTTTCCAATTCTGTCTTCTTAGGTTATAGGTCCAGGTATAGGTCTACTGGATCATATGGTAGCTCAGCGTTAACCTTTGAAAGGCACCTCCTTTCTGTTCTCTTTAGTGGTTCTTTCCAGGTTACATCCCACTTAAAGTGGAGGGTATGCATTTCTCCACAGCACCTTTAGCATTTATTCTTTGTAGTGTTTTGGTGATGGTTATTCTGACTGGTGTGAACTGATACCTCTTTGTGGTTGAATTTGCATGTGTCTCATAATCTGTTGAAATTGAGCTTTAAGGCTGGTCCTTTTAATTTTTCAGGCTGTGAGTACAGCTTAGTTCTTCAAAGTGTTTTCTTAAAGTATGTGTCCTATTTTAGAAATTTTTGGCCATTACCTCCCTCAAGACATTTTGCGGTGACCATGAGCACAGGCTTAAATCTGCTTTTGCAGGTAACGTCCAGAGGGCGGCAGTCTTTCTACGTTCCCCACTCTGGTACAAGGGAAACAGACCTCCCGGCCAGTGGTGTTCCTCGGTTATAAATTAGAGTGGGATGTGCCTGAATAAACCCACAAATGCTGATGTCTCCTTACTTATGTTTGTCTTTTAAATTTAACTTATATTTATTAGTGGAGTAATATTACATTGTGTACATGGAACAGTTCTTCTTGGTGCATTCCTCTGTTGATGGACATTTTCATTGCTTCCAAATGTTGGCTATGGTAAATATGGCTGGAGTGCAGGATTGCCAGCCTGTGACGTTTTGATTCTCATTTTCTCAGGAGATAGGCCCAGCAGTGGGTATGACTGACTGACGGGTAGCTCAATGTTTACCTTTTCAAGGCACTTCCATTGTGTTTTCATTAGAGGCTCTTACCACGTCCCCCTTAGAGCCGAGTGTACGCATTTCTCCACAGTCCCTTCAGCATTTATTTTTTATTTTATTATTTATTTATTATTTTATTTTTGGCTGTGTTGGGTTTTCGTTTCTGTGCGAGGGCTTTCTCTAGTTGCGGCAAGCGGGGGCCACTCTTCATTGCGATGCGCGGGCCTCTCACTATCGCGGCCTCTCTTGTTGCGGAGCACAGGCTCCAGACGCGCAGGCTCAGTAGTTGTGGCTCACGGGCCTAGTTGCTCCGCGGCATGTGGGATCTTCCCAGACCAGGGCTCGAACCCGTGTCCCCTGCATTGGCAGGCAGATTCTCGACCACTGCGCCACCGGGGAAGCCCCAGCATTTATTTTTTGAAGCATTTTTGCTGAAGGCCATTCGACTGCTGTGAGCTGATAGGTTTTTGTAATTTGGGTTTGCATGTCTTTCCAAATTCCTAAAATACATCATTTTCCCACACCTTTTTCTTTTCCCTTAAAAGAAAAAAACTGTGAGTACAATATACCTCTTGAAATTGTCTTCTTGGAAGGTTGCCCTCTTTTGAAATTGCTGCTCCATTTTTGATCCCAGGATTTATTTGGAGGGCAGGTGTCATTTACAGAATTGCAAGTTGGTGAATATTTAGTGACCTTTAGCAGTGGGTGTAAAGCGGCTGTTGTGGGAAGTGGCCACAAGGAGGCAGCATTTCTCCATTCCCAAATCTGGGTACTAGGGCAGCAGAGCCTTTCTGGAAGTCATGTTCCTAGGTTGTAAATTAGAATGGCATGTGCCAGGAGAAACCCCCATAAGTTTATGTCTCATTACTTCTTGTTTTTGTTAATTGTTTTAATCGGGGTAAAGATTAGAATATTGTTTGTCCTAGGGGTACACAATCTGGTTCATTTGTATATTATATATGTCTATTCTACCGACCCTCTTCCCATGTAAAATATTACATAGTGTTCTGTAGACCTCCCTTGCTATATGGTCGGTCTCTTTGAAATATGTATATAGTATGTATTTGGATATGTATAGTAACACTAATCTCATTTATCCATGCCCCCCACCTTTCCTTTTAGATGAGCACAGTTGGTTGTCTAAGTCTGTGAGTGTCTTTCTCTGTGGAAATATGTTCATTTGTGTGAGTTATTAGGTAACGCCTATAAGGGATAGCATAGGATATAGGTCTTTTGCTTTCCGACTTACCTCATGTTTTGTGATTATCTCCAGGCTCATCTCTGCTGCCTCAAAGAGCAGTGTTTCGTTGTTTTCCATGGCTAATATTTCTTTGTGTACATGGACCCCTTCCTCTTTATCCATTCACCCGTTGATGGACATTTTGGTTGCTTCCCATCTTGGCTATTTTGAATAAGGCTGCAGTGCAGCTTTTGCAGCCTGTGTCTTTTCGATTCTGGTCTTCTCAGGTGAGAGGCCCAGTGGTGTGCCTGCTGGATTGAATGGTACCTCAACTTTTACTTTTAATCGCAGTTCCTTTCTGTTCTCATTATTGGCTGTTAACCACTTGTCTTCTCCCAAGCACCTAGAGGTTACACAGTTCTCTACCACCCCATCAGCATTTATTGTTTGTAGACTTTTTGCTGACGGTCAGTCGACAGGTGTGAGTTGAAACCTTTTGGTTGATTAGATTGCATGAGTCTAATAATTCCTGAGGTTGAGCTTTTATCCATTTTCCTGTTTTTTTATAAAGAGAGTGAGGAATACTTACCTCTTCATACTATCTTCTTGAAACATTTGCCTGTTTTGAATTATTTTGTCCATTCCCTACCTGAACACAATTCATGACAGCAGTTGTCCTTTACAGCCCTGAGTCCTTGTGAATTTTAAGTGACCATTAGCTGTGGGTTTAAAGCTGCTTTTGCGGGAAACGGCCACAAGGCGGCAGCATTTCTCCTTTACCAAATCTGATTACTAGGGCAACAGAGCCTTATTGGAAGTGGTGTGCTAGGTTGTAAATGAGAATGGAATGTGCCAGGAAAAAGCCCTTTAAGTTTATGTGTCATTACTTCTTGTTCGTATTTTTAACATAATTTTTATATTTTATCACAGCAAATTTGATTACAATGGTTTGTTTGTTCTAGGTGTGCAAGATGTGGTTCTTTCACCCATGTACATATATCTATTCTTCTTCGGAATCTTTTCCCATGTAGGTTATGACACAATGTTGAGTAGTCTTCTCTTGGTATTCTGTAGGTCTTTGGTGATTATATATTTCACGTGTGTTTGTATATCTCTGTTAACCTCAATATGGTGATGTATCCAGTCCTCACACCTTTCCATTTGGTGAACCATAAGTTTTTGTACTGAATCTGTGATTGCCTTTCTCTGTGGAGATATCTTCTTTTGTATCAATTTTTAGGTAACACCTATATGTGATATGACAGGATATGTGTCTTTCGCTTTGTCCCTTACTACAAGTTGCGTGATTACTTCTAGACTCATCTATGGTGCTGCAAATGGCATTGTTTCATTTTTTCTCTAGCTCATATTCCATCTGTACATGTAGCAGTTCTTCTTTGTCCACCCATCTGTCGGTGGACTTTTTGGTGACTTCCATATCTTGGCTATTGTGCTACTATGCAATGCAGATTTGCCTGCCAGTGTCTTTCCAATTCTGTCTTCTTTGGTTATAGGTCCAGGTATAGGTCTACTGGATCATATGGTAGCTCAGCGTTAACCTTTGAAAGGCACCTCCTTTCTGTTCTCTTTAGTGGTTCTTTCCAGGTTACATCCCACTTAAAGTGGAGGGTATGCATTTCTCCACAGCACCTTTAGCATTTATTCTTTGTAGTGTTTTGGTGATGGTTATTCTGACTGGTGTGAGCTGATACCTCTTTGTGGTTGAATTTGCATGTGTCTCATAATCTGTTGAAATTGAGCTTTAAGGCTGGTCCTTTTAATTTTTCAGGCTGTGAGTACAGCTTAGTTCTTCAAAGTGTTTTCTTAAAGTATGTGTCCTATTTTAGAAATTTTTGGCCATTACCTCCCTCAAGACATTTTGCGGTGACCATGAGCACAGGCTTAAATCTGCTTTTGCAGGTAACGTCCAGAGGGCGGCAGTCTTTCTACGTTCCCCACTCTGGTACAAGGGAAACAGACCTCCCGGCCAGTGGTGTTCCTCGGTTATAAATTAGAGTGGGATGTGCCTGAATAAACCCACAAATGCTGATGTCTCCTTACTTATGTTTGTCTTTTAAATTTAACTTATATTTATTAGTGGAGTAATATTACATTGTGTACATGGAACAGTTCTTCTTGGTGCATTCCTCTGTTGATGGACATTTTCATTGCTTCCAAATGTTGGCTATGGTAAATATGGCTGGAGTGCAGGATTGCCAGCCTGTGACGTTTTGATTCTCATTTTCTCAGGAGATAGGCCCAGCAGTGGGTATGACTGACTGACGGGTAGCTCAATGTTTACCTTTTCAAGGCACTTCCATTGTGTTTTCATTAGAGGCTCTTACCACGTCCCCCTTAGAGCCGAGTGTACGCATTTCTCCACAGTCCCTTCAGCATTTATTTTTTATTTTATTATTTATTTATTATTTTATTTTTGGCTGTGTTGGGTTTTCGTTTCTGTGCGAGGGCTTTCTCTAGTTGCGGCAAGCGGGGGCCACTCTTCATTGCGATGCGCGGGCCTCTCACTATCGCGGCCTCTCTTGTTGCGGAGCACAGGCTCCAGACGCGCAGGCTCAGTAGTTGTGGCTCACGGGCCTAGTTGCTCCGCGGCATGTGGGATCTTCCCAGACCAGGGCTCGAACCCGTGTCCCCTGCATTGGCAGGCAGATTCTCGACCACTGCGCCACCGGGGAAGCCCCAGCATTTATTTTTTGAAGCATTTTTGCTGAAGGCCATTCGACTGCTGTGAGCTGATAGGTTTTTGTAATTTGGGTTTGCATGTCTTTCCAAATTCCTAAAATACATCATTTTCCCACACCTTTTTCTTTTCCCTTAAAAGAAAAAAACTGTGAGTACAATATACCTCTTGAAATTGTCTTCTTGGAAGGTTGCCCTCTTTTGAAATTGCTGCTCCATTTTTGATCCCAGGATTTATTTGGAGGGCAGGTGTCATTTACAGAATTGCAAGTTGGTGAATATTTAGTGACCTTTAGCAGTGGGTGTAAAGCGGCTGTTGTGGGAAGTGGCCACAAGGAGGCAGCATTTCTCCATTCCCAAATCTGGGTACTAGGGCAGCAGAGCCTTTCTGGAAGTCATGTTCCTAGGTTGTAAATTAGAATGGCATGTGCCAGGAGAAACCCCCATAAGTTTATGTCTCATTACTTCTTGTTTTTGTTAATTGTTTTAATCGGGGTAAAGATTAGAATATTGTTTGTCCTAGGGGTACACAATCTGGTTCATTTGTATATTATATATGTCTATTCTACCGACCCTCTTCCCATGTAAAATATTACATAGTGTTCTGTAGACCTCCCTTGCTATATGGTCGGTCTCTTTGAAATATGTATATAGTATGTATTTGGATATGTATAGTAACACTAATCTCATTTATCCATGCCCCCCACCTTTCCTTTTAGATGAGCACAGTTGGTTGTCTAAGTCTGTGAGTGTCTTTCTCTGTGGAAATATGTTCATTTGTGTGAGTTATTAGGTAACGCCTATAAGGGATAGCATAGGATATAGGTCTTTTGCTTTCCGACTTACCTCATGTTTTGTGATTATCTCCAGGCTCATCTCTGCTGCCTCAAAGAGCAGTGTTTCGTTGTTTTCCATGGCTAATATTTCTTTGTGTACATGGACCCCTTCCTCTTTATCCATTCACCCGTTGATGGACATTTTGGTTGCTTCCCATCTTGGCTATTTTGAATAAGGCTGCAGTGCAGCTTTTGCAGCCTGTGTCTTTTCGATTCTGGTCTTCTCAGGTGAGAGGCCCAGTGGTGTGCCTGCTGGATTGAATGGTACCTCAACTTTTACTTTTAATCGCAGTTCCTTTCTGTTCTCATTATTGGCTGTTAACCACTTGTCTTCTCCCAAGCACCTAGAGGTTACACAGTTCTCTACCACCCCATCAGCATTTATTGTTTGTAGACTTTTTGCTGACGGTCAGTCGACAGGTGTGAGTTGAAACCTTTTGGTTGATTAGATTGCATGAGTCTAATAATTCCTGAGGTTGAGCTTTTATCCATTTTCCTGTTTTTTTTATAAAGAGAGTGAGGAATACTTACCTCTTCATACTATCTTCTTGAAACATTTGCCTGTTTTGAATTATTTTGTCCATTCCCTACCTGAACACAATTCATGACAGCAGTTGTCCTTTACAGCCCTGAGTCCTTGTGAATTTTAAGTGACCATTAGCTGTGGGTTTAAAGCTGCTTTTGCGGGAAACGGCCACAAGGCGGCAGCATTTCTCCTTTACCAAATCTGATTACTAGGGCAACAGAGCCTTATTGGAAGTGGTGTGCTAGGTTGTAAATGAGAATGGAATGTGCCAGGAAAAAGCCCTTTAAGTTTATGTGTCATTACTTCTTGTTCGTATTTTTAACATAATTTTTATATTTTATCACAGCAAATTTGATTACAATGGTTTGTTTGTTCTAGGTGTGCAAGATGTGGTTCTTTCACCCATGTACATATATCTATTCTTCTTCGGAATCTTTTCCCATGTAGGTTATGACACAATGTTGAGTAGTCTTCTCTTGGTATTCTGTAGGTCTTTGGTGATTATATATTTCACGTGTGTTTGTATATCTCTGTTAACCTCAATATGGTGATGTATCCAATCCTCACACCTTTCCATTTGGTGAACCATAAGTTTTTGTACTGAATCTGTGATTGCCTTTCTCTGTGGAGATATCTTCTTTTGTATCAATTTTTAGGTAACACCTATATGTGATATGACAGGATATGTGTCTTTCGCTTTGTCCCTTACTACAAGTTGCGTGATTACTTCTAGACTCATCTATGGTGCTGCAAATGGCATTGTTTCATTTTTTCTCTAGCTCATATTCCATCTGTACATGTAGCAGTTCTTCTTTGTCCACCCATCTGTCGGTGGACTTTTTGGTGACTTCCATATCTTGGCTATTGTGCTACTATGCAATGCAGATTTGCCTGCCAGTGTCTTTCCAATTCTGTCTTCTTAGGTTATAGGTCCAGGTATAGGTCTACTGGATCATATGGTAGCTCAGCGTTAACCTTTGAAAGGCACCTCCTTTCTGTTCTCTTTAGTGGTTCTTTCCAGGTTACATCCCACTTAAAGTGGAGGGTATGCATTTCTCCACAGCACCTTTAGCATTTATTCTTTGTAGTGTTTTGGTGATGGTTATTCTGACTGGTGTGAACTGATACCTCTTTGTGGTTGAATTTGCATGTGTCTCATAATCTGTTGAAATTGAGCTTTAAGGCTGGTCCTTTTAATTTTTCAGGCTGTGAGTACAGCTTAGTTCTTCAAAGTGTTTTCTTAAAGTATGTGTCCTATTTTAGAAATTTTTGGCCATTACCTCCCTCAAGACATTTTGCGGTGACCATGAGCACAGGCTTAAATCTGCTTTTGCAGGTAACGTCCAGAGGGCGGCAGTCTTTCTACGTTCCCCACTCTGGTACAAGGGAAACAGACCTCCCGGCCAGTGGTGTTCCTCGGTTATAAATTAGAGTGGGATGTGCCTGAATAAACCCACAAATGCTGATGTCTCCTTACTTATGTTTGTCTTTTAAATTTAACTTATATTTATTAGTGGAGTAATATTACATTGTGTACATGGAACAGTTCTTCTTGGTGCATTCCTCTGTTGATGGACATTTTCATTGCTTCCAAATGTTGGCTATGGTAAATATGGCTGGAGTGCAGGATTGCCAGCCTGTGACGTTTTGATTCTCATTTTCTCAGGAGATAGGCCCAGCAGTGGGTATGACTGACTGACGGGTAGCTCAATGTTTACCTTTTCAAGGCACTTCCATTGTGTTTTCATTAGAGGCTCTTACCACGTCCCCCTTAGAGCCGAGTGTACGCATTTCTCCACAGTCCCTTCAGCATTTATTTTTTATTTTATTATTTATTTATTATTTTATTTTTGGCTGTGTTGGGTTTTCGTTTCTGTGCGAGGGCTTTCTCTAGTTGCGGCAAGCGGGGGCCACTCTTCATTGCGATGCGCGGGCCTCTCACTATCGCGGCCTCTCTTGTTGCGGAGCACAGGCTCCAGACGCGCAGGCTCAGTAGTTGTGGCTCACGGGCCTAGTTGCTCCGCGGCATGTGGGATCTTCCCAGACCAGGGCTCGAACCCGTGTCCCCTGCATTGGCAGGCAGATTCTCGACCACTGCGCCACCGGGGAAGCCCCAGCATTTATTTTTTGAAGCATTTTTGCTGAAGGCCATTCGACTGCTGTGAGCTGATAGGTTTTTGTAATTTGGGTTTGCATGTCTTTCCAAATTCCTAAAATACATCATTTTCCCACACCTTTTTCTTTTCCCTTAAAAGAAAAAAACTGTGAGTACAATATACCTCTTGAAATTGTCTTCTTGGAAGGTTGCCCTCTTTTGAAATTGCTGCTCCATTTTTGATCCCAGGATTTATTTGGAGGGCAGGTGTCATTTACAGAATTGCAAGTTGGTGAATATTTAGTGACCTTTAGCAGTGGGTGTAAAGCGGCTGTTGTGGGAAGTGGCCACAAGGAGGCAGCATTTCTCCATTCCCAAATCTGGGTACTAGGGCAGCAGAGCCTTTCTGGAAGTCATGTTCCTAGGTTGTAAATTAGAATGGCATGTGCCAGGAGAAACCCCCATAAGTTTATGTCTCATTACTTCTTGTTTTTGTTAATTGTTTTAATCGGGGTAAAGATTAGAATATTGTTTGTCCTAGGGGTACACAATCTGGTTCATTTGTATATTATATATGTCTATTCTACCGACCCTCTTCCCATGTAAAATATTACATAGTGTTCTGTAGACGTCCCTTGCTATATGGTCGGTCTCTTTGAAATATGTATATAGTATGTATTTGGATATGTATAGTAACACTAATCTCATTTATCCATGCCCCCCACCTTTCCTTTTAGATGAGCACAGTTGGTTGTCTAAGTCTGTGAGTGTCTTTCTCTGTGGAAATATGTTCATTTGTGTGAGTTATTAGGTAACGCCTATAAGGGATAGCATAGGATATAGGTCTTTTGCTTTCCGACTTACCTCATGTTTTGTGATTATCTCCAGGCTCATCTCTGCTGCCTCAAAGAGCAGTGTTTCGTTGTTTTCCATGGCTAATATTTCTTTGTGTACATGGACCCCTTCCTCTTTATCCATTCACCCGTTGATGGACATTTTGGTTGCTTCCCATCTTGGCTATTTTGAATAAGGCTGCAGTGCAGCTTTTGCAGCCTGTGTCTTTTCGATTCTGGTCTTCTCAGGTGAGAGGCCCAGTGGTGTGCCTGCTGGATTGAATGGTACCTCAACTTTTACTTTTAATCGCAGTTCCTTTCTGTTCTCATTATTGGCTGTTAACCACTTGTCTTCTCCCAAGCACCTAGAGGTTACACAGTTCTCTACCACCCCATCAGCATTTATTGTTTGTAGACTTTTTGCTGACGGTCAGTCGACAGGTGTGAGTTGAAACCTTTTGGTTGATTAGATTGCATGAGTCTAATAATTCCTGAGGTTGAGCTTTTATCCATTTTCCTGTTTTTTTATAAAGAGAGTGAGGAATACTTACCTCTTCATACTATCTTCTTGAAACATTTGCCTGTTTTGAATTATTTTGTCCATTCCCTACCTGAACACAATTCATGACAGCAGTTGTCCTTTACAGCCCTGAGTCCTTGTGAATTTTAAGTGACCATTAGCTGTGGGTTTAAAGCTGCTTTTGCGGGAAACGGCCACAAGGCGGCAGCATTTCTCCTTTACCAAATCTGATTACTAGGGCAACAGAGCCTTATTGGAAGTGGTGTGCTAGGTTGTAAATGAGAATGGAATGTGCCAGGAAAAAGCCCTTTAAGTTTATGTGTCATTACTTCTTGTTCGTATTTTTAACATAATTTTTATATTTTATCACAGCAAATTTGATTACAATGGTTTGTTTGTTCTAGGTGTGCAAGATGTGGTTCTTTCACCCATGTACATATATCTATTCTTCTTCGGAATCTTTTCCCATGTAGGTTATGACACAATGTTGAGTAGTCTTCTCTTGGTATTCTGTAGGTCTTTGGTGATTATATATTTCACGTGTGTTTGTATATCTCTGTTAACCTCAATATGGTGATGTATCCAATCCTCACACCTTTCCATTTGGTGAACCATAAGTTTTTGTACTGAATCTGTGATTGCCTTTCTCTGTGGAGATATCTTCTTTTGTATCAATTTTTAGGTAACACCTATATGTGATATGACAGGATATGTGTCTTTCGCTTTGTCCCTTACTACAAGTTGCGTGATTACTTCTAGACTCATCTATGGTGCTGCAAATGGCATTGTTTCATTTTTTCTCTAGCTCATATTCCATCTGTACATGTAGCAGTTCTTCTTTGTCCACCCATCTGTCGGTGGACTTTTTGGTGACTTCCATATCTTGGCTATTGTGCTACTATGCAATGCAGATTTGCCTGCCAGTGTCTTTCCAATTCTGTCTTCTTAGGTTATAGGTCCAGGTATAGGTCTACTGGATCATATGGTAGCTCAGCGTTAACCTTTGAAAGGCACCTCCTTTCTGTTCTCTTTAGTGGTTCTTTCCAGGTTACATCCCACTTAAAGTGGAGGGTATGCATTTCTCCACAGCACCTTTAGCATTTATTCTTTGTAGTGTTTTGGTGATGGTTATTCTGACTGGTGTGAGCTGATACCTCTTTGTGGTTGAATTTGCATGTGTCTCATAATCTGTTGAAATTGAGCTTTAAGGCTGGTCCTTTTAATTTTTCAGGCTGTGAGTACAGCTTAGTTCTTCAAAGTGTTTTCTTAAAGTATGTGTCCTATTTTAGAAATTTTTGGCCATTACCTCCCTCAAGACATTTTGCGGTGACCATGAGCACAGGCTTAAATCTGCTTTTGCAGGTAACGTCCAGAGGGCGGCAGTCTTTCTACGTTCCCCACTCTGGTACAAGGGAAACAGACCTCCCGGCCAGTGGTGTTCCTCGGTTATAAATTAGAGTGGGATGTGCCTGAATAAACCCACAAATGCTGATGTCTCCTTACTTATGTTTGTCTTTTAAATTTAACTTATATTTATTAGTGGAGTAATATTACATTGTGTACATGGAACAGTTCTTCTTGGTGCATTCCTCTGTTGATGGACATTTTCATTGCTTCCAAATGTTGGCTATGGTAAATATGGCTGGAGTGCAGGATTGCCAGCCTGTGACGTTTTGATTCTCATTTTCTCAGGAGATAGGCCCAGCAGTGGGTATGACTGACTGACGGGTAGCTCAATGTTTACCTTTTCAAGGCACTTCCATTGTGTTTTCATTAGAGGCTCTTACCACGTCCCCCTTAGAGCCGAGTGTACGCATTTCTCCACAGTCCCTTCAGCATTTATTTTTTATTTTATTATTTATTTATTATTTTATTTTTGGCTGTGTTGGGTTTTCGTTTCTGTGCGAGGGCTTTCTCTAGTTGCGGCAAGCGGGGGCCACTCTTCATTGCGATGCGCGGGCCTCTCACTATCGCGGCCTCTCTTGTTGCGGAGCACAGGCTCCAGACGCGCAGGCTCAGTAGTTGTGGCTCACGGGCCTAGTTGCTCCGCGGCATGTGGGATCTTCCCAGACCAGGGCTCGAACCCGTGTCCCCTGCATTGGCAGGCAGATTCTCGACCACTGCGCCACCGGGGAAGCCCCAGCATTTATTTTTTGAAGCATTTTTGCTGAAGGCCATTCGACTGCTGTGAGCTGATAGGTTTTTGTAATTTGGGTTTGCATGTCTTTCCAAATTCCTAAAATACATCATTTTCCCACACCTTTTTCTTTTCCCTTAAAAGAAAAAAACTGTGAGTACAATATACCTCTTGAAATTGTCTTCTTGGAAGGTTGCCCTCTTTTGAAATTGCTGCTCCATTTTTGATCCCAGGATTTATTTGGAGGGCAGGTGTCATTTACAGAATTGCAAGTTGGTGAATATTTAGTGACCTTTAGCAGTGGGTGTAAAGCGGCTGTTGTGGGAAGTGGCCACAAGGAGGCAGCATTTCTCCATTCCCAAATCTGGGTACTAGGGCAGCAGAGCCTTTCTGGAAGTCATGTTCCTAGGTTGTAAATTAGAATGGCATGTGCCAGGAGAAACCCCCATAAGTTTATGTCTCATTACTTCTTGTTTTTGTTAATTGTTTTAATCGGGGTAAAGATTAGAATATTGTTTGTCCTAGGGGTACACAATCTGGTTCATTTGTATATTATATATGTCTATTCTACCGACCCTCTTCCCATGTAAAATATTACATAGTGTTCTGTAGACCTCCCTTGCTATATGGTCGGTCTCTTTGAAATATGTATATAGTATGTATTTGGATATGTATAGTAACACTAATCTCATTTATCCATGCCCCCCACCTTTCCTTTTAGATGAGCACAGTTGGTTGTCTAAGTCTGTGAGTGTCTTTCTCTGTGGAAATATGTTCATTTGTGTGAGTTATTAGGTAACGCCTATAAGGGATAGCATAGGATATAGGTCTTTTGCTTTCCGACTTACCTCATGTTTTGTGATTATCTCCAGGCTCATCTCTGCTGCCTCAAAGAGCAGTGTTTCGTTGTTTTCCATGGCTAATATTTCTTTGTGTACATGGACCCCTTCCTCTTTATCCATTCACCCGTTGATGGACATTTTGGTTGCTTCCCATCTTGGCTATTTTGAATAAGGCTGCAGTGCAGCTTTTGCAGCCTGTGTCTTTTCGATTCTGGTCTTCTCAGGTGAGAGGCCCAGTGGTGTGCCTGCTGGATTGAATGGTACCTCAACTTTTACTTTTAATCGCAGTTCCTTTCTGTTCTCATTATTGGCTGTTAACCACTTGTCTTCTCCCAAGCACCTAGAGGTTACACAGTTCTCTACCACCCCATCAGCATTTATTGTTTGTAGACTTTTTGCTGACGGTCAGTCGACAGGTGTGAGTTGAAACCTTTTGGTTGATTAGATTGCATGAGTCTAATAATTCCTGAGGTTGAGCTTTTATCCATTTTCCTGTTTTTTTATAAAGAGAGTGAGGAATACTTACCTCTTCATACTATCTTCTTGAAACATTTGCCTGTTTTGAATTATTTTGTCCATTCCCTACCTGAACACAATTCATGACAGCAGTTGTCCTTTACAGCCCTGAGTCCTTGTGAATTTTAAGTGACCATTAGCTGTGGGTTTAAAGCTGCTTTTGCGGGAAACGGCCACAAGGCGGCAGCATTTCTCCTTTACCAAATCTGATTACTAGGGCAACAGAGCCTTATTGGAAGTGGTGTGCTAGGTTGTAAATGAGAATGGAATGTGCCAGGAAAAAGCCCTTTAAGTTTATGTGTCATTACTTCTTGTTCGTATTTTTAACATAATTTTTATATTTTATCACAGCAAATTTGATTACAATGGTTTGTTTGTTCTAGGTGTGCAAGATGTGGTTCTTTCACCCATGTACATATATCTATTCTTCTTCGGAATCTTTTCCCATGTAGGTTATGACACAATGTTGAGTAGTCTTCTCTTGGTATTCTGTAGGTCTTTGGTGATTATATATTTCACGTGTGTTTGTATATCTCTGTTAACCTCAATATGGTGATGTATCCAGTCCTCACACCTTTCCATTTGGTGAACCATAAGTTTTTGTACTGAATCTGTGATTGCCTTTCTCTGTGGAGATATCTTCTTTTGTATCAATTTTTAGGTAACACCTATATGTGATATGACAGGATATGTGTCTTTCGCTTTGTCCCTTACTACAAGTTGCGTGATTACTTCTAGACTCATCTATGGTGCTGCAAATGGCATTGTTTCATTTTTTCTCTAGCTCATATTCCATCTGTACATGTAGCAGTTCTTCTTTGTCCACCCATCTGTCGGTGGACTTTTTGGTGACTTCCATATCTTGGCTATTGTGCTACTATGCAATGCAGATTTGCCTGCCAGTGTCTTTCCAATTCTGTCTTCTTAGGTTATAGGTCCAGGTATAGGTCTACTGGATCATATGGTAGCTCAGCGTTAACCTTTGAAAGGCACCTCCTTTCTGTTCTCTTTAGTGGTTCTTTCCAGGTTACATCCCACTTAAAGTGGAGGGTATGCATTTCTCCACAGCACCTTTAGCATTTATTCTTTGTAGTGTTTTGGTGATGGTTATTCTGACTGGTGTGAACTGATACCTCTTTGTGGTTGAATTTGCATGTGTCTCATAATCTGTTGAAATTGAGCTTTAAGGCTGGTCCTTTTAATTTTTCAGGCTGTGAGTACAGCTTAGTTCTTCAAAATGTTTTCTTAAAGTATGTGTCCTATTTTAGAAATTTTTGGCCATTACCTCCCTCAAGACATTTTGCGGTGACCATGAGCACAGGCTTAAATCTGCTTTTGCAGGTAACGTCCAGAGGGCGGCAGTCTTTCTACGTTCCCCACTCTGGTACAAGGGAAACAGACCTCCCGGCCAGTGGTGTTCCTCGGTTATAAATTAGAGTGGGATGTGCCTGAATAAACCCACAAATGCTGATGTCTCCTTACTTATGTTTGTCTTTTAAATTTAACTTATATTTATTAGTGGAGTAATATTACATTGTGTACATGGAACAGTTCTTCTTGGTGCATTCCTCTGTTGATGGACATTTTCATTGCTTCCAAATGTTGGCTATGGTAAATATGGCTGGAGTGCAGGATTGCCAGCCTGTGACGTTTTGATTCTCATTTTCTCAGGAGATAGGCCCAGCAGTGGGTATGACTGACTGACGGGTAGCTCAATGTTTACCTTTTCAAGGCACTTCCATTGTGTTTTCATTAGAGGCTCTTACCACGTCCCCCTTAGAGCCGAGTGTACGCATTTCTCCACAGTCCCTTCAGCATTTATTTTTTATTTTATTATTTATTTATTATTTTATTTTTGGCTGTGTTGGGTTTTCGTTTCTGTGCGAGGGCTTTCTCTAGTTGCGGCAAGCGGGGGCCACTCTTCATTGCGATGCGCGGGCCTCTCACTATCGCGGCCTCTCTTGTTGCGGAGCACAGGCTCCAGACGCGCAGGCTCAGTAGTTGTGGCTCACGGGCCTAGTTGCTCCGCGGCATGTGGGATCTTCCCAGACCAGGGCTCGAACCCGTGTCCCCTGCATTGGCAGGCAGATTCTCGACCACTGCGCCACCGGGGAAGCCCCAGCATTTATTTTTTGAAGCATTTTTGCTGAAGGCCATTCGACTGCTGTGAGCTGATAGGTTTTTGTAATTTGGGTTTGCATGTCTTTCCAAATTCCTAAAATACATCATTTTCCCACACCTTTTTCTTTTCCCTTAAAAGAAAAAAACTGTGAGTACAATATACCTCTTGAAATTGTCTTCTTGGAAGGTTGCCCTCTTTTGAAATTGCTGCTCCATTTTTGATCCCAGGATTTATTTGGAGGGCAGGTGTCATTTACAGAATTGCAAGTTGGTGAATATTTAGTGACCTTTAGCAGTGGGTGTAAAGCAGCTGTTGTGGGAAGTGGCCACAAGGAGGCAGCATTTCTCCATTCCCAAATCTGGGTACTAGGGCAGCAGAGCCTTTCTGGAAGTCATGTTCCTAGGTTGTAAATTAGAATGGCATGTGCCAGGAGAAACCCCCATAAGTTTATGTCTCATTACTTCTTGTTTTTGTTAATTGTTTTAATCGGGGTAAAGATTAGAATATTGTTTGTCCTAGGGGTACACAATCTGGTTCATTTGTATATTATATATGTCTATTCTACCGACCCTCTTCCCATGTAAAATATTACATAGTGTTCTGTAGACCTCCCTTGCTATATGGTCGGTCTCTTTGAAATATGTATATAGTATGTATTTGGATATGTATAGTAACACTAATCTCATTTATCCATGCCCCCCACCTTTCCTTTTAGATGAGCACAGTTGGTTGTCTAAGTCTGTGAGTGTCTTTCTCTGTGGAAATATGTTCATTTGTGTGAGTTATTAGGTAACGCCTATAAGGGATAGCATAGGATATAGGTCTTTTGCTTTCCGACTTACCTCATGTTTTGTGATTATCTCCAGGCTCATCTCTGCTGCCTCAAAGAGCAGTGTTTCGTTGTTTTCCATGGCTAATATTTCTTTGTGTACATGGACCCCTTCCTCTTTATCCATTCACCCGTTGATGGACATTTTGGTTGCTTCCCATCTTGGCTATTTTGAATAAGGCTGCAGTGCAGCTTTTGCAGCCTGTGTCTTTTCGATTCTGGTCTTCTCAGGTGAGAGGCCCAGTGGTGTGCCTGCTGGATTGAATGGTACCTCAACTTTTACTTTTAATCGCAGTTCCTTTCTGTTCTCATTATTGGCTGTTAACCACTTGTCTTCTCCCAAGCACCTAGAGGTTACACAGTTCTCTACCACCCCATCAGCATTTATTGTTTGTAGACTTTTTGCTGACGGTCAGTCGACAGGTGTGAGTTGAAACCTTTTGGTTGATTAGATTGCATGAGTCTAATAATTCCTGAGGTTGAGCTTTTATCCATTTTCCTGTTTTTTTATAAAGAGAGTGAGGAATACTTACCTCTTCATACTATCTTCTTGAAACATTTGCCTGTTTTGAATTATTTTGTCCATTCCCTACCTGAACACAATTCATGACAGCAGTTGTCCTTTACAGCCCTGAGTCCTTGTGAATTTTAAGTGACCATTAGCTGTGGGTTTAAAGCTGCTTTTGCGGGAAACGGCCACAAGGCGGCAGCATTTCTCCTTTACCAAATCTGATTACTAGGGCAACAGAGCCTTATTGGAAGTGGTGTGCTAGGTTGTAAATGAGAATGGAATGTGCCAGGAAAAAGCCCTTTAAGTTTATGTGTCATTACTTCTTGTTCGTATTTTTAACATAATTTTTATATTTTATCACAGCAAATTTGATTACAATGGTTTGTTTGTTCTAGGTGTGCAAGATGTGGTTCTTTCACCCATGTACATATATCTATTCTTCTTCGGAATCTTTTCCCATGTAGGTTATGACACAATGTTGAGTAGTCTTCTCTTGGTATTCTGTAGGTCTTTGGTGATTATATATTTCACGTGTGTTTGTATATCTCTGTTAACCTCAATATGGTGATGTATCCAATCCTCACACCTTTCCATTTGGTGAACCATAAGTTTTTGTACTGAATCTGTGATTGCCTTTCTCTGTGGAGATATCTTCTTTTGTATCAATTTTTAGGTAACACCTATATGTGATATGACAGGATATGTGTCTTTCGCTTTGTCCCTTACTACAAGTTGCGTGATTACTTCTAGACTCATCTATGGTGCTGCAAATGGCATTGTTTCATTTTTTCTCTAGCTCATATTCCATCTGTACATGTAGCAGTTCTTCTTTGTCCACCCATCTGTCGGTGGACTTTTTGGTGACTTCCATATCTTGGCTATTGTGCTACTATGCAATGCAGATTTGCCTGCCAGTGTCTTTCCAATTCTGTCTTCTTCGGTTATAGGTCCAGGTATAGGTCTACTGGATCATATGGTAGCTCAGCGTTAACCTTTGAAAGGCACCTCCTTTCTGTTCTCTTTAGTGGTTCTTTCCAGGTTACATCCCACTTAAAGTGGAGGGTATGCATTTCTCCACAGCACCTTTAGCATTTATTCTTTGTAGTGTTTTGGTGATGGTTATTCTGACTGGTGTGAGCTGATACCTCTTTGTGGTTGAATTTGCATGTGTCTCATAATCTGTTGAAATTGAGCTTTAAGGCTGGTCCTTTTAATTTTTCAGGCTGTGAGTACAGCTTAGTTCTTCAAAGTGTTTTCTTAAAGTATGTGTCCTATTTTAGAAATTTTTGGCCATTACCTCCCTCAAGACATTTTGCGGTGACCATGAGCACAGGCTTAAATCTGCTTTTGCAGGTAACGTCCAGAGGGCGGCAGTCTTTCTACGTTCCCCACTCTGGTACAAGGGAAACAGACCTCCCGGCCAGTGGTGTTCCTCGGTTATAAATTAGAGTGGGATGTGCCTGAATAAACCCACAAATGCTGATGTCTCCTTACTTATGTTTGTCTTTTAAATTTAACTTATATTTATTAGTGGAGTAATATTACATTGTGTACATGGAACAGTTCTTCTTGGTGCATTCCTCTGTTGATGGACATTTTCATTGCTTCCAAATGTTGGCTATGGTAAATATGGCTGGAGTGCAGGATTGCCAGCCTGTGACGTTTTGATTCTCATTTTCTCAGGAGATAGGCCCAGCAGTGGGTATGACTGACTGACGGGTAGCTCAATGTTTACCTTTTCAAGGCACTTCCATTGTGTTTTCATTAGAGGCTCTTACCACGTCCCCCTTAGAGCCGAGTGTACGCATTTCTCCACAGTCCCTTCAGCATTTATTTTTTATTTTATTATTTATTTATTATTTTATTTTTGGCTGTGTTGGGTTTTCGTTTCTGTGCGAGGGCTTTCTCTAGTTGCGGCAAGCGGGGGCCACTCTTCATTGCGATGCGCGGGCCTCTCACTATCGCGGCCTCTCTTGTTGCGGAGCACAGGCTCCAGACGCGCAGGCTCAGTAGTTGTGGCTCACGGGCCTAGTTGCTCCGCGGCATGTGGGATCTTCCCAGACCAGGGCTCGAACCCGTGTCCCCTGCATTGGCAGGCAGATTCTCGACCACTGCGCCACCGGGGAAGCCCCAGCATTTATTTTTTGAAGCATTTTTGCTGAAGGCCATTCGACTGCTGTGAGCTGATAGGTTTTTGTAATTTGGGTTTGCATGTCTTTCCAAATTCCTAAAATACATCATTTTCCCACACCTTTTTCTTTTCCCTTAAAAGAAAAAAAATGTGAGTACAATATACCTCTTGAAATTGTCTTCTTGGAAGGTTGCCCTCTTTTGAAATTGCTGCTCCATTTTTGATCCCAGGATTTATTTGGAGGGCAGGTGTCATTTACAGAATTGCAAGTTGGTGAATATTTAGTGACCTTTAGCAGTGGGTGTAAAGCGGCTGTTGTGGGAAGTGGCCACAAGGAGGCAGCATTTCTCCATTCCCAAATCTGGGTACTAGGGCAGCAGAGCCTTTCTGGAAGTCATGTTCCTAGGTTGTAAATTAGAATGGCATGTGCCAGGAGAAACCCCCATAAGTTTATGTCTCATTACTTCTTGTTTTTGTTAATTGTTTTAATCGGGGTAAAGATTAGAATATTGTTTGTCCTAGGGGTACACAATCTGGTTCATTTGTATATTATATATGTCTATTCTACCGACCCTCTTCCCATGTAAAATATTACATAGTGTTCTGTAGACCTCCCTTGCTATATGGTCGGTCTCTTTGAAATATGTATATAGTATGTATTTGGATATGTATAGTAACACTAATCTCATTTATCCATGCCCCCCACCTTTCCTTTTAGATGAGCACAGTTGGTTGTCTAAGTCTGTGAGTGTCTTTCTCTGTGGAAATATGTTCATTTGTGTGAGTTATTAGGTAACGCCTATAAGGGATAGCATAGGATATAGGTCTTTTGCTTTCCGACTTACCTCATGTTTTGTGATTATCTCCAGGCTCATCTCTGCTGCCTCAAAGAGCAGTGTTTCGTTGTTTTCCATGGCTAATATTTCTTTGTGTACATGGACCCCTTCCTCTTTATCCATTCACCCGTTGATGGACATTTTGGTTGCTTCCCATCTTGGCTATTTTGAATAAGGCTGCAGTGCAGCTTTTGCAGCCTGTGTCTTTTCGATTCTGGTCTTCTCAGGTGAGAGGCCCAGTGGTGTGCCTGCTGGATTGAATGGTACCTCAACTTTTACTTTTAATCGCAGTTCCTTTCTGTTCTCATTATTGGCTGTTAACCACTTGTCTTCTCCCAAGCACCTAGAGGTTACACAGTTCTCTACCACCCCATCAGCATTTATTGTTTGTAGACTTTTTGCTGACGGTCAGTCGACAGGTGTGAGTTGAAACCTTTTGGTTGATTAGATTGCATGAGTCTAATAATTCCTGAGGTTGAGCTTTTATCCATTTTCCTGTTTTTTTATAAAGAGAGTGAGGAATACTTACCTCTTCATACTATCTTCTTGAAACATTTGCCTGTTTTGAATTATTATGTCCATTCCCTACCTGAACACAATTCATGACAGCAGTTGTCCTTTACAGCCCTGAGTCCTTGTGAATTTTAAGTGACCATTAGCTGTGGGTTTAAAGCTGCTTTTGCGGGAAACGGCCACAAGGCGGCAGCATTTCTCCTTTACCAAATCTGATTACTAGGGCAACAGAGCCTTATTGGAAGTGGTGTGCTAGGTTGTAAATGAGAATGGAATGTGCCAGGAAAAAGCCCTTTAAGTTTATGTGTCATTACTTCTTGTTCGTATTTTTAACATAATTTTTATATTTTATCACAGCAAATTTGATTACAATGGTTTGTTTGTTCTAGGTGTGCAAGATGTGGTTCTTTCACCCATGTACATATATCTATTCTTCTTCGGAATCTTTTCCCATGTAGGTTATGACACAATGTTGAGTAGTCTTCTCTTGGTATTCTGTAGGTCTTTGGTGATTATATATTTCACGTGTGTTTGTATATCTCTGTTAACCTCAATATGGTGATGTATCCAATCCTCACACCTTTCCATTTGGTGAACCATAAGTTTTTGTACTGAATCTGTGATTGCCTTTCTCTGTGGAGATATCTTCTTTTGTATCAATTTTTAGGTAACACCTATATGTGATATGACAGGATATGTGTCTTTCGCTTTGTCCCTTACTACAAGGTGCGTGATTACTTCTAGACTCATCTATGGTGCTGCAAATGGCATTGTTTCATTTTTTCTCTAGCTCATATTCCATCTGTACATGTAGCAGTTCTTCTTTGTCCACCCATCTGTCGGTGGACTTTTTGGTGACTTCCATATCTTGGCTATTGTGCTACTATGCAATGCAGATTTGCCTGCCAGTGTCTTTCCAATTCTGTCTTCTTAGGTTATAGGTCCAGGTATAGGTCTACTGGATCATATGGTAGCTCAGCGTTAACCTTTGAAAGGCACCTCCTTTCTGTTCTCTTTAGTGGTTCTTTCCAGGTTACATCCCACTTAAAGTGGAGGGTATGCATTTCTCCACAGCACCTTTAGCATTTATTCTTTGTAGTGTTTTGGTGATGGTTATTCTGACTGGTGTGAACTGATACCTCTTTGTGGTTGAATTTGCATGTGTCTCATAATCTGTTGAAATTGAGCTTTAAGGCTGGTCCTTTTAATTTTTCAGGCTGTGAGTACAGCTTAGTTCTTCAAAGTGTTTTCTTAAAGTATGTGTCCTATTTTAGAAATTTTTGGCCATTACCTCCCTCAAGACATTTTGCGGTGACCATGAGCACAGGCTTAAATCTGCTTTTGCAGGTAACGTCCAGAGGGCGGCAGTCTTTCTACGTTCCCCACTCTGGTACAAGGGAAACAGACCTCCCGGCCAGTGGTGTTCCTCGGTTATAAATTAGAGTGGGATGTGCCTGAATAAACCCACAAATGCTGATGTCTCCTTACTTATGTTTGTCTTTTAAATTTAACTTATATTTATTAGTGGAGTAATATTACATTGTGTACATGGAACAGTTCTTCTTGGTGCATTCCTCTGTTGATGGACATTTTCATTGCTTCCAAATGTTGGCTATGGTAAATATGGCTGGAGTGCAGGATTGCCAGCCTGTGACGTTTTGATTCTCATTTTCTCAGGAGATAGGCCCAGCAGTGGGTATGACTGACTGACGGGTAGCTCAATGTTTACCTTTTCAAGGCACTTCCATTGTGTTTTCATTAGAGGCTCTTACCACGTCCCCCTTAGAGCCGAGTGTACGCATTTCTCCACAGTCCCTTCAGCATTTATTTTTTATTTTATTATTTATTTATTATTTTATTTTTGGCTGTGTTGGGTTTTCGTTTCTGTGCGAGGGCTTTCTCTAGTTGCGGCAAGCGGGGGCCACTCTTCATTGCGATGCGCGGGCCTCTCACTATCGCGGCCTCTCTTGTTGCGGAGCACAGGCTCCAGACGCGCAGGCTCAGTAGTTGTGGCTCACGGGCCTAGTTGCTCCGCGGCATGTGGGATCTTCCCAGACCAGGGCTCGAACCCGTGTCCCCTGCATTGGCAGGCAGATTCTCGACCACTGCGCCACCGGGGAAGCCCCAGCATTTATTTTTTGAAGCATTTTTGCTGAAGGCCATTCGACTGCTGTGAGCTGATAGGTTTTTGTAATTTGGGTTTGCATGTCTTTCCAAATTCCTAAAATACATCATTTTCCCACACCTTTTTCTTTTCCCTTAAAAGAAAAAAACTGTGAGTACAATATACCTCTTGAAATTGTCTTCTTGGAAGGTTGCCCTCTTTTGAAATTGCTGCTCCATTTTTGATCCCAGGATTTATTTGGAGGGCAGGTGTCATTTACAGAATTGCAAGTTGGTGAATATTTAGTGACCTTTAGCAGTGGGTGTAAAGCGGCTGTTGTGGGAAGTGGCCACAAGGAGGCAGCATTTCTCCATTCCCAAATCTGGGTACTAGGGCAGCAGAGCCTTTCTGGAAGTCATGTTCCTAGGTTGTAAATTAGAATGGCATGTGCCAGGAGAAACCCCCATAAGTTTATGTCTCATTACTTCTTGTTTTTGTTAATTGTTTTAATCGGGGTAAAGATTAGAATATTGTTTGTCCTAGGGGTACACAATCTGGTTCATTTGTATATTATATATGTCTATTCTACCGACCCTCTTCCCATGTAAAATATTACATAGTGTTCTGTAGACCTCCCTTGCTATATGGTCGGTCTCTTTGAAATATGTATATAGTATGTATTTGGATATGTATAGTAACACTAATCTCATTTATCCATGCCCCCCACCTTTCCTTTTAGATGAGCACAGTTGGTTGTCTAAGTCTGTGAGTGTCTTTCTCTGTGGAAATATGTTCATTTGTGTGAGTTATTAGGTAACGCCTATAAGGGATAGCATAGGATATAGGTCTTTTGCTTTCCGACTTACCTCATGTTTTGTGATTATCTCCAGGCTCATCTCTGCTGCCTCAAAGAGCAGTGTTTCATTGTTTTCCATGGCTAATATTTCTTTGTGTACATGGACCCCTTCCTCTTTATCCATTCACCCGTTGATGGACATTTCGGTTGCTTCCCATCTTGGCTATTTTGAATAAGGCTGCAGTGCAGCTTTTGCAGCCTGTGTCTTTTCGATTCTGGTCTTCTCAGGTGAGAGGCCCAGTGGTGTGCCTGCTGGATTGAATGGTACCTCAACTTTTACTTTTAATCGCAGTTCCTTTCTGTTCTCATTATTGGCTGTTAACCACTTGTCTTCTCCCAAGCACCTAGAGGTTACACAGTTCTCTACCACCCCATCAGCATTTATTGTTTGTAGACTTTTTGCTGACGGTCAGTCGACAGGTGTGAGTTGAAACCTTTTGGTTGATTAGATTGCATGAGTCTAATAATTCCTGAGGTTGAGCTTTTATCCATTTTCCTGTTTTTTTATAAAGAGAGTGAGGAATACTTACCTCTTCATACTATCTTCTTGAAACATTTGCCTGTTTTGAATTATTTTGTCCATTCCCTACCTGAACACAATTCATGACAGCAGTTGTCCTTTACAGCCCTGAGTCCTTGTGAATTTTAAGTGACCATTAGCTGTGGGTTTAAAGCTGCTTTTGCGGGAAACGGCCACAAGGCGGCAGCATTTCTCCTTTACCAAATCTGATTACTAGGGCAACAGAGCCTTATTGGAAGTGGTGTGCTAGGTTGTAAATGAGAATGGAATGTGCCAGGAAAAAGCCCTTTAAGTTTATGTGTCATTACTTCTTGTTCGTATTTTTAACATAATTTTTATATTTTATCACAGCAAATTTGATTACAATGGTTTGTTTGTTCTAGGTGTGCAAGATGTGGTTCTTTCACCCATGTACATATATCTATTCTTCTTCGGAATCTTTTCCCATGTAGGTTATGACACAATGTTGAGTAGTCTTCTCTTGGTATTCTGTAGGTCTTTGGTGATTATATATTTCACGTGTGTTTGTATATCTCTGTTAACCTCAATATGGTGATGTATCCAATCCTCACACCTTTCCATTTGGTGAACCATAAGTTTTTGTACTGAATCTGTGATTGCCTTTCTCTGTGGAGATATCTTCTTTTGTATCAATTTTTAGGTAACACCTATATGTGATATGACAGGATATGTGTCTTTCGCTTTGTCCCTTACTACAAGGTGCGTGATTACTTCTAGACTCATCTATGGTGCTGCAAATGGCATTGTTTCATTTTTTCTCTAGCTCATATTCCATCTGTACATGTAGCAGTTCTTCTTTGTCCACCCATCTGTCGGTGGACTTTTTGGTGACTTCCATATCTTGGCTATTGTGCTACTATGCAATGCAGATTTGCCTGCCAGTGTCTTTCCAATTCTGTCTTCTTAGGTTATAGGTCCAGGTATAGGTCTACTGGATCATATGGTAGCTCAGCGTTAACCTTTGAAAGGCACCTCCTTTCTGTTCTCTTTAGTGGTTCTTTCCAGGTTACATCCCACTTAAAGTGGAGGGTATGCATTTCTCCACAGCACCTTTAGCATTTATTCTTTGTAGTGTTTTGGTGATGGTTATTCTGACTGGTGTGAGCTGATACCTCTTTGTGGTTGAATTTGCATGTGTCTCATAATCTGTTGAAATTGAGCTTTAAGGCTGGTCCTTTTAATTTTTCAGGCTGTGAGTACAGCTTAGTTCTTCAAAGTGTTTTCTTAAAGTATGTGTCCTATTTTAGAAATTTTTGGCCATTACCTCCCTCAAGACATTTTGCGGTGACCATGAGCACAGGCTTAAATCTGCTTTTGCAGGTAACGTCCAGAGGGCGGCAGTCTTTCTACGTTCCCCACTCTGGTACAAGGGAAACAGACCTCCCGGCCAGTGGTGTTCCTCGGTTATAAATTAGAGTGGGATGTGCCTGAATAAACCCACAAATGCTGATGTCTCCTTACTTATGTTTGTCTTTTAAATTTAACTTATATTTATTAGTGGAGTAATATTACATTGTGTACATGGAACAGTTCTTCTTGGTGCATTCCTCTGTTGATGGACATTTTCATTGCTTCCAAATGTTGGCTATGGTAAATATGGCTGGAGTGCAGGATTGCCAGCCTGTGACGTTTTGATTCTCATTTTCTCAGGAGATAGGCCCAGCAGTGGGTATGACTGACTGACGGGTAGCTCAATGTTTACCTTTTCAAGGCACTTCCATTGTGTTTTCATTAGAGGCTCTTACCACGTCCCCCTTAGAGCCGAGTGTACGCATTTCTCCACGGTCCCTTCAGCATTTATTTTTTGAAGCATTTTTGCTGAAGGCCATTCGACTGCTGTGAGCTGATAGGTTTTTGTAATTTGGGTTTGCATGTCTTTCCAAATTCCTAAAATACATCATTTTCCCACACCTTTTTCTTTTCCCTTAAAAGAAAAAAACTGTGAGTACAATATACCTCTTGAAATTGTCTTCTTGGAAGGTTGCCCTCTTTTGAAATTGCTGCTCCATTTTTTTTTTTTTTTTTTTCTTATTAGGCATCAGTTTTATACACATCAGTGTATACATGTCAGTCCCAATCGCCCAATTCAGCACACCACCATCCCCACCCCACCGCAGTTTCCCCCCCTTGGTGTCCATATGTCCATTCTCTACATCTGTGTCTCAACTTCTGCCCTGCAAACTGGCTCATCTGTACCATTTTTCTAGGTTCCGCATACATGCATTAATATACGATATTTGTTTTTCTCTTTCTGACTTACTTCACTCTGTATGACAGTCTCTAGATCCATCCACGTCTCAACAAATGACTCAATTTCGTTCCTTTTTATGGCTGAGTAATATTCCATTGTATATATGTACCACATCTTCTTTATCCATTCGTCTGTCAATGGGCATTTAGGTTGCTTCCGTGACCTGGCTATTGTAAATAGTGCTGCAATGAACATTCGGGTGCATGTGTCTTTTTGAATTACGGTTTTCTCTGGGTATATGCCCAGTAGTGGGATTGCTGGGTCATATGGTAATTCTATTTTTAGTTTTTTAAGGAACCTCCATATTGTTCTCCATAGTGGCTGTATCAATTTACATTCCCACCAACAGTGCAAGAGGGTTCCCTTTTCACCACACCCTCTCCAGCATTTGTTGTTTGTAGATTTTCTGATGATGCCCATTCTAACAGGAGTGAGGTGATACCTCATTGTAGTTTTGATTTGCATTTCTCTAATAATTAGTGATGTTGAGCATCTTTTCATGTGCTTCGTGGCCATCTGTATGTCTTCTTTGGAGAAATGTCTATTTAGGTCTTCTGCCCATTTTTGGATTGGGGTGTTTGTTTCTTTGATATTGAGCTGAATGAGCTGTTTATATATTTTGGAGATTAATCCTTTGTCCGTTGATTCATTTGCAAATATTTTCTCCCATTCTGAGGGTTGTCTTTTCGTCTTGTTTATGGTTTCCTTTGCTGTGCAAAAGCTTTGAAGTTTCATTAGGTCCCACTTGTTTATTTTTGTTTTTATTTCCATTACTCTAGGAGGTGGATCAAAAAAGATCTTGCTGTGATTTATGTCAAAGAGTGTTCTTCCTATGTTTTCCTCTAAGAGTTTTATAGTGTCCGGTCTTATATTTAGGTCTCTAATCCATTTTGAGTTTATTTTTGTGTATGGTGTTAGGGAGTATTCTAATTTCATTCTTTTACATGTAGCTGTCCAGTTTTCCCAGCACCACTTATTGAAGAGACTGTCTTTTCTCCATTGTATATCTTTGCCTCCTTTGTCATAGATTAGTTGACCATAGGTGCGTGGGTTAATGTCTGGGCTTTCTATCTTGTTCCATTGATCTATGTTTCTGTTTTTGTGCCAGTACCATATTGTCTTAATTACTGTAGCTTTGTAGTATAGTCTGAAGTCAGGGAGTCTGATTCCTCCAGCTCCATTTTTTTGCCTCAAGACTGCTTTGGCTATTCGGGGTCTTTTGTGTCTCCATACAAATTTTAAGATGATTTGTTCTAGCTCCGTAAAAAATGCCATTGGTAATTTGATAGGGATTGCATTGAATCTGTAGATTGCTTTGGGTAGTATACTCATTTTCACAATGTTGATTCTTCCAATCCAAGAACATGGTATATCTCTCCATCTGTTGGTATCATCTTTAATTTCTTTCATCAGTGTCTTATAGTTTTCTGCATACAGGTCTTTTGTCTCCCTAGGTAGGTTTATTCCTAGGTATTTTATTCTTTTTGTTGCAATGGTAAATGGGAGTGTTTCCATAATTTCTCTTTCAGATTTTTCATCATTAGTGTATAGGAATGCAAGAGATTTCTGTGCATTAATTTTGTATCCTGCAACTTTACCATATTCATTAATTAGCTCGAGCAGTTTTCTGGTGGCAGTTTTAGGATTCTCTGTGTATAGTATCATGTCATCCGCAAACAGTGACAGTTTTACTTCTTCTTTTCCAATTTGTATTCCTTTTATTTCTTTTTCTTCTCTGATTGCCGTGGCTAGGACTTCCAAAACTATGTTGAATAATAGTGGTGAGAGTGGACATCCTTGTCTCGTTCCTGATCTTAGAGGAAATGCTTTCAGTTTTTCACCATTGAGAATGATGTTTGCTGTGGGTTTTTCATATATGGCCTTTATTATGTTGAGGTAGGTTCCCTCTATGCCCACTTTCTGGAGAGTTTTTATCAGAAATGGGTGTTGAATTTTGTCAAAAGCTTTTTCTGCATCTATTGAGATGATCATATGGTTTTTCTTCTTCAATTTGTTAATATGGTGTATCACATTGATTGATTTGCGTATATTGAAGAATCCTTGCATCCCTGGGATAAATCCCACTTGATTGTGGTGTATGATCCTTTTAATGTGTTGTTGGATCCTGTTTGCTAGTATTTTGTTGAGGATTTTTGCATCTATATTCATCAGTGATATTGGTCTGTAATTTTCTTTTTTTGTAGTGTCTTTGTCTGGTTTTGGTATCAGGGTGATGGTGGCCTCATAGAATGAGTTTGGGAGTGTTCCTTCCTCTGCAATTTTTTGGAAGAGTTTGAGAAGGATGGGTGTTAGCTCTTCTCTAAATGTTTGATAGAATTCACCTGTGAAGCCATCTGGTCCTGGACTTTTGTTTGTTGGAAGATTTTTAATCACAGTTTCAATTTCATTACTTGTGATTGGTCTGTTCATATTTTCTATTTCTTCCTGGTTCAGTCTGGGAAGGTTATACCTTTCTAAGAATTTGTCCATTTTTTCCAGGTTGTCCATTTTATTGGCATAAAGTTGCTTGTAGTAGTCTCTTAGGATGCTTTGTATTTCTGCGGTGTCTGTTGTAACTTCTCCTTTTTCATTTCTGATTTTATTGATTTGAGTCCTCTCCCTCTCTTTCTTGATGAGTCTGGCTAATGGCTTATCAATTTTGTTTATCTTCTCAAAGAACCAACTTTTAGTTTTATTGATCTTTGCTATTGTTTTCTTTGTTTCTATTTCATTTATTTCTGCTCTGATCTTTATGATTTCTTTCCTTCTGCTAACTTTGGGTTTTGTTTGTTCTTCTTTCTCTAGTTTCTTTAAGTGCAAGGTTAGATTGTTTACTTGAGCTTTTTCTTGTTTCTTTAGGTAGGCTTGTATAGCTATAAACTTCCCTCTTAGAGCTGCTTTTGCGGCATCCCATAGGTTTTGGGTCGTCGTGTTTTCATTGTCATTTGTCTCTAGGTACTTTTTTATTTCCTCTTTGATTTCTTCAGTGATCTCTTGGTTATTTAGTAACGTATTGTTTAGCCTCCATGTGTTTGTCCTTTTTACGTTTTTTTCCCTGTAATTCATTTCTAATCTCATAGCATTGTGGTCAGAAAAGATGCTTGATATGATTTCAATTTTCTTAAATTTACTGAGGCTTGATTTGTGACCCAAGATGTGATCTATCTTGGAGAATGTTCCGTGCGCACTTGAGAAGAACGTGTAATCTGCTGTTTTTGGATGGAATGTCCGATATATATCAATTAAATCTATCTGGTCTATTGTGTCATTTAAAGCTTCTGTTTCCTTATTTATTTTCATTTTGGATGATCTGTCCATTGGTGTAAGTGAGGTGTTAAAGTCCCCCACTATTATTGTGTTACTGTCGATTTCCTCTTTTATAGCTGTTAGCAGTTGCCTTATGTATTGAGGTGCTCCTATGTTGGGTGCATATATATTTATAATTGTTATATCTTCTTCTTGGATTGATCCCTGGATCATTATGTAGTGTCCTTCCTTGTCTCTTGTAACATTCTTTATTTTAAAGTCTATTTTATCTGATATGAGTATAGCTACTCCAGCTTTCTTTTGATTTCCATTTGCATGGAATATCTTTTTCCATCCCCTCACTTTCAGTCTGTATGTGTCCCTAGGTCTAAAGTGGGTCTCTTGTAGACAGCATATATATGGGTCCTGTTTTTGTATCCATTCAGCCAGTCTATGTCTTTTGGTTGGGGCATTTAATCCATTCACGTTTAAGGTAATTATCGATATGTATGTTCCTATGACCATTTTCTTAATTGGTTTGGGTTTGTTTTTGTAGGTCCTTTTCTTCTCTTGTGTTTCCCACTTAGAGAAGTTCCTTTAGCATTTGTTGTAGAGCTGGTTTGGTGGTGCTGAATTCTCTTAGCTTTTGCTTGTCTGTAAAGCTTTTGATTTCTCCATCAAATCTAAATGAGATCCTTGCCGGGTAGAGTAATCTTGGTTGTAGGTTCTTCCCTTTCATCACTTTAAGTATATCATGCCACTCCCTTCTGGCTTGCAGAGTTTCTGCTGAGAAATCAGCTGTTAACCTTATGGGAGTTCCCTTGTATGTTATTTGTTGTTTTTCCCTTGCTGCTTTCAATAATTTTTCTTTGTCTTTAATTTTTGCCACTTTGATTACTATGTGTCTCGGCGTGTTTCTCCTTGGGTTTATCCTGTATGGGACTCTCTGCGCTTCCTGGACTTGCGTGGCTATTTCCTTTCCCATGTTAGGGAAGTTTTCGACTATAATCTCTTCAAATATTTTCTCTGGTCCTTTCTCTCTCTCTTCTCCTTCTGGGACCCCTATAATGCGAATGTTGTTGCGTTTAATGTTGTCCCAGAGGTCTCTTAGGCTGTCTTCATTTCTTTTCATTCTTTTTTCTTTAGTCTGTTCCGCAGCAGTGAATTCCATCATTCTGTCTTCCAGGTCACTTATCCGTTCTTCTGCCTCAGTTATTCTGCTATTGATTCCTTCTAGTGTAGTTTTCATTTCAGTTATTGTATTGGTCATCTCTGTTTGTTTGTTCTTTAATTCTTCTAGGTCTTTGTTAATCATTTCTTGCATCTTCTCAATCTTTGCCTCCATTCTTATTCCAAGGTCCTGGATCATCTTCACTATCATTATTCTGAATTCTTTTTCTGGAAGGTTGCCTATCTCCACTTCATTTAGTTGTTTTTCTGGGGTTTTTTCTTGTTCCTTCATCTGGTACATAGCCCTCTGCCTTTTCATCTTCTCTATCTTTCTGTAACTGTGGTTTTTGGTCCACAGGCTGCAGGATTATAGTTTTTCTTGCTTCTGTTGTCTGCCCTCTGGTGGTTGAGGTTATCTAAGAGGCTTGATGGGAGGCTCTGGTGGTGGGTAGAGCTGACTGTTCGCTGCTCCATTTTTGATCCCAGGATTTATTTGGAGGGCAGGTGTCATTTACAGAATTGCAAGTTGGTGAATATTTAGTGACCTTTAGCAGTGGGTGTAAAGCGGCTGTTGTGGGAAGTGGCCACAAGGAGGCAGCATTTCTCCATTCCCAAATCTGGGTACTAGGGCAGCAGAGCCTTTCTGGAAGTCATGTTCCTAGGTTGTAAATTAGAATGGCATGTGCCAGGAGAAACCCCCATAAGTTTATGTCTCATTACTTCTTGTTTTTGTTAATTGTTTTAATCGGGGTAAAGATTAGAATATTGTTTGTCCTAGGGGTACACAATCTGGTTCATTTGTATATTATATATGTCTATTCTACCGACCCTCTTCCCATGTAAAATATTACATAGTGTTCTGTAGACCTCCCTTGCTATATGGTCGGTCTCTTTGAAATATGTATATAGTATGTATTTGGATATGTATAGTAACACTAATCTCATTTATCCATGCCCCCCACCTTTCCTTTTAGATGAGCACAGTTGGTTGTCTAAGTCTGTGAGTGTCTTTCTCTGTGGAAATATGTTCATTTGTGTGAGTTATTAGGTAACGCCTATAAGGGATAGCATAGGATATAGGTCTTTTGCTTTCCGACTTACCTCATGTTTTGTGATTATCTCCAGGCTCATCTCTGCTGCCTCAAAGAGCAGTGTTTCGTTGTTTTCCATGGCTAATATTTCATTGTGTACATGGACCCGTTCCTCTTTATCCATTTACCCGTTGATGGACATTTCGGTTGCTTCCCATCTTGGCTATTTTGAATAAGGCTGCAGTGCAGCTTTTGCAGCCTGTGTCTTTTCGATTCTGGTCTTCTCAGGTGAGAGGCCCAGTGGTGTGCCTGCTGGATTGAATGGTACCTCAACTTTTACTTTTAATCGCAGTTCCTTTCTGTTCTCATTATTGGCTGTTAACCACTTGTCTTCTCCCAAGCACCTAGAGGTTACACAGTTCTCTACCACCCCATCAGCATTTATTGTTTGTAGACTTTTTGCTGACGGTCAGTCGACAGGTGTGAGTTGAAACCTTTTGGTTGATTAGATTGCATGAGTCTAATAATTCCTGAGGTTGAGCTTTTATCCATTTTCCTGTTTTTTTATAAAGAGAGTGAGGAATACTTACCTCTTCATACTATCTTCTTGAAACATTTGCCTGTTTTGAATTATTTTGTCCATTCCCTACCTGAACACAATTCATGACAGCAGTTGTCCTTTACAGCCCTGAGTCCTTGTGAATTTTAAGTGACCATTAGCTGTGGGTTTAAAGCTGCTTTTGCGGGAAACGGCCACAAGGCGGCAGCACTTCTCCTTTACCAAATCTGATTACTAGGGCAACAGAGCCTTATTGGAAGTGGTGTGCTAGGTTGTAAATTAGAATGGAATGTGCCAGGAAAAAGCCCTTTAAGTTTATGTGTCATTACTTCTTGTTCGTATTTTTAACATAATTTTTATATTTTATCACAGCAAATTTGATTACAATGGTTTGTTTGTTCTAGGTGTGCAAGATGTGGTTCTTTCACCCATGTACATATATCTATTCTTCTTCGGAATCTTTTCCCATGTAGGTTATGACACAATGTTGAGTAGTCTTCTCTTGGTATTCTGTAGGTCTTTGGTGATTATATATTTCACGTGTGTTTGTATATCTCTGTTAACCTCAATATGGTGATGTATCCAATCCTCACACCTTTCCATTTGGTGAACCATAAGTTTTTGTACTGAATCTGTGATTGCCTTTCTCTGTGGAGATATCTTCGTTTGTATCAATTTTTAGGTAACACCTATATGTGATATGACAGGATATGTGTCTTTCGCTGTGTCCCTTACTACAAGGTGCGTGATTACGTCTAGACTCATCTATGGTGCTGCAAATGGCATTGTTTCATTTTTTCTCTAGCTCATATTCCATCTGTACATGTAGCAGTTCTTCTTTGTCCACCCATCTGTCGGTGGACTTTTTGGTGACTTCCATATCTTGGCTATTGTGCTACTATGCAATGCAGATTTGCCTGCCAGTGTCTTTCCAATTCTGTCTTCTTAGGTTATAGGTCCAGGTATAGGTCTACTGGATCATATGGTAGCTCAGCGTTAACCTTTGAAAGGCACCTCCTTTCTGTTCTCTTTAGTGGTTCTTTCCAGGTTACATCCCACTTAAAGTGGAGGGTATGCATTTCTCCACAGCACCTTTAGCATTTATTCTTTGTAGTGTTTTGGTGATGGTTATTCTGACTGGTGTGAGCTGATACCTCTTTGTGGTTGAATTTGCATGTGTCTCATAATCTGTTGAAATTGAGCTTTAAGGCTGGTCCTTTTAATTTTTCAGGCTGTGAGTACAGCTTAGTTCTTCAAAGTGTTTTCTTAAAGTATGTGTCCTATTTTAGAAATTTTTGGCCATTACCTCCCTCAAGACATTTTGCGGTGACCATGAGCACAGGCTTAAATCTGCTTTTGCAGGTAACGTCCAGAGGGCGGCAGTCTTTCTACGTTCCCCACTCTGGTACAAGGGAAACAGACCTCCCGGCCAGTGGTGTTCCTCGGTTATAAATTAGAGTGGGATGTGCCTGAATAAACCCACAAATGCTGATGTCTCCTTACTTATGTTTGTCTTTTAAATTTAACTTATATTTATTAGTGGAGTAATATTACATTGTGTACATGGAACAGTTCTTCTTGGTGCATTCCTCTGTTGATGGACATTTTCATTGCTTCCAAATGTTGGCTATGGTAAATATGGCTGGAGTGCAGGATTGCCAGCCTGTGACGTTTTGATTCTCATTTTCTCAGGAGATAGGCCCAGCAGTGGGTATGACTGACTGACGGGTAGCTCAATGTTTACCTTTTCAAGGCACTTCCATTGTGTTTTCATTAGAGGCTCTTACCACGTCCCCCTTAGAGCCGAGTGTACGCATTTCTCCACAGTCCCTTCAGCATTTATTTTTTGAAGCATTTTTGCTGAAGGCCATTCGACTGCTGTGAGCTGATAGGTTTTTGTAATTTGGGTTTGCATGTCTTTCCAAATTCCTAAAATACATCATTTTCCCACACCTTTTTCTTTTCCCTTAAAAGAAAAAAAACTGTGAGTACAATATACCTCTTGAAATTGTCTTCTTGGAAGGTTGCCCTCTTTTGAAATTGCTGCTCCATTTTTGATCCCAGGATTTATTTGGAGGGCAGGTGTCATTTACAGAATTGCAAGTTGGTGAATATTTAGTGACCTTTAGCAGTGGGTGTAAAGCGGCTGTTGTGGGAAGTGGCCACAAGGAGGCAGCATTTCTCCATTCCCAAATCTGGGTACTAGGGCAGCAGAGCCTTTCTGGAAGTCATGTTCCTAGGTTGTAAATTAGAATGGCATGTGCCAGGAGAAACCCCCATAAGTTTATGTCTCATTACTTCTTGTTTTTGTTAATTGTTTTAATCGGGGTAAAGATTAGAATATTGTTTGTCCTAGGGGTACACAATCTGGTTCATTTGTATATTATATATGTCTATTCTACCGACCCTCTTCCCATGTAAAATATTACATAGTGTTCTGTAGACCTCCCTTGCTATATGGTCGGTCTCTTTGAAATATGTATATAGTATGTATTTGGATATGTATAGTAACACTAATCTCATTTATCCATGCCCCCCACCTTTCCTTTTAGATGAGCACAGTTGGTTGTCTAAGTCTGTGAGTGTCTTTCTCTGTGGAAATATGTTCATTTGTGTGAGTTATTAGGTAACGCCTATAAGGGATAGCATAGGATATAGGTCTTTTGCTTTCCGACTTACCTCATGTTTTGTGATTATCTCCAGGCTCATCTCTGCTGCCTCAAAGAGCAGTGTTTCATTGTTTTCCATGGCTAATATTTCTTTGTGTACATGGACCCCTTCCTCTTTATCCATTCACCCGTTGATGGACATTTCGGTTGCTTCCCATCTTGGCTATTTTGAATAAGGCTGCAGTGCAGCTTTTGCAGCCTGTGTCTTTTCGATTCTGGTCTTCTCAGGTGAGAGGCCCAGTGGTGTGCCTGCTGGATTGAATGGTACCTCAACTTTTACTTTTAATCGCAGTTCCTTTCTGTTCTCATTATTGGCTGTTAACCACTTGTCTTCTCCCAAGCACCTAGAGGTTACACAGTTCTCTACCACCCCATCAGCATTTATTGTTTGTAGACTTTTTGCTGACGGTCAGTCGACAGGTGTGAGTTGAAACCTTTTGGTTGATTAGATTGCATGAGTCTAATAATTCCTGAGGTTGAGCTTTTATCCATTTTCCTGTTTTTTTTATAAAGAGAGTGAGGAATACTTACCTCTTCATACTATCTTCTTGAAACATTTGCCTGTTTTGAATTATTTTGTCCATTCCCTACCTGAACACAATTCATGACAGCAGTTGTCCTTTACAGCCCTGAGTCCTTGTGAATTTTAAGTGACCATTAGCTGTGGGTTTAAAGCTGCTTTTGCGGGAAACGGCCACAAGGCGGCAGCACTTCTCCTTTACCAAATCTGATTACTAGGGCAACAGAGCCTTATTGGAAGTGGTGTGCTAGGTTGTAAATGAGAATGGAATGTGCCAGGAAAAAGCCCTTTAAGTTTATGTGTCATTACTTCTTGTTCGTATTTTTAACATAATTTTTATATTTTATCACAGCAAATTTGATTACAATGGTTTGTTTGTTCTAGGTGTGCAAGATGTGGTTCTTTCACCCATGTACATATATCTATTCTTCTTCGGAATCTTTTCCCATGTAGGTTATGACACAATGTTGAGTAGTCTTCTCTTGGTATTCTGTAGGTCTTTGGTGATTATATATTTCACGTGTGTTTGTATATCTCTGTTAACCTCAATATGGTGATGTATCCAATCCTCACACCTTTCCATTTGGTGAACCATAAGTTTTTGTACTGAATCTGTGATTGCCTTTCTCTGTGGAGATATCTTCTTTTGTATCAATTTTTAGGTAACACCTATATGTGATATGACAGGATATGTGTCTTTCGCTGTGTCCCTTACTACAAGGTGCGTGATTACGTCTAGACTCATCTATGGTGCTGCAAATGGCATTGTTTCATTTTTTCTCTAGCTCATATTCCATCTGTACATGTAGCAGTTCTTCTTTGTCCACCCATCTGTCGGTGGACTTTTTGGTGACTTCCATATCTTGGCTATTGTGCTACTATGCAATGCAGATTTGCCTGCCAGTGTCTTTCCAATTCTGTCTTCTTAGGTTATAGGTCCAGGTATAGGTCTACTGGATCATATGGTAGCTCAGCGTTAACCTTTGAAAGGCACCTCCTTTCTGTTCTCTTTAGTGGTTCTTTCCAGGTTACATCCCACTTAAAGTGGAGGGTATGCATTTCTCCACAGCACCTTTAGCATTTATTCTTTGTAGTGTTTTGGTGATGGTTATTCTGACTGGTGTGAGCTGATACCTCTTTGTGGTTGAATTTGCATGTGTCTCATAATCTGTTGAAATTGAGCTTTAAGGCTGGTCCTTTTAATTTTTCAGGCTGTGAGTACAGCTTAGTTCTTCAAAGTGTTTTCTTAAAGTATGTGTCCTATTTTAGAAATTTTTGGCCATTACCTCCCTCAAGACATTTTGCGGTGACCATGAGCACAGGCTTAAATCTGCTTTTGCAGGTAACGTCCAGAGGGCGGCAGTCTTTCTACGTTCCCCACTCTGGTACAAGGGAAACAGACCTCCCGGCCAGTGGTGTTCCTCGGTTATAAATTAGAGTGGGATGTGCCTGAATAAACCCACAAATGCTGATGTCTCCTTACTTATGTTTGTCTTTTAAATTTAACTTATATTTATTAGTGGAGTAATATTACATTGTGTACATGGAACAGTTCTTCTTGGTGCATTCCTCTGTTGATGGACATTTTCATTGCTTCCAAATGTTGGCTATGGTAAATATGGCTGGAGTGCAGGATTGCCAGCCTGTGACGTTTTGATTCTCATTTTCTCAGGAGATAGGCCCAGCAGTGGGTATGACTGACTGACGGGTAGCTCAATGTTTACCTTTTCAAGGCACTTCCATTGTGTTTTCATTAGAGGCTCTTACCACGTCCCCCTTAGAGCCGAGTGTACGCATTTCTCCACAGTCCCTTCAGCATTTATTTTTTGAAGCATTTTTGCTGAAGGCCATTCGACTGCTGTGAGCTGATAGGTTTTTGTAATTTGGGTTTGCATGTCTTTCCAAATTCCTAAAATACATCATTTTCCCACACCTTTTTCTTTTCCCTTAAAAGAAAAAAACTGTGAGTACAATATACCTCTTGAAATTGTCTTCTTGGAAGGTTGCCCTCTTTTGAAATTGCTGCTCCATTTTTGATCCCAGGATTTATTTGGAGGGCAGGTGTCATTTACAGAATTGCAAGTTGGTGAATATTTAGTGACCTTTAGCAGTGGGTGTAAAGCGGCTGTTGTGGGAAGTGGCCACAAGGAGGCAGCATTTCTCCATTCCCAAATCTGGGTACTAGGGCAGCAGAGCCTTTCTGGAAGTCATGTTCCTAGGTTGTAAATTAGAATGGCATGTGCCAGGAGAAACCCCCATAAGTTTATGTCTCATTACTTCTTGTTTTTGTTAATTGTTTTAATCGGGGTAAAGATTAGAATATTGTTTGTCCTAGGGGTACACAATCTGGTTCATTTGTATATTATATATGTCTATTCTACCGACCCTCTTCCCATGTAAAATATTACATAGTGTTCTGTAGACCTCCCTTGCTATATGGTCGGTCTCTTTGAAATATGTATATAGTATGTATTTGGATATGTATAGTAACACTAATCTCATTTATCCATGCCCCCCACCTTTCCTTTTAGATGAGCACAGTTGGTTGTCTAAGTCTGTGAGTGTCTTTCTCTGTGGAAATATGTTCATTTGTGTGAGTTATTAGGTAACGCCTATAAGGGATAGCATAGGATATAGGTCTTTTGCTTTCCGACTTACCTCATGTTTTGTGATTATCTCCAGGCTCATCTCTGCTGCCTCAAAGAGCAGTGTTTCATTGTTTTCCATGGCTAATATTTCTTTGTGTACATGGACCCCTTCCTCTTTATCCATTCACCCGTTGATGGACATTTCGGTTGCTTCCCATCTTGGCTATTTTGAATAAGGCTGCAGTGCAGCTTTTGCAGCCTGTGTCTTTTCGATTCTGGTCTTCTCAGGTGAGAGGCCCAGTGGTGTGCCTGCTGGATTGAATGGTACCTCAACTTTTACTTTTAATCGCAGTTCCTTTCTGTTCTCATTATTGGCTGTTAACCACTTGTCTTCTCCCAAGCACCTAGAGGTTACACAGTTCTCTACCACCCCATCAGCATTTATTGTTTGTAGACTTTTTGCTGACGGTCAGTCGACAGGTGTGAGTTGAAACCTTTTGGTTGATTAGATTGCATGAGTCTAATAATTCCTGAGGTTGAGCTTTTATCCATTTTCCTGTTTTTTTATAAAGAGAGTGAGGAATACTTACCTCTTCATACTATCTTCTTGAAACATTTGCCTGTTTTGAATTATTTTGTCCATTCCCTACCTGAACACAATTCATGACAGCAGTTGTCCTTTACAGCCCTGAGTCCTTGTGAATTTTAAGTGACCATTAGCTGTGGGTTTAAAGCTGCTTTTGCGGGAAACGGCCACAAGGCGGCAGCACTTCTCCTTTACCAAATCTGATTACTAGGGCAACAGAGCCTTATTGGAAGTGGTGTGCTAGGTTGTAAATGAGAATGGAATGTGCCAGGAAAAAGCCCTTTAAGTTTATGTGTCATTACTTCTTGTTCGTATTTTTAACATAATTTTTATATTTTATCACAGCAAATTTGATTACAATGGTTTGTTTGTTCTAGGTGTGCAAGATGTGGTTCTTTCACCCATGTACATATATCTATTCTTCTTCGGAATCTTTTCCCATGTAGGTTATGACACAATGTTGAGTAGTCTTCTCTTGGTATTCTGTAGGTCTTTGGTGATTATATATTTCACGTGTGTTTGTATATCTCTGTTAACCTCAATATGGTGATGTATCCAATCCTCACACCTTTCCATTTGGTGAACCATAAGTTTTTGTACTGAATCTGTGATTGCCTTTCTCTGTGGAGATATCTTCGTTTGTATCAATTTTTAGGTAACACCTATATGTGATATGACAGGATATGTGTCTTTCGCTGTGTCCCTTACTACAAGGTGCGTGATTACGTCTAGACTCATCTATGGTGCTGCAAATGGCATTGTTTCATTTTTTCTCTAGCTCATATTCCATCTGTACATGTAGCAGTTCTTCTTTGTCCACCCATCTGTCGGTGGACTTTTTGGTGACTTCCATATCTTGGCTATTGTGATACTATGCAATGCAGATTTGCCTGCCAGTGTCTTTCCAATTCTGTCTTCTTAGGTTATAGGTCCAGGTATAGGTCTACTGGATCATATGGTAGCTCAGCGTTAACCTTTGAAAGGCACCTCCTTTCTGTTCTCTTTAGTGGTTCTTTCCAGGTTACATCCCACTTAAAGTGGAGGGTATGCATTTCTCCACAGCACCTTTAGCATTTATTCTTTGTAGTGTTTTGGTGATGGTTATTCTGACTGGTGTGAGCTGATACCTCTTTGTGGTTGAATTTGCATGTGTCTCATAATCTGTTGAAATTGAGCTTTAAGGCTGGTCCTTTTAATTTTTCAGGCTGTGAGTACAGCTTAGTTCTTCAAAGTGTTTTCTTAAAGTATGTGTCCTATTTTAGAAATTTTTGGCCATTACCTCCCTCAAGACATTTTGCGGTGACCATGAGCACAGGCTTAAATCTGCTTTTGCAGGTAACGTCCAGAGGGCGGCAGTCTTTCTACGTTCCCCACTCTGGTACAAGGGAAACAGACCTCCCGGCCAGTGGTGTTCCTCGGTTATAAATTAGAGTGGGATGTGCCTGAATAAACCCACAAATGCTGATGTCTCCTTACTTATGTTTGTCTTTTAAATTTAACTTATATTTATTAGTGGAGTAATATTACATTGTGTACATGGAACAGTTCTTCTTGGTGCATTCCTCTGTTGATGGACATTTTCATTGCTTCCAAATGTTGGCTATGGTAAATATGGCTGGAGTGCAGGATTGCCAGCCTGTGACGTTTTGATTCTCATTTTCTCAGGAGATAGGCCCAGCAGTGGGTATGACTGACTGACGGGTAGCTCAATGTTTACCTTTTCAAGGCACTTCCATTGTGTTTTCATTAGAGGCTCTTACCACGTCCCCCTTAGAGCCGAGTGTACGCATTTCTCCACAGTCCTTTCAGCATTTATTTTTTGAAGCATTTTTGCTGAAGGCCATTCGACTGCTGTGAGCTGATAGGTTTTTGTAATTTGGGTTTGCATGTCTTTCCAAATTCCTAAAATACATCATTTTCCCACACCTTTTTCTTTTCCCTTAAAAGAAAAAAACTGTGAGTACAATATACCTCTTGAAATTGTCTTCTTGGAAGGTTGCCCTCTTTTGAAATTGCTGCTCCATTTTTGATCCCAGGATTTATTTGGAGGGCAGGTGTCATTTACAGAATTGCA
Organism: Balaenoptera borealis; assembly: GCF_965194805.1. NCBI lineage: Eukaryota > Metazoa > Chordata > Mammalia > Artiodactyla > Balaenopteridae > Balaenoptera > Balaenoptera borealis. The sequence continues at coordinate 281,823 of NW_028123345.1, forward strand.
AGTTGGTGAATATTTAGTGACCTTTAGCAGTGGGTGTAAAGCGGCTGTTGTGGGAAGTGGCCACAAGGAGGCAGCATTTCTCCATTCCCAAATCTGGGTACTAGGGCAGCAGAGCCTTTCTGGAAGTCATGTTCCTAGGTTGTAAATTAGAATGGCATGTGCCAGGAGAAACCCCCATAAGTTTATGTCTCATTACTTCTTGTTTTTGTTAATTGTTTTAATCGGGGTAAAGATTAGAATATTGTTTGTCCTAGGGGTACACAATCTGGTTCATTTGTATATTATATATGTCTATTCTACCGACCCTCTTCCCATGTAAAATATTACATAGTGTTCTGTAGACCTCCCTTGCTATATGGTCGGTCTCTTTGAAATATGTATATAGTATGTATTTGGATATGTATAGTAACACTAATCTCATTTATCCATGCCCCCCACCTTTCCTTTTAGATGAGCACAGTTGGTTGTCTAAGTCTGTGAGTGTCTTTCTCTGTGGAAATATGTTCATTTGTGTGAGTTATTAGGTAACGCCTATAAGGGATAGCATAGGATATAGGTCTTTTGCTTTCCGACTTACCTCATGTTTTGTGATTATCTCCAGGCTCATCTCTGCTGCCTCAAAGAGCAGTGTTTCATTGTTTTCCATGGCTAATATTTCATTGTGTACATGGACCCGTTCCTCTTTATCCATTCACCCGTTGATGGACATTTCGGTTGCTTCCCATCTTGGCTATTTTGAATAAGGCTGCAGTGCAGCTTTTGCAGCCTGTGTCTTTTCGATTCTGGTCTTCTCAGGTGAGAGGCCCAGTGGTGTGCCTGCTGGATTGAATGGTACCTCAACTTTTACTTTTAATCGCAGTTCCTTTCTGTTCTCATTATTGGCTGTTAACCACTTGTCTTCTCCCAAGCACCTAGAGGTTACACAGTTCTCTACCACCCCATCAGCATTTATTGTTTGTAGACTTTTTGCTGACGGTCAGTCGACAGGTGTGAGTTGAAACCTTTTGGTTGATTAGATTGCATGAGTCTAATAATTCCTGAGGTTGAGCTTTTATCCATTTTCCTGTTTTTTTATAAAGAGAGTGAGGAATACTTACCTCTTCATACTATCTTCTTGAAACATTTGCCTGTTTTGAATTATTTTGTCCATTCCCTACCTGAACACAATTCATGACAGCAGTTGTCCTTTACAGCCCTGAGTCCTTGTGAATTTTAAGTGACCATTAGCTGTGGGTTTAAAGCTGCTTTTGCGGGAAACGGCCACAAGGCGGCAGCACTTCTCCTTTACCAAATCTGATTACTAGGGCAACAGAGCCTTATTGGAAGTGGTGTGCTAGGTTGTAAATGAGAATGGAATGTGCCAGGAAAAAGCCCTTTAAGTTTATGTGTCATTACTTCTTGTTCGTATTTTTAACATAATTTTTATATTTTATCACAGCAAATTTGATTACAATGGTTTGTTTGTTCTAGGTGTGCAAGATGTGGTTCTTTCACCCATGTACATATATCTATTCTTCTTCGGAATCTTTTCCCATGTAGGTTATGACACAATGTTGAGTAGTCTTCTCTTGGTATTCTGTAGGTCTTTGGTGATTATATATTTCACGTGTGTTTGTATATCTCTGTTAACCTCAATATGGTGATGTATCCAATCCTCACACCTTTCCATTTGGTGAACCATAAGTTTTTGTACTGAATCTGTGATTGCCTTTCTCTGTGGAGATATCTTCTTTTGTATCAATTTTTAGGTAACACCTATATGTGATATGACAGGATATGTGTCTTTCGCTGTGTCCCTTACTACAAGGTGCGTGATTACTTCTAGACTCATCTATGGTGCTGCAAATGGCATTGTTTCATTTTTTCTCTAGCTCATATTCCATCTGTACATGTAGCAGTTCTTCTTTGTCCACCCATCTGTCGGTGGACTTTTTGGTGACTTCCATATCTTGGCTATTGTGATACTATGCAATGCAGATTTGCCTGCCAGTGTCTTTCCAATTCTGTCTTCTTAGGTTATAGGTCCAGGTATAGGTCTACTGGATCATATGGTAGCTCAGCGTTAACCTTTGAAAGGCACCTCCTTTCTGTTCTCTTTAGTGGTTCTTTCCAGGTTACATCCCACTTAAAGTGGAGGGTATGCATTTCTCCACAGCACCTTTAGCATTTATTCTTTGTAGTGTTTTGGTGATGGTTATTCTGACTGGTGTGAGCTGATACCTCTTTGTGGTTGAATTTGCATGTGTCTCATAATCTGTTGAAATTGAGCTTTAAGGCTGGTCCTTTTAATTTTTCAGGCTGTGAGTACAGCTTAGTTCTTCAAAGTGTTTTCTTAAAGTATGTGTCCTATTTTAGAAATTTTTGGCCATTACCTCCCTCAAGACATTTTGCGGTGACCATGAGCACAGGCTTAAATCTGCTTTTGCAGGTAACGTCCAGAGGGCGGCAGTCTTTCTACGTTCCCCACTCTGGTACAAGGGAAACAGACCTCCCGGCCAGTGGTGTTCCTCGGTTATAAATTAGAGTGGGATGTGCCTGAATAAACCCACAAATGCTGATGTCTCCTTACTTATGTTTGTCTTTTAAATTTAACTTATATTTATTAGTGGAGTAATATTACATTGTGTACATGGAACAGTTCTTCTTGGTGCATTCCTCTGTTGATGGACATTTTCATTGCTTCCAAATGTTGGCTATGGTAAATATGGCTGGAGTGCAGGATTGCCAGCCTGTGACGTTTTGATTCTCATTTTCTCAGGAGATAGGCCCAGCAGTGGGTATGACTGACTGACGGGTAGCTCAATGTTTACCTTTTCAAGGCACTTCCATTGTGTTTTCATTAGAGGCTCTTACCACGTCCCCCTTAGAGCCGAGTGTACGCATTTCTCCACAGTCCCTTCAGCATTTATTTTTTGAAGCATTTTTGCTGAAGGCCATTCGACTGCTGTGAGCTGATAGGTTTTTGTAATTTGGGTTTGCATGTCTTTCCAAATTCCTAAAATACATCATTTTCCCACACCTTTTTCTTTTCCCTTAAAAGAAAAAAACTGTGAGTACAATATACCTCTTGAAATTGTCTTCTTGGAAGGTTGCCCTCTTTTGAAATTGCTGCTCCATTTTTGATCCCAGGATTTATTTGGAGGGCAGGTGTCATTTACAGAATTGCAAGTTGGTGAATATTTAGTGACCTTTAGCAGTGGGTGTAAAGCGGCTGTTGTGGGAAGTGGCCACAAGGAGGCAGCATTTCTCCATTCCCAAATCTGGGTACTAGGGCAGCAGAGCCTTTCTGGAAGTCATGTTCCTAGGTTGTAAATTAGAATGGCATGTGCCAGGAGAAACCCCCATAAGTTTATGTCTCATTACTTCTTGTTTTTGTTAATTGTTTTAATCGGGGTAAAGATTAGAATATTGTTTGTCCTAGGGGTACACAATCTGGTTCATTTGTATATTATATATGTCTATTCTACCGACCCTCTTCCCATGTAAAATATTACATAGTGTTCTGTAGACCTCCCTTGCTATATGGTCGGTCTCTTTGAAATATGTATATAGTATGTATTTGGATATGTATAGTAACACTAATCTCATTTATCCATGCCCCCCACCTTTCCTTTTAGATGAGCACAGTTGGTTGTCTAAGTCTGTGAGTGTCTTTCTCTGTGGAAATATGTTCATTTGTGTGAGTTATTAGGTAACGCCTATAAGGGATAGCATAGGATATAGGTCTTTTGCTTTCCGACTTACCTCATGTTTTGTGATTATCTCCAGGCTCATCTCTGCTGCCTCAAAGAGCAGTGTTTCGTTGTTTTCCATGGCTAATATTTCTTTGTGTACATGGACCCCTTCCTCTTTATCCATTCACCCGTTGATGGACATTTTGGTTGCTTCCCATCTTGGCTATTTTGAATAAGGCTGCAGTGCAGCTTTTGCAGCCTGTGTCTTTTCGATTCTGGTCTTCTCAGGTGAGAGGCCCAGTGGTGTGCCTGCTGGATTGAATGGTACCTCAACTTTTACTTTTAATCGCAGTTCCTTTCTGTTCTCATTATTGGCTGTTAACCACTTGTCTTCTCCCAAGCACCTAGAGGTTACACAGTTCTCTACCACCCCATCAGCATTTATTGTTTGTAGACTTTTTGCTGACGGTCAGTCGACAGGTGTGAGTTGAAACCTTTTGGTTGATTAGATTGCATGAGTCTAATAATTCCTGAGGTTGAGCTTTTATCCATTTTCCTGTTTTTTTTATAAAGAGAGTGAGGAATACTTACCTCTTCATACTATCTTCTTGAAACATTTGCCTGTTTTGAATTATTTTGTCCATTCCCTACCTGAACACAATTCATGACAGCAGTTGTCCTTTACAGCCCTGAGTCCTTGTGAATTTTAAGTGACCATTAGCTGTGGGTTTAAAGCTGCTTTTGCGGGAAACGGCCACAAGGCGGCAGCATTTCTCCTTTACCAAATCTGATTACTAGGGCAACAGAGCCTTATTGGAAGTGGTGTGCTAGGTTGTAAATGAGAATGGAATGTGCCAGGAAAAAGCCCTTTAAGTTTATGTGTCATTACTTCTTGTTCGTATTTTTAACATAATTTTTATATTTTATCACAGCAAATTTGATTACAATGGTTTGTTTGTTCTAGGTGTGCAAGATGTGGTTCTTTCACCCATGTACATATATCTATTCTTCTTCGGAATCTTTTCCCATGTAGGTTATGACACAATGTTGAGTAGTCTTCTCTTGGTATTCTGTAGGTCTTTGGTGATTATATATTTCACGTGTGTTTGTATATCTCTGTTAACCTCAATATGGTGATGTATCCAGTCCTCACACCTTTCCATTTGGTGAACCATAAGTTTTTGTACTGAATCTGTGATTGCCTTTCTCTGTGGAGATATCTTCTTTTGTATCAATTTTTAGGTAACACCTATATGTGATATGACAGGATATGTGTCTTTCGCTTTGTCCCTTACTACAAGTTGCGTGATTACTTCTAGACTCATCTATGGTGCTGCAAATGGCATTGTTTCATTTTTTCTCTAGCTCATATTCCATCTGTACATGTAGCAGTTCTTCTTTGTCCACCCATCTGTCGGTGGACTTTTTGGTGACTTCCATATCTTGGCTATTGTGCTACTATGCAATGCAGATTTGCCTGCCAGTGTCTTTCCAATTCTGTCTTCTTAGGTTATAGGTCCAGGTATAGGTCTACTGGATCATATGGTAGCTCAGCGTTAACCTTTGAAAGGCACCTCCTTTCTGTTCTCTTTAGTGGTTCTTTCCAGGTTACATCCCACTTAAAGTGGAGGGTATGCATTTCTCCACAGCACCTTTAGCATTTATTCTTTGTAGTGTTTTGGTGATGGTTATTCTGACTGGTGTGAACTGATACCTCTTTGTGGTTGAATTTGCATGTGTCTCATAATCTGTTGAAATTGAGCTTTAAGGCTGGTCCTTTTAATTTTTCAGGCTGTGAGTACAGCTTAGTTCTTCAAAGTGTTTTCTTAAAGTATGTGTCCTATTTTAGAAATTTTTGGCCATTACCTCCCTCAAGACATTTTGCGGTGACCATGAGCACAGGCTTAAATCTGCTTTTGCAGGTAACGTCCAGAGGGCGGCAGTCTTTCTACGTTCCCCACTCTGGTACAAGGGAAACAGACCTCCCGGCCAGTGGTGTTCCTCGGTTATAAATTAGAGTGGGATGTGCCTGAATAAACCCACAAATGCTGATGTCTCCTTACTTATGTTTGTCTTTTAAATTTAACTTATATTTATTAGTGGAGTAATATTACATTGTGTACATGGAACAGTTCTTCTTGGTGCATTCCTCTGTTGATGGACATTTTCATTGCTTCCAAATGTTGGCTATGGTAAATATGGCTGGAGTGCAGGATTGCCAGCCTGTGACGTTTTGATTCTCATTTTCTCAGGAGATAGGCCCAGCAGTGGGTATGACTGACTGACGGGTAGCTCAATGTTTACCTTTTCAAGGCACTTCCATTGTGTTTTCATTAGAGGCTCTTACCACGTCCCCCTTAGAGCCGAGTGTACGCATTTCTCCACAGTCCCTTCAGCATTTATTTTTTATTTTATTATTTATTTATTATTTTATTTTTGGCTGTGTTGGGTTTTCGTTTCTGTGCGAGGGCTTTCTCTAGTTGCGGCAAGCGGGGGCCACTCTTCATTGCGATGCGCGGGCCTCTCACTATCGCGGCCTCTCTTGTTGCGGAGCACAGGCTCCAGACGCGCAGGCTCAGTAGTTGTGGCTCACGGGCCTAGTTGCTCCGCGGCATGTGGGATCTTCCCAGACCAGGGCTCGAACCCGTGTCCCCTGCATTGGCAGGCAGATTCTCGACCACTGCGCCACCGGGGAAGCCCCAGCATTTATTTTTTGAAGCATTTTTGCTGAAGGCCATTCGACTGCTGTGAGCTGATAGGTTTTTGTAATTTGGGTTTGCATGTCTTTCCAAATTCCTAAAATACATCATTTTCCCACACCTTTTTCTTTTCCCTTAAAAGAAAAAAACTGTGAGTACAATATACCTCTTGAAATTGTCTTCTTGGAAGGTTGCCCTCTTTTGAAATTGCTGCTCCATTTTTGATCCCAGGATTTATTTGGAGGGCAGGTGTCATTTACAGAATTGCAAGTTGGTGAATATTTAGTGACCTTTAGCAGTGGGTGTAAAGCGGCTGTTGTGGGAAGTGGCCACAAGGAGGCAGCATTTCTCCATTCCCAAATCTGGGTACTAGGGCAGCAGAGCCTTTCTGGAAGTCATGTTCCTAGGTTGTAAATTAGAATGGCATGTGCCAGGAGAAACCCCCATAAGTTTATGTCTCATTACTTCTTGTTTTTGTTAATTGTTTTAATCGGGGTAAAGATTAGAATATTGTTTGTCCTAGGGGTACACAATCTGGTTCATTTGTATATTATATATGTCTATTCTACCGACCCTCTTCCCATGTAAAATATTACATAGTGTTCTGTAGACCTCCCTTGCTATATGGTCGGTCTCTTTGAAATATGTATATAGTATGTATTTGGATATGTATAGTAACACTAATCTCATTTATCCATGCCCCCCACCTTTCCTTTTAGATGAGCACAGTTGGTTGTCTAAGTCTGTGAGTGTCTTTCTCTGTGGAAATATGTTCATTTGTGTGAGTTATTAGGTAACGCCTATAAGGGATAGCATAGGATATAGGTCTTTTGCTTTCCGACTTACCTCATGTTTTGTGATTATCTCCAGGCTCATCTCTGCTGCCTCAAAGAGCAGTGTTTCGTTGTTTTCCATGGCTAATATTTCTTTGTGTACATGGACCCCTTCCTCTTTATCCATTCACCCGTTGATGGACATTTTGGTTGCTTCCCATCTTGGCTATTTTGAATAAGGCTGCAGTGCAGCTTTTGCAGCCTGTGTCTTTTCGATTCTGGTCTTCTCAGGTGAGAGGCCCAGTGGTGTGCCTGCTGGATTGAATGGTACCTCAACTTTTACTTTTAATCGCAGTTCCTTTCTGTTCTCATTATTGGCTGTTAACCACTTGTCTTCTCCCAAGCACCTAGAGGTTACACAGTTCTCTACCACCCCATCAGCATTTATTGTTTGTAGACTTTTTGCTGACGGTCAGTCGACAGGTGTGAGTTGAAACCTTTTGGTTGATTAGATTGCATGAGTCTAATAATTCCTGAGGTTGAGCTTTTATCCATTTTCCTGTTTTTTTTATAAAGAGAGTGAGGAATACTTACCTCTTCATACTATCTTCTTGAAACATTTGCCTGTTTTGAATTATTTTGTCCATTCCCTACCTGAACACAATTCATGACAGCAGTTGTCCTTTACAGCCCTGAGTCCTTGTGAATTTTAAGTGACCATTAGCTGTGGGTTTAAAGCTGCTTTTGCGGGAAACGGCCACAAGGCGGCAGCATTTCTCCTTTACCAAATCTGATTACTAGGGCAACAGAGCCTTATTGGAAGTGGTGTGCTAGGTTGTAAATGAGAATGGAATGTGCCAGGAAAAAGCCCTTTAAGTTTATGTGTCATTACTTCTTGTTCGTATTTTTAACATAATTTTTATATTTTATCACAGCAAATTTGATTACAATGGTTTGTTTGTTCTAGGTGTGCAAGATGTGGTTCTTTCACCCATGTACATATATCTATTCTTCTTCGGAATCTTTTCCCATGTAGGTTATGACACAATGTTGAGTAGTCTTCTCTTGGTATTCTGTAGGTCTTTGGTGATTATATATTTCACGTGTGTTTGTATATCTCTGTTAACCTCAATATGGTGATGTATCCAGTCCTCACACCTTTCCATTTGGTGAACCATAAGTTTTTGTACTGAATCTGTGATTGCCTTTCTCTGTGGAGATATCTTCTTTTGTATCAATTTTTAGGTAACACCTATATGTGATATGACAGGATATGTGTCTTTCGCTTTGTCCCTTACTACAAGTTGCGTGATTACTTCTAGACTCATCTATGGTGCTGCAAATGGCATTGTTTCATTTTTTCTCTAGCTCATATTCCATCTGTACATGTAGCAGTTCTTCTTTGTCCACCCATCTGTCGGTGGACTTTTTGGTGACTTCCATATCTTGGCTATTGTGCTACTATGCAATGCAGATTTGCCTGCCAGTGTCTTTCCAATTCTGTCTTCTTAGGTTATAGGTCCAGGTATAGGTCTACTGGATCATATGGTAGCTCAGCGTTAACCTTTGAAAGGCACCTCCTTTCTGTTCTCTTTAGTGGTTCTTTCCAGGTTACATCCCACTTAAAGTGGAGGGTATGCATTTCTCCACAGCACCTTTAGCATTTATTCTTTGTAGTGTTTTGGTGATGGTTATTCTGACTGGTGTGAACTGATACCTCTTTGTGGTTGAATTTGCATGTGTCTCATAATCTGTTGAAATTGAGCTTTAAGGCTGGTCCTTTTAATTTTTCAGGCTGTGAGTACAGCTTAGTTCTTCAAAGTGTTTTCTTAAAGTATGTGTCCTATTTTAGAAATTTTTGGCCATTACCTCCCTCAAGACATTTTGCGGTGACCATGAGCACAGGCTTAAATCTGCTTTTGCAGGTAACGTCCAGAGGGCGGCAGTCTTTCTACGTTCCCCACTCTGGTACAAGGGAAACAGACCTCCCGGCCAGTGGTGTTCCTCGGTTATAAATTAGAGTGGGATGTGCCTGAATAAACCCACAAATGCTGATGTCTCCTTACTTATGTTTGTCTTTTAAATTTAACTTATATTTATTAGTGGAGTAATATTACATTGTGTACATGGAACAGTTCTTCTTGGTGCATTCCTCTGTTGATGGACATTTTCATTGCTTCCAAATGTTGGCTATGGTAAATATGGCTGGAGTGCAGGATTGCCAGCCTGTGACGTTTTGATTCTCATTTTCTCAGGAGATAGGCCCAGCAGTGGGTATGACTGACTGACGGGTAGCTCAATGTTTACCTTTTCAAGGCACTTCCATTGTGTTTTCATTAGAGGCTCTTACCACGTCCCCCTTAGAGCCGAGTGTACGCATTTCTCCACAGTCCCTTCAGCATTTATTTTTTATTTTATTATTTATTTATTATTTTATTTTTGGCTGTGTTGGGTTTTCGTTTCTGTGCGAGGGCTTTCTCTAGTTGCGGCAAGCGGGGGCCACTCTTCATTGCGATGCGCGGGCCTCTCACTATCGCGGCCTCTCTTGTTGCGGAGCACAGGCTCCAGACGCGCAGGCTCAGTAGTTGTGGCTCACGGGCCTAGTTGCTCCGCGGCATGTGGGATCTTCCCAGACCAGGGCTCGAACCCGTGTCCCCTGCATTGGCAGGCAGATTCTCGACCACTGCGCCACCGGGGAAGCCCCAGCATTTATTTTTTGAAGCATTTTTGCTGAAGGCCATTCGACTGCTGTGAGCTGATAGGTTTTTGTAATTTGGGTTTGCATGTCTTTCCAAATTCCTAAAATACATCATTTTCCCACACCTTTTTCTTTTCCCTTAAAAGAAAAAAACTGTGAGTACAATATACCTCTTGAAATTGTCTTCTTGGAAGGTTGCCCTCTTTTGAAATTGCTGCTCCATTTTTGATCCCAGGATTTATTTGGAGGGCAGGTGTCATTTACAGAATTGCAAGTTGGTGAATATTTAGTGACCTTTAGCAGTGGGTGTAAAGCGGCTGTTGTGGGAAGTGGCCACAAGGAGGCAGCATTTCTCCATTCCCAAATCTGGGTACTAGGGCAGCAGAGTCTTTCTGGAAGTCATGTTCCTAGGTTGTAAATTAGAATGGCATGTGCCAGGAGAAACCCCCATAAGTTTATGTCTCATTACTTCTTGTTTTTGTTAATTGTTTTAATCGGGGTAAAGATTAGAATATTGTTTGTCCTAGGGGTACACAATCTGGTTCATTTGTATATTATATATGTCTATTCTACCGACCCTCTTCCCATGTAAAATATTACATAGTGTTCTGTAGACCTCCCTTGCTATATGGTCGGTCTCTTTGAAATATGTATATAGTATGTATTTGGATATGTATAGTAACACTAATCTCATTTATCCATGCCCCCCACCTTTCCTTTTAGATGAGCACAGTTGGTTGTCTAAGTCTGTGAGTGTCTTTCTCTGTGGAAATATGTTCATTTGTGTGAGTTATTAGGTAACGCCTATAAGGGATAGCATAGGATATAGGTCTTTTGCTTTCCGACTTACCTCATGTTTTGTGATTATCTCCAGGCTCATCTCTGCTGCCTCAAAGAGCAGTGTTTCGTTGTTTTCCATGGCTAATATTTCTTTGTGTACATGGACCCCTTCCTCTTTATCCATTCACCCGTTGATGGACATTTTGGTTGCTTCCCATCTTGGCTATTTTGAATAAGGCTGCAGTGCAGCTTTTGCAGCCTGTGTCTTTTCGATTCTGGTCTTCTCAGGTGAGAGGCCCAGTGGTGTGCCTGCTGGATTGAATGGTACCTCAACTTTTACTTTTAATCGCAGTTCCTTTCTGTTCTCATTATTGGCTGTTAACCACTTGTCTTCTCCCAAGCACCTAGAGGTTACACAGTTCTCTACCACCCCATCAGCATTTATTGTTTGTAGACTTTTTGCTGACGGTCAGTCGACAGGTGTGAGTTGAAACCTTTTGGTTGATTAGATTGCATGAGTCTAATAATTCCTGAGGTTGAGCTTTTATCCATTTTCCTGTTTTTTTTATAAAGAGAGTGAGGAATACTTACCTCTTCATACTATCTTCTTGAAACATTTGCCTGTTTTGAATTATTTTGTCCATTCCCTACCTGAACACAATTCATGACAGCAGTTGTCCTTTACAGCCCTGAGTCCTTGTGAATTTTAAGTGACCATTAGCTGTGGGTTTAAAGCTGCTTTTGCGGGAAACGGCCACAAGGCGGCAGCATTTCTCCTTTACCAAATCTGATTACTAGGGCAACAGAGCCTTATTGGAAGTGGTGTGCTAGGTTGTAAATGAGAATGGAATGTGCCAGGAAAAAGCCCTTTAAGTTTATGTGTCATTACTTCTTGTTCGTATTTTTAACATAATTTTTATATTTTATCACAGCAAATTTGATTACAATGGTTTGTTTGTTCTAGGTGTGCAAGATGTGGTTCTTTCACCCATGTACATATATCTATTCTTCTTCGGAATCTTTTCCCATGTAGGTTATGACACAATGTTGAGTAGTCTTCTCTTGGTATTCTGTAGGTCTTTGGTGATTATATATTTCACGTGTGTTTGTATATCTCTGTTAACCTCAATATGGTGATGTATCCAATCCTCACACCTTTCCATTTGGTGAACCATAAGTTTTTGTACTGAATCTGTGATTGCCTTTCTCTGTGGAGATATCTTCTTTTGTATCAATTTTTAGGTAACACCTATATGTGATATGACAGGATATGTGTCTTTCGCTTTGTCCCTTACTACAAGTTGCGTGATTACTTCTAGACTCATCTATGGTGCTGCAAATGGCATTGTTTCATTTTTTCTCTAGCTCATATTCCATCTGTACATGTAGCAGTTCTTCTTTGTCCACCCATCTGTCGGTGGACTTTTTGGTGACTTCCATATCTTGGCTATTGTGCTACTATGCAATGCAGATTTGCCTGCCAGTGTCTTTCCAATTCTGTCTTCTTAGGTTATAGGTCCAGGTATAGGTCTACTGGATCATATGGTAGCTCAGCGTTAACCTTTGAAAGGCACCTCCTTTCTGTTCTCTTTAGTGGTTCTTTCCAGGTTACATCCCACTTAAAGTGGAGGGTATGCATTTCTCCACAGCACCTTTAGCATTTATTCTTTGTAGTGTTTTGGTGATGGTTATTCTGACTGGTGTGAACTGATACCTCTTTGTGGTTGAATTTGCATGTGTCTCATAATCTGTTGAAATTGAGCTTTAAGGCTGGTCCTTTTAATTTTTCAGGCTGTGAGTACAGCTTAGTTCTTCAAAGTGTTTTCTTAAAGTATGTGTCCTATTTTAGAAATTTTTGGCCATTACCTCCCTCAAGACATTTTGCGGTGACCATGAGCACAGGCTTAAATCTGCTTTTGCAGGTAACGTCCAGAGGGCGGCAGTCTTTCTACGTTCCCCACTCTGGTACAAGGGAAACAGACCTCCCGGCCAGTGGTGTTCCTCGGTTATAAATTAGAGTGGGATGTGCCTGAATAAACCCACAAATGCTGATGTCTCCTTACTTATGTTTGTCTTTTAAATTTAACTTATATTTATTAGTGGAGTAATATTACATTGTGTACATGGAACAGTTCTTCTTGGTGCATTCCTCTGTTGATGGACATTTTCATTGCTTCCAAATGTTGGCTATGGTAAATATGGCTGGAGTGCAGGATTGCCAGCCTGTGACGTTTTGATTCTCATTTTCTCAGGAGATAGGCCCAGCAGTGGGTATGACTGACTGACGGGTAGCTCAATGTTTACCTTTTCAAGGCACTTCCATTGTGTTTTCATTAGAGGCTCTTACCACGTCCCCCTTAGAGCCGAGTGTACGCATTTCTCCACAGTCCCTTCAGCATTTATTTTTTATTTTATTATTTATTTATTATTTTATTTTTGGCTGTGTTGGGTTTTCGTTTCTGTGCGAGGGCTTTCTCTAGTTGCGGCAAGCGGGGGCCACTCTTCATTGCGATGCGCGGGCCTCTCACTATCGCGGCCTCTCTTGTTGCGGAGCACAGGCTCCAGACGCGCAGGCTCAGTAGTTGTGGCTCACGGGCCTAGTTGCTCCGCGGCATGTGGGATCTTCCCAGACCAGGGCTCGAACCCGTGTCCCCTGCATTGGCAGGCAGATTCTCGACCACTGCGCCACCGGGGAAGCCCCAGCATTTATTTTTTGAAGCATTTTTGCTGAAGGCCATTCGACTGCTGTGAGCTGATAGGTTTTTGTAATTTGGGTTTGCATGTCTTTCCAAATTCCTAAAATACATCATTTTCCCACACCTTTTTCTTTTCCCTTAAAAGAAAAAAACTGTGAGTACAATATACCTCTTGAAATTGTCTTCTTGGAAGGTTGCCCTCTTTTGAAATTGCTGCTCCATTTTTGATCCCAGGATTTATTTGGAGGGCAGGTGTCATTTACAGAATTGCAAGTTGGTGAATATTTAGTGACCTTTAGCAGTGGGTGTAAAGCGGCTGTTGTGGGAAGTGGCCACAAGGAGGCAGCATTTCTCCATTCCCAAATCTGGGTACTAGGGCAGCAGAGCCTTTCTGGAAGTCATGTTCCTAGGTTGTAAATTAGAATGGCATGTGCCAGGAGAAACCCCCATAAGTTTATGTCTCATTACTTCTTGTTTTTGTTAATTGTTTTAATCGGGGTAAAGATTAGAATATTGTTTGTCCTAGGGGTACACAATCTGGTTCATTTGTATATTATATATGTCTATTCTACCGACCCTCTTCCCATGTAAAATATTACATAGTGTTCTGTAGACCTCCCTTGCTATATGGTCGGTCTCTTTGAAATATGTATATAGTATGTATTTGGATATGTATAGTAACACTAATCTCATTTATCCATGCCCCCCACCTTTCCTTTTAGATGAGCACAGTTGGTTGTCTAAGTCTGTGAGTGTCTTTCTCTGTGGAAATATGTTCATTTGTGTGAGTTATTAGGTAACGCCTATAAGGGATAGCATAGGATATAGGTCTTTTGCTTTCCGACTTACCTCATGTTTTGTGATTATCTCCAGGCTCATCTCTGCTGCCTCAAAGAGCAGTGTTTCGTTGTTTTCCATGGCTAATATTTCTTTGTGTACATGGACCCCTTCCTCTTTATCCATTCACCCGTTGATGGACATTTTGGTTGCTTCCCATCTTGGCTATTTTGAATAAGGCTGCAGTGCAGCTTTTGCAGCCTGTGTCTTTTCGATTCTGGTCTTCTCAGGTGAGAGGCCCAGTGGTGTGCCTGCTGGATTGAATGGTACCTCAACTTTTACTTTTAATCGCAGTTCCTTTCTGTTCTCATTATTGGCTGTTAACCACTTGTCTTCTCCCAAGCACCTAGAGGTTACACAGTTCTCTACCACCCCATCAGCATTTATTGTTTGTAGACTTTTTGCTGACGGTCAGTCGACAGGTGTGAGTTGAAACCTTTTGGTTGATTAGATTGCATGAGTCTAATAATTCCTGAGGTTGAGCTTTTATCCATTTTCCTGTTTTTTTTATAAAGAGAGTGAGGAATACTTACCTCTTCATACTATCTTCTTGAAACATTTGCCTGTTTTGAATTATTTTGTCCATTCCCTACCTGAACACAATTCATGACAGCAGTTGTCCTTTACAGCCCTGAGTCCTTGTGAATTTTAAGTGACCATTAGCTGTGGGTTTAAAGCTGCTTTTGCGGGAAACGGCCACAAGGCGGCAGCATTTCTCCTTTACCAAATCTGATTACTAGGGCAACAGAGCCTTATTGGAAGTGGTGTGCTAGGTTGTAAATGAGAATGGAATGTGCCAGGAAAAAGCCCTTTAAGTTTATGTGTCATTACTTCTTGTTCGTATTTTTAACATAATTTTTATATTTTATCACAGCAAATTTGATTACAATGGTTTGTTTGTTCTAGGTGTGCAAGATGTGGTTCTTTCACCCATGTACATATATCTATTCTTCTTCGGAATCTTTTCCCATGTAGGTTATGACACAATGTTGAGTAGTCTTCTCTTGGTATTCTGTAGGTCTTTGGTGATTATATATTTCACGTGTGTTTGTATATCTCTGTTAACCTCAATATGGTGATGTATCCAATCCTCACACCTTTCCATTTGGTGAACCATAAGTTTTTGTACTGAATCTGTGATTGCCTTTCTCTGTGGAGATATCTTCTTTTGTATCAATTTTTAGGTAACACCTATATGTGATATGACAGGATATGTGTCTTTCGCTTTGTCCCTTACTACAAGTTGCGTGATTACTTCTAGACTCATCTATGGTGCTGCAAATGGCATTGTTTCATTTTTTCTCTAGCTCATATTCCATCTGTACATGTAGCAGTTCTTCTTTGTCCACCCATCTGTCGGTGGACTTTTTGGTGACTTCCATATCTTGGCTATTGTGCTACTATGCAATGCAGATTTGCCTGCCAGTGTCTTTCCAATTCTGTCTTCTTAGGTTATAGGTCCAGGTATAGGTCTACTGGATCATATGGTAGCTCAGCGTTAACCTTTGAAAGGCACCTCCTTTCTGTTCTCTTTAGTGGTTCTTTCCAGGTTACATCCCACTTAAAGTGGAGGGTATGCATTTCTCCACAGCACCTTTAGCATTTATTCTTTGTAGTGTTTTGGTGATGGTTATTCTGACTGGTGTGAACTGATACCTCTTTGTGGTTGAATTTGCATGTGTCTCATAATCTGTTGAAATTGAGCTTTAAGGCTGGTCCTTTTAATTTTTCAGGCTGTGAGTACAGCTTAGTTCTTCAAAGTGTTTTCTTAAAGTATGTGTCCTATTTTAGAAATTTTTGGCCATTACCTCCCTCAAGACATTTTGCGGTGACCATGAGCACAGGCTTAAATCTGCTTTTGCAGGTAACGTCCAGAGGGCGGCAGTCTTTCTACGTTCCCCACTCTGGTACAAGGGAAACAGACCTCCCGGCCAGTGGTGTTCCTCGGTTATAAATTAGAGTGGGATGTGCCTGAATAAACCCACAAATGCTGATGTCTCCTTACTTATGTTTGTCTTTTAAATTTAACTTATATTTATTAGTGGAGTAATATTACATTGTGTACATGGAACAGTTCTTCTTGGTGCATTCCTCTGTTGATGGACATTTTCATTGCTTCCAAATGTTGGCTATGGTAAATATGGCTGGAGTGCAGGATTGCCAGCCTGTGACGTTTTGATTCTCATTTTCTCAGGAGATAGGCCCAGCAGTGGGTATGACTGACTGACGGGTAGCTCAATGTTTACCTTTTCAAGGCACTTCCATTGTGTTTTCATTAGAGGCTCTTACCACGTCCCCCTTAGAGCCGAGTGTACGCATTTCTCCACAGTCCCTTCAGCATTTATTTTTTATTTTATTATTTATTTATTATTTTATTTTTGGCTGTGTTGGGTTTTCGTTTCTGTGCGAGGGCTTTCTCTAGTTGCGGCAAGCGGGGGCCACTCTTCATTGCGATGCGCGGGCCTCTCACTATCGCGGCCTCTCTTGTTGCGGAGCACAGGCTCCAGACGCGCAGGCTCAGTAGTTGTGGCTCACGGGCCTAGTTGCTCCGCGGCATGTGGGATCTTCCCAGACCAGGGCTCGAACCCGTGTCCCCTGCATTGGCAGGCAGATTCTCGACCACTGCGCCACCGGGGAAGCCCCAGCATTTATTTTTTGAAGCATTTTTGCTGAAGGCCATTCGACTGCTGTGAGCTGATAGGTTTTTGTAATTTGGGTTTGCATGTCTTTCCAAATTCCTAAAATACATCATTTTCCCACACCTTTTTCTTTTCCCTTAAAAGAAAAAAACTGTGAGTACAATATACCTCTTGAAATTGTCTTCTTGGAAGGTTGCCCTCTTTTGAAATTGCTGCTCCATTTTTGATCCCAGGATTTATTTGGAGGGCAGGTGTCATTTACAGAATTGCAAGTTGGTGAATATTTAGTGACCTTTAGCAGTGGGTGTAAAGCGGCTGTTGTGGGAAGTGGCCACAAGGAGGCAGCATTTCTCCATTCCCAAATCTGGGTACTAGGGCAGCAGAGCCTTTCTGGAAGTCATGTTCCTAGGTTGTAAATTAGAATGGCATGTGCCAGGAGAAACCCCCATAAGTTTATGTCTCATTACTTCTTGTTTTTGTTAATTGTTTTAATCGGGGTAAAGATTAGAATATTGTTTGTCCTAGGGGTACACAATCTGGTTCATTTGTATATTATATATGTCTATTCTACCGACCCTCTTCCCATGTAAAATATTACATAGTGTTCTGTAGACCTCCCTTGCTATATGGTCGGTCTCTTTGAAATATGTATATAGTATGTATTTGGATATGTATAGTAACACTAATCTCATTTATCCATGCCCCCCACCTTTCCTTTTAGATGAGCACAGTTGGTTGTCTAAGTCTGTGAGTGTCTTTCTCTGTGGAAATATGTTCATTTGTGTGAGTTATTAGGTAACGCCTATAAGGGATAGCATAGGATATAGGTCTTTTGCTTTCCGACTTACCTCATGTTTTGTGATTATCTCCAGGCTCATCTCTGCTGCCTCAAAGAGCAGTGTTTCGTTGTTTTCCATGGCTAATATTTCTTTGTGTACATGGACCCCTTCCTCTTTATCCATTCACCCGTTGATGGACATTTTGGTTGCTTCCCATCTTGGCTATTTTGAATAAGGCTGCAGTGCAGCTTTTGCAGCCTGTGTCTTTTCGATTCTGGTCTTCTCAGGTGAGAGGCCCAGTGGTGTGCCTGCTGGATTGAATGGTACCTCAACTTTTACTTTTAATCGCAGTTCCTTTCTGTTCTCATTATTGGCTGTTAACCACTTGTCTTCTCCCAAGCACCTAGAGGTTACACAGTTCTCTACCACCCCATCAGCATTTATTGTTTGTAGACTTTTTGCTGACGGTCAGTCGACAGGTGTGAGTTGAAACCTTTTGGTTGATTAGATTGCATGAGTCTAATAATTCCTGAGGTTGAGCTTTTATCCATTTTCCTGTTTTTTTTATAAAGAGAGTGAGGAATACTTACCTCTTCATACTATCTTCTTGAAACATTTGCCTGTTTTGAATTATTTTGTCCATTCCCTACCTGAACACAATTCATGACAGCAGTTGTCCTTTACAGCCCTGAGTCCTTGTGAATTTTAAGTGACCATTAGCTGTGGGTTTAAAGCTGCTTTTGCGGGAAACGGCCACAAGGCGGCAGCATTTCTCCTTTACCAAATCTGATTACTAGGGCAACAGAGCCTTATTGGAAGTGGTGTGCTAGGTTGTAAATGAGAATGGAATGTGCCAGGAAAAAGCCCTTTAAGTTTATGTGTCATTACTTCTTGTTCGTATTTTTAACATAATTTTTATATTTTATCACAGCAAATTTGATTACAATGGTTTGTTTGTTCTAGGTGTGCAAGATGTGGTTCTTTCACCCATGTACATATATCTATTCTTCTTCGGAATCTTTTCCCATGTAGGTTATGACACAATGTTGAGTAGTCTTCTCTTGGTATTCTGTAGGTCTTTGGTGATTATATATTTCACGTGTGTTTGTATATCTCTGTTAACCTCAATATGGTGATGTATCCAATCCTCACACCTTTCCATTTGGTGAACCATAAGTTTTTGTACTGAATCTGTGATTGCCTTTCTCTGTGGAGATATCTTCTTTTGTATCAATTTTTAGGTAACACCTATATGTGATATGACAGGATATGTGTCTTTCGCTTTGTCCCTTACTACAAGTTGCGTGATTACTTCTAGACTCATCTATGGTGCTGCAAATGGCATTGTTTCATTTTTTCTCTAGCTCATATTCCATCTGTACATGTAGCAGTTCTTCTTTGTCCACCCATCTGTCGGTGGACTTTTTGGTGACTTCCATATCTTGGCTATTGTGCTACTATGCAATGCAGATTTGCCTGCCAGTGTCTTTCCAATTCTGTCTTCTTAGGTTATAGGTCCAGGTATAGGTCTACTGGATCATATGGTAGCTCAGCGTTAACCTTTGAAAGGCACCTCCTTTCTGTTCTCTTTAGTGGTTCTTTCCAGGTTACATCCCACTTAAAGTGGAGGGTATGCATTTCTCCACAGCACCTTTAGCATTTATTCTTTGTAGTGTTTTGGTGATGGTTATTCTGACTGGTGTGAGCTGATACCTCTTTGTGGTTGAATTTGCATGTGTCTCATAATCTGTTGAAATTGAGCTTTAAGGCTGGTCCTTTTAATTTTTCAGGCTGTGAGTACAGCTTAGTTCTTCAAAGTGTTTTCTTAAAGTATGTGTCCTATTTTAGAAATTTTTGGCCATTACCTCCCTCAAGACATTTTGCGGTGACCATGAGCACAGGCTTAAATCTGCTTTTGCAGGTAACGTCCAGAGGGCGGCAGTCTTTCTACGTTCCCCACTCTGGTACAAGGGAAACAGACCTCCCGGCCAGTGGTGTTCCTCGGTTATAAATTAGAGTGGGATGTGCCTGAATAAACCCACAAATGCTGATGTCTCCTTACTTATGTTTGTCTTTTAAATTTAACTTATATTTATTAGTGGAGTAATATTACATTGTGTACATGGAACAGTTCTTCTTGGTGCATTCCTCTGTTGATGGACATTTTCATTGCTTCCAAATGTTGGCTATGGTAAATATGGCTGGAGTGCAGGATTGCCAGCCTGTGACGTTTTGATTCTCATTTTCTCAGGAGATAGGCCCAGCAGTGGGTATGACTGACTGACGGGTAGCTCAATGTTTACCTTTTCAAGGCACTTCCATTGTGTTTTCATTAGAGGCTCTTACCACGTCCCCCTTAGAGCCGAGTGTACGCATTTCTCCACAGTCCCTTCAGCATTTATTTTTTATTTTATTATTTATTTATTATTTTATTTTTGGCTGTGTTGGGTTTTCGTTTCTGTGCGAGGGCTTTCTCTAGTTGCGGCAAGCGGGGGCCACTCTTCATTGCGATGCGCGGGCCTCTCACTATCGCGGCCTCTCTTGTTGCGGAGCACAGGCTCCAGACGCGCAGGCTCAGTAGTTGTGGCTCACGGGCCTAGTTGCTCCGCGGCATGTGGGATCTTCCCAGACCAGGGCTCGAACCCGTGTCCCCTGCATTGGCAGGCAGATTCTCGACCACTGCGCCACCGGGGAAGCCCCAGCATTTATTTTTTGAAGCATTTTTGCTGAAGGCCATTCGACTGCTGTGAGCTGATAGGTTTTTGTAATTTGGGTTTGCATGTCTTTCCAAATTCCTAAAATACATCATTTTCCCACACCTTTTTCTTTTCCCTTAAAAGAAAAAAACTGTGAGTACAATATACCTCTTGAAATTGTCTTCTTGGAAGGTTGCCCTCTTTTGAAATTGCTGCTCCATTTTTGATCCCAGGATTTATTTGGAGGGCAGGTGTCATTTACAGAATTGCAAGTTGGTGAATATTTAGTGACCTTTAGCAGTGGGTGTAAAGCGGCTGTTGTGGGAAGTGGCCACAAGGAGGCAGCATTTCTCCATTCCCAAATCTGGGTACTAGGGCAGCAGAGCCTTTCTGGAAGTCATGTTCCTAGGTTGTAAATTAGAATGGCATGTGCCAGGAGAAACCCCCATAAGTTTATGTCTCATTACTTCTTGTTTTTGTTAATTGTTTTAATCGGGGTAAAGATTAGAATATTGTTTGTCCTAGGGGTACACAATCTGGTTCATTTGTATATTATATATGTCTATTCTACCGACCCTCTTCCCATGTAAAATATTACATAGTGTTCTGTAGACCTCCCTTGCTATATGGTCGGTCTCTTTGAAATATGTATATAGTATGTATTTGGATATGTATAGTAACACTAATCTCATTTATCCATGCCCCCCACCTTTCCTTTTAGATGAGCACAGTTGGTTGTCTAAGTCTGTGAGTGTCTTTCTCTGTGGAAATATGTTCATTTGTGTGAGTTATTAGGTAACGCCTATAAGGGATAGCATAGGATATAGGTCTTTTGCTTTCCGACTTACCTCATGTTTTGTGATTATCTCCAGGCTCATCTCTGCTGCCTCAAAGAGCAGTGTTTCGTTGTTTTCCATGGCTAATATTTCTTTGTGTACATGGACCCCTTCCTCTTTATCCATTCACCCGTTGATGGACATTTTGGTTGCTTCCCATCTTGGCTATTTTGAATAAGGCTGCAGTGCAGCTTTTGCAGCCTGTGTCTTTTCGATTCTGGTCTTCTCAGGTGAGAGGCCCAGTGGTGTGCCTGCTGGATTGAATGGTACCTCAACTTTTACTTTTAATCGCAGTTCCTTTCTGTTCTCATTATTGGCTGTTAACCACTTGTCTTCTCCCAAGCACCTAGAGGTTACACAGTTCTCTACCACCCCATCAGCATTTATTGTTTGTAGACTTTTTGCTGACGGTCAGTCGACAGGTGTGAGTTGAAACCTTTTGGTTGATTAGATTGCATGAGTCTAATAATTCCTGAGGTTGAGCTTTTATCCATTTTCCTGTTTTTTTTATAAAGAGAGTGAGGAATACTTACCTCTTCATACTATCTTCTTGAAACATTTGCCTGTTTTGAATTATTTTGTCCATTCCCTACCTGAACACAATTCATGACAGCAGTTGTCCTTTACAGCCCTGAGTCCTTGTGAATTTTAAGTGACCATTAGCTGTGGGTTTAAAGCTGCTTTTGCGGGAAACGGCCACAAGGCGGCAGCATTTCTCCTTTACCAAATCTGATTACTAGGGCAACAGAGCCTTATTGGAAGTGGTGTGCTAGGTTGTAAATGAGAATGGAATGTGCCAGGAAAAAGCCCTTTAAGTTTATGTGTCATTACTTCTTGTTCGTATTTTTAACATAATTTTTATATTTTATCACAGCAAATTTGATTACAATGGTTTGTTTGTTCTAGGTGTGCAAGATGTGGTTCTTTCACCCATGTACATATATCTATTCTTCTTCGGAATCTTTTCCCATGTAGGTTATGACACAATGTTGAGTAGTCTTCTCTTGGTATTCTGTAGGTCTTTGGTGATTATATATTTCACGTGTGTTTGTATATCTCTGTTAACCTCAATATGGTGATGTATCCAATCCTCACACCTTTCCATTTGGTGAACCATAAGTTTTTGTACTGAATCTGTGATTGCCTTTCTCTGTGGAGATATCTTCTTTTGTATCAATTTTTAGGTAACACCTATATGTGATATGACAGGATATGTGTCTTTCGCTTTGTCCCTTACTACAAGTTGCGTGATTACTTCTAGACTCATCTATGGTGCTGCAAATGGCATTGTTTCATTTTTTCTCTAGCTCATATTCCATCTGTACATGTAGCAGTTCTTCTTTGTCCACCCATCTGTCGGTGGACTTTTTGGTGACTTCCATATCTTGGCTATTGTGCTACTATGCAATGCAGATTTGCCTGCCAGTGTCTTTCCAATTCTGTCTTCTTAGGTTATAGGTCCAGGTATAGGTCTACTGGATCATATGGTAGCTCAGCGTTAACCTTTGAAAGGCACCTCCTTTCTGTTCTCTTTAGTGGTTCTTTCCAGGTTACATCCCACTTAAAGTGGAGGGTATGCATTTCTCCACAGCACCTTTAGCATTTATTCTTTGTAGTGTTTTGGTGATGGTTATTCTGACTGGTGTGAGCTGATACCTCTTTGTGGTTGAATTTGCATGTGTCTCATAATCTGTTGAAATTGAGCTTTAAGGCTGGTCCTTTTAATTTTTCAGGCTGTGAGTACAGCTTAGTTCTTCAAAGTGTTTTCTTAAAGTATGTGTCCTATTTTAGAAATTTTTGGCCATTACCTCCCTCAAGACATTTTGCGGTGACCATGAGCACAGGCTTAAATCTGCTTTTGCAGGTAACGTCCAGAGGGCGGCAGTCTTTCTACGTTCCCCACTCTGGTACAAGGGAAACAGACCTCCCGGCCAGTGGTGTTCCTCGGTTATAAATTAGAGTGGGATGTGCCTGAATAAACCCACAAATGCTGATGTCTCCTTACTTATGTTTGTCTTTTAAATTTAACTTATATTTATTAGTGGAGTAATATTACATTGTGTACATGGAACAGTTCTTCTTGGTGCATTCCTCTGTTGATGGACATTTTCATTGCTTCCAAATGTTGGCTATGGTAAATATGGCTGGAGTGCAGGATTGCCAGCCTGTGACGTTTTGATTCTCATTTTCTCAGGAGATAGGCCCAGCAGTGGGTATGACTGACTGACGGGTAGCTCAATGTTTACCTTTTCAAGGCACTTCCATTGTGTTTTCATTAGAGGCTCTTACCACGTCCCCCTTAGAGCCGAGTGTACGCATTTCTCCACAGTCCCTTCAGCATTTATTTTTTATTTTATTATTTATTTATTATTTTATTTTTGGCTGTGTTGGGTTTTCGTTTCTGTGCGAGGGCTTTCTCTAGTTGCGGCAAGCGGGGGCCACTCTTCATTGCGATGCGCGGGCCTCTCACTATCGCGGCCTCTCTTGTTGCGGAGCACAGGCTCCAGACGCGCAGGCTCAGTAGTTGTGGCTCACGGGCCTAGTTGCTCCGCGGCATGTGGGATCTTCCCAGACCAGGGCTCGAACCCGTGTCCCCTGCATTGGCAGGCAGATTCTCGACCACTGCGCCACCGGGGAAGCCCCAGCATTTATTTTTTGAAGCATTTTTGCTGAAGGCCATTCGACTGCTGTGAGCTGATAGGTTTTTGTAATTTGGGTTTGCATGTCTTTCCAAATTCCTAAAATACATCATTTTCCCACACCTTTTTCTTTTCCCTTAAAAGAAAAAAACTGTGAGTACAATATACCTCTTGAAATTGTCTTCTTGGAAGGTTGCCCTCTTTTGAAATTGCTGCTCCATTTTTGATCCCAGGATTTATTTGGAGGGCAGGTGTCATTTACAGAATTGCAAGTTGGTGAATATTTAGTGACCTTTAGCAGTGGGTGTAAAGCGGCTGTTGTGGGAAGTGGCCACAAGGAGGCAGCATTTCTCCATTCCCAAATCTGGGTACTAGGGCAGCAGAGCCTTTCTGGAAGTCATGTTCCTAGGTTGTAAATTAGAATGGCATGTGCCAGGAGAAACCCCCATAAGTTTATGTCTCATTACTTCTTGTTTTTGTTAATTGTTTTAATCGGGGTAAAGATTAGAATATTGTTTGTCCTAGGGGTACACAATCTGGTTCATTTGTATATTATATATGTCTATTCTACCGACCCTCTTCCCATGTAAAATATTACATAGTGTTCTGTAGACCTCCCTTGCTATATGGTCGGTCTCTTTGAAATATGTATATAGTATGTATTTGGATATGTATAGTAACACTAATCTCATTTATCCATGCCCCCCACCTTTCCTTTTAGATGAGCACAGTTGGTTGTCTAAGTCTGTGAGTGTCTTTCTCTGTGGAAATATGTTCATTTGTGTGAGTTATTAGGTAACGCCTATAAGGGATAGCATAGGATATAGGTCTTTTGCTTTCCGACTTACCTCATGTTTTGTGATTATCTCCAGGCTCATCTCTGCTGCCTCAAAGAGCAGTGTTTCGTTGTTTTCCATGGCTAATATTTCTTTGTGTACATGGACCCCTTCCTCTTTATCCATTCACCCGTTGATGGACATTTTGGTTGCTTCCCATCTTGGCTATTTTGAATAAGGCTGCAGTGCAGCTTTTGCAGCCTGTGTCTTTTCGATTCTGGTCTTCTCAGGTGAGAGGCCCAGTGGTGTGCCTGCTGGATTGAATGGTACCTCAACTTTTACTTTTAATCGCAGTTCCTTTCTGTTCTCATTATTGGCTGTTAACCACTTGTCTTCTCCCAAGCACCTAGAGGTTACACAGTTCTCTACCACCCCATCAGCATTTATTGTTTGTAGACTTTTTGCTGACGGTCAGTCGACAGGTGTGAGTTGAAACCTTTTGGTTGATTAGATTGCATGAGTCTAATAATTCCTGAGGTTGAGCTTTTATCCATTTTCCTGTTTTTTTTATAAAGAGAGTGAGGAATACTTACCTCTTCATACTATCTTCTTGAAACATTTGCCTGTTTTGAATTATTTTGTCCATTCCCTACCTGAACACAATTCATGACAGCAGTTGTCCTTTACAGCCCTGAGTCCTTGTGAATTTTAAGTGACCATTAGCTGTGGGTTTAAAGCTGCTTTTGCGGGAAACGGCCACAAGGCGGCAGCATTTCTCCTTTACCAAATCTGATTACTAGGGCAACAGAGCCTTATTGGAAGTGGTGTGCTAGGTTGTAAATGAGAATGGAATGTGCCAGGAAAAAGCCCTTTAAGTTTATGTGTCATTACTTCTTGTTCGTATTTTTAACATAATTTTTATATTTTATCACAGCAAATTTGATTACAATGGTTTGTTTGTTCTAGGTGTGCAAGATGTGGTTCTTTCACCCATGTACATATATCTATTCTTCTTCGGAATCTTTTCCCATGTAGGTTATGACACAATGTTGAGTAGTCTTCTCTTGGTATTCTGTAGGTCTTTGGTGATTATATATTTCACGTGTGTTTGTATATCTCTGTTAACCTCAATATGGTGATGTATCCAGTCCTCACACCTTTCCATTTGGTGAACCATAAGTTTTTGTACTGAATCTGTGATTGCCTTTCTCTGTGGAGATATCTTCTTTTGTATCAATTTTTAGGTAACACCTATATGTGATATGACAGGATATGTGTCTTTCGCTTTGTCCCTTACTACAAGTTGCGTGATTACTTCTAGACTCATCTATGGTGCTGCAAATGGCATTGTTTCATTTTTTCTCTAGCTCATATTCCATCTGTACATGTAGCAGTTCTTCTTTGTCCACCCATCTGTCGGTGGACTTTTTGGTGACTTCCATATCTTGGCTATTGTGCTACTATGCAATGCAGATTTGCCTGCCAGTGTCTTTCCAATTCTGTCTTCTTAGGTTATAGGTCCAGGTATAGGTCTACTGGATCATATGGTAGCTCAGCGTTAACCTTTGAAAGGCACCTCCTTTCTGTTCTCTTTAGTGGTTCTTTCCAGGTTACATCCCACTTAAAGTGGAGGGTATGCATTTCTCCACAGCACCTTTAGCATTTATTCTTTGTAGTGTTTTGGTGATGGTTATTCTGACTGGTGTGAACTGATACCTCTTTGTGGTTGAATTTGCATGTGTCTCATAATCTGTTGAAATTGAGCTTTAAGGCTGGTCCTTTTAATTTTTCAGGCTGTGAGTACAGCTTAGTTCTTCAAAGTGTTTTCTTAAAGTATGTGTCCTATTTTAGAAATTTTTGGCCATTACCTCCCTCAAGACATTTTGCGGTGACCATGAGCACAGGCTTAAATCTGCTTTTGCAGGTAACGTCCAGAGGGCGGCAGTCTTTCTACGTTCCCCACTCTGGTACAAGGGAAACAGACCTCCCGGCCAGTGGTGTTCCTCGGTTATAAATTAGAGTGGGATGTGCCTGAATAAACCCACAAATGCTGATGTCTCCTTACTTATGTTTGTCTTTTAAATTTAACTTATATTTATTAGTGGAGTAATATTACATTGTGTACATGGAACAGTTCTTCTTGGTGCATTCCTCTGTTGATGGACATTTTCATTGCTTCCAAATGTTGGCTATGGTAAATATGGCTGGAGTGCAGGATTGCCAGCCTGTGACGTTTTGATTCTCATTTTCTCAGGAGATAGGCCCAGCAGTGGGTATGACTGACTGACGGGTAGCTCAATGTTTACCTTTTCAAGGCACTTCCATTGTGTTTTCATTAGAGGCTCTTACCACGTCCCCCTTAGAGCCGAGTGTACGCATTTCTCCACAGTCCCTTCAGCATTTATTTTTTATTTTATTATTTATTTATTATTTTATTTTTGGCTGTGTTGGGTTTTCGTTTCTGTGCGAGGGCTTTCTCTAGTTGCGGCAAGCGGGGGCCACTCTTCATTGCGATGCGCGGGCCTCTCACTATCGCGGCCTCTCTTGTTGCGGAGCACAGGCTCCAGACGCGCAGGCTCAGTAGTTGTGGCTCACGGGCCTAGTTGCTCCGCGGCATGTGGGATCTTCCCAGACCAGGGCTCGAACCCGTGTCCCCTGCATTGGCAGGCAGATTCTCGACCACTGCGCCACCGGGGAAGCCCCAGCATTTATTTTTTGAAGCATTTTTGCTGAAGGCCATTCGACTGCTGTGAGCTGATAGGTTTTTGTAATTTGGGTTTGCATGTCTTTCCAAATTCCTAAAATACATCATTTTCCCACACCTTTTTCTTTTCCCTTAAAAGAAAAAAACTGTGAGTACAATATACCTCTTGAAATTGTCTTCTTGGAAGGTTGCCCTCTTTTGAAATTGCTGCTCCATTTTTGATCCCAGGATTTATTTGGAGGGCAGGTGTCATTTACAGAATTGCAAGTTGGTGAATATTTAGTGACCTTTAGCAGTGGGTGTAAAGCGGCTGTTGTGGGAAGTGGCCACAAGGAGGCAGCATTTCTCCATTCCCAAATCTGGGTACTAGGGCAGCAGAGCCTTTCTGGAAGTCATGTTCCTAGGTTGTAAATTAGAATGGCATGTGCCAGGAGAAACCCCCATAAGTTTATGTCTCATTACTTCTTGTTTTTGTTAATTGTTTTAATCGGGGTAAAGATTAGAATATTGTTTGTCCTAGGGGTACACAATCTGGTTCATTTGTATATTATATATGTCTATTCTACCGACCCTCTTCCCATGTAAAATATTACATAGTGTTCTGTAGACCTCCCTTGCTATATGGTCGGTCTCTTTGAAATATGTATATAGTATGTATTTGGATATGTATAGTAACACTAATCTCATTTATCCATGCCCCCCACCTTTCCTTTTAGATGAGCACAGTTGGTTGTCTAAGTCTGTGAGTGTCTTTCTCTGTGGAAATATGTTCATTTGTGTGAGTTATTAGGTAACGCCTATAAGGGATAGCATAGGATATAGGTCTTTTGCTTTCCGACTTACCTCATGTTTTGTGATTATCTCCAGGCTCATCTCTGCTGCCTCAAAGAGCAGTGTTTCGTTGTTTTCCATGGCTAATATTTCTTTGTGTACATGGACCCCTTCCTCTTTATCCATTCACCCGTTGATGGACATTTTGGTTGCTTCCCATCTTGGCTATTTTGAATAAGGCTGCAGTGCAGCTTTTGCAGCCTGTGTCTTTTCGATTCTGGTCTTCTCAGGTGAGAGGCCCAGTGGTGTGCCTGCTGGATTGAATGGTACCTCAACTTTTACTTTTAATCGCAGTTCCTTTCTGTTCTCATTATTGGCTGTTAACCACTTGTCTTCTCCCAAGCACCTAGAGGTTACACAGTTCTCTACCACCCCATCAGCATTTATTGTTTGTAGACTTTTTGCTGACGGTCAGTCGACAGGTGTGAGTTGAAACCTTTTGGTTGATTAGATTGCATGAGTCTAATAATTCCTGAGGTTGAGCTTTTATCCATTTTCCTGTTTTTTTATAAAGAGAGTGAGGAATACTTACCTCTTCATACTATCTTCTTGAAACATTTGCCTGTTTTGAATTATTATGTCCATTCCCTACCTGAACACAATTCATGACAGCAGTTGTCCTTTACAGCCCTGAGTCCTTGTGAATTTTAAGTGACCATTAGCTGTGGGTTTAAAGCTGCTTTTGCGGGAAACGGCCACAAGGCGGCAGCATTTCTCCTTTACCAAATCTGATTACTAGGGCAACAGAGCCTTATTGGAAGTGGTGTGCTAGGTTGTAAATGAGAATGGAATGTGCCAGGAAAAAGCCCTTTAAGTTTATGTGTCATTACTTCTTGTTCGTATTTTTAACATAATTTTTATATTTTATCACAGCAAATTTGATTACAATGGTTTGTTTGTTCTAGGTGTGCAAGATGTGGTTCTTTCACCCATGTACATATATCTATTCTTCTTCGGAATCTTTTCCCATGTAGGTTATGACACAATGTTGAGTAGTCTTCTCTTGGTATTCTGTAGGTCTTTGGTGATTATATATTTCACGTGTGTTTGTATATCTCTGTTAACCTCAATATGGTGATGTATCCAATCCTCACACCTTTCCATTTGGTGAACCATAAGTTTTTGTACTGAATCTGTGATTGCCTTTCTCTGTGGAGATATCTTCTTTTGTATCAATTTTTAGGTAACACCTATATGTGATATGACAGGATATGTGTCTTTCGCTTTGTCCCTTACTACAAGGTGCGTGATTACTTCTAGACTCATCTATGGTGCTGCAAATGGCATTGTTTCATTTTTTCTCTAGCTCATATTCCATCTGTACATGTAGCAGTTCTTCTTTGTCCACCCATCTGTCGGTGGACTTTTTGGTGACTTCCATATCTTGGCTATTGTGCTACTATGCAATGCAGATTTGCCTGCCAGTGTCTTTCCAATTCTGTCTTCTTAGGTTATAGGTCCAGGTATAGGTCTACTGGATCATATGGTAGCTCAGCGTTAACCTTTGAAAGGCACCTCCTTTCTGTTCTCTTTAGTGGTTCTTTCCAGGTTACATCCCACTTAAAGTGGAGGGTATGCATTTCTCCACAGCACCTTTAGCATTTATTCTTTGTAGTGTTTTGGTGATGGTTATTCTGACTGGTGTGAGCTGATACCTCTTTGTGGTTGAATTTGCATGTGTCTCATAATCTGTTGAAATTGAGCTTTAAGGCTGGTCCTTTTAATTTTTCAGGCTGTGAGTACAGCTTAGTTCTTCAAAGTGTTTTCTTAAAGTATGTGTCCTATTTTAGAAATTTTTGGCCATTACCTCCCTCAAGACATTTTGCGGTGACCATGAGCACAGGCTTAAATCTGCTTTTGCAGGTAACGTCCAGAGGGCGGCAGTCTTTCTACGTTCCCCACTCTGGTACAAGGGAAACAGACCTCCCGGCCAGTGGTGTTCCTCGGTTATAAATTAGAGTGGGATGTGCCTGAATAAACCCACAAATGCTGATGTCTCCTTACTTATGTTTGTCTTTTAAATTTAACTTATATTTATTAGTGGAGTAATATTACATTGTGTACATGGAACAGTTCTTCTTGGTGCATTCCTCTGTTGATGGACATTTTCATTGCTTCCAAATGTTGGCTATGGTAAATATGGCTGGAGTGCAGGATTGCCAGCCTGTGACGTTTTGATTCTCATTTTCTCAGGAGATAGGCCCAGCAGTGGGTATGACTGACTGACGGGTAGCTCAATGTTTACCTTTTCAAGGCACTTCCATTGTGTTTTCATTAGAGGCTCTTACCACGTCCCCCTTAGAGCCGACTGTACGCATTTCTCCACAGTCCCTTCAGCATTTATTTTTTGAAGCATTTTTGCTGAAGGCCATTCGACTGCTGTGAGCTGATAGGTTTTTGTAATTTGGGTTTGCATGTCTTTCCAAATTCCTAAAATACATCATTTTCCCACACCTTTTTCTTTTCCCTTAAAAGAAAAAAACTGTGAGTACAATATACCTCTTGAAATTGTCTTCTTGGAAGGTTGCCCTCTTTTGAAATTGCTGCTCCATTTTTGATCCCAGGATTTATTTGGAGGGCAGGTGTCATTTACAGAATTGCAAGTTGGTGAATATTTAGTGACCTTTAGCAGTGGGTGTAAAGCGGCTGTTGTGGGAAGTGGCCACAAGGAGGCAGCATTTCTCCATTCCCAAATCTGGGTACTAGGGCAGCAGAGCCTTTCTGGAAGTCATGTTCCTAGGTTGTAAATTAGAATGGCATGTGCCAGGAGAAACCCCCATAAGTTTATGTCTCATTACTTCTTGTTTTTGTTAATTGTTTTAATCGGGGTAAAGATTAGAATATTGTTTGTCCTAGGGGTACACAATCTGGTTCATTTGTATATTATATATGTCTATTCTACCGACCCTCTTCCCATGTAAAATATTACATAGTGTTCTGTAGACCTCCCTTGCTATATGGTCGGTCTCTTTGAAATATGTATATAGTATGTATTTGGATATGTATAGTAACACTAATCTCATTTATCCATGCCCCCCACCTTTCCTTTTAGATGAGCACAGTTGGTTGTCTAAGTCTGTGAGTGTCTTTCTCTGTGGAAATATGTTCATTTGTGTGAGTTATTAGGTAACGCCTATAAGGGATAGCATAGGATATAGGTCTTTTGCTTTCCGACTTACCTCATGTTTTGTGATTATCTCCAGGCTCATCTCTGCTGCCTCAAAGAGCAGTGTTTCATTGTTTTCCATGGCTAATATTTCATTGTGTACATGGACCCCTTCCTCTTTATCCATTCACCCGTTGATGGACATTTCGGTTGCTTCCCATCTTGGCTATTTTGAATAAGGCTGCAGTGCAGCTTTTGCAGCCTGTGTCTTTTCGATTCTGGTCTTGTCAGGTCAGAGGCCCAGTGGTGTGCCTGCTGGATTGAATGGTACCTCAACTTTTACTTTTAAACGCAGTTCCTTTCTGTTCTCATTATTGGCTGTTAACCACTTTACTTCTCACCAGCACCTAGAGGTTACACAGTTCTCTACCACCCCATCAGCATTTATTGTTTGTAGACTTTTTGCTGACGGTCATTCGACAGGTGTGAGTTGAAACCTTTTGGTTGATTAGATTGCATAAGTCTAATAATTCCTGAGGTTGAGCTTTTATCCATTTTCCTGTTTTTTTATAAAGAGAGTGAGGAATACTTACCTCTTCATACTATCTTCTTGAAACATTTGCCTGTTTTGAATTATTTTGTCCATTCCCTACCTGAACACAATTCATGACAGCCGTTGTCCTTTACAGCCCTGAGTCCTTGTGAATTTTAAGTGACCATTAGCTGTGGGTTTAAAGCTGCTTTTGCGGGAAACGGCCACAAGGCGGCAGCACTTCTCCTTTACCAAATCTGATTACTAGGGCAACAGAGCCTTATTGGAAGTGGTGTGCTAGGTTGTAAATGAGAATGGAATGTGCCAGGGAAAAGCCCTTTAAGTTTATGTGTCATTACTTCTTGTTCGTATTTTTAACATAATTTTTATATTTTATCACAGCAAATTTGATTACAATGGTTTGTTTTTTCTAGGTGTGCAAGATGTGGTTCTTTCACCCATGTACATATATCTATTCTTCTTCGGAATCTTTTCCCATGTAGGTTATGACACAATGTTGAGTAGTCTTCTCTTGGTATTCTGTAGGTCTTTGGTGATTATATATTTCACGTGTGTTTGTATATCTCTGTTAACCTCAATATGGTGACGTATCCAATCCTCACACCTTTCCATTTGGTGAACCATAAGTTTTTGTACTGAATCTGTGATTGCCTTTCTCTGTGGAGATATCTTCGTTTGTATCAATTTTTAGGTAACACCTATATGTGATATGACAGGATATGTGTCTTTCGCTGTATCCCTTACTACAAGTTGCGTGATTACGTCTAGACTCATCTATGGTGCTGCAAATGGCATTGTTTCATTTTTTCTCTAGCTCATATTCCATCTGTACATGTAGCAGTTCTTCTTTGTCCACCCATCTGTCGGTGGACTTTTTGGTGACTTCCATATCTTGGCTATTGTGATACTATGCAATGCAGATTTGCCTGCCAGTGTCTTTCCAATTCTGTCTTCTTAGGTTATAGGTCCAGGTATAGGTCTACTGGATCATATGGTAGCTCAGCGTTAACCTTTGAAAGGCACCTCCTTTCTGTTCTCTTTAGTGGTTCTTTCCAGGTTACGTCCCACTTAAAGTGGAGGGTATGCATTTCTCCACAGCACCTTTAGCCTTTATTCTTTGTAGTGTTTTGGTGATGGTTATTCTGACTGGTGTGAGCTGATACCTCTTTGTGCTTGAATTTGCATGTGTGTCATAATCTGCTGAAATTGAGCTTTAAGGCTGGTCCTTTTAATTTTTCAGGCTGTGAGTACAGCTTAGTTCTTCAAAGTGTTTTCTTAAAGTATGTGTCCTATTTTAGAAATTTTTGGCCATTACCTCCCTCAAGACATTTTGCGGTGACCATGAGCACAGGCTTAAATCTGCTTTTGCAGGTAACGTCCAGAGGGCGGCAGTCTTTCTACGTTCCCCACTCTGGTACTAGGGAAACAGACCTCCCGGCCAGTGGTGTTCCTCGGTTATAAATTAGAGTGGGATGTGCCTGAATAAACCCACAAATGCTGATGTCTCCTTACTTATGTTTGTCTTTTAAATTTAACTTATATTTATTAGTGGAGTAATATTACATTGTGTACATGGAACAGTTCTTCTTGGTGCATTCCTCTGTTGATGGACATTTTCATTGCTTCCAAATGTTGGCTATGGTAAATATGGCTGGATTGCCAGCCTGTGACGTTTTGATTCTCATTTTCTCAGGAGATAGGCCCAGCAGTGGGTATGACTGACTGACGGGTAGCTCAATGTTTACCTTTTCAAGGCACTTCCATTGTGTTTTCATTAGAGGCTCTTACCACGTCCCCCTTAGAGCCGACTGTACGCATTTCTCCACAGTCCCTTCAGCATTTATTTTTTGAAGCATTTTTGCTGAAGGCCATTCGACTGCTGTGAGCTGATAGGTTTTTGTAATTTGGGTTTGCATGTCTTTCCAAATTCCTAAAATACATCATTTTCCCACACCTTTTTCTTTTCCCTTAAAAGAAAAAAACTGTGAGTACAATATACCTCTTGAAATTGTCTTCTTGGAAGGTTGCCCTCTTTTGAAATTGCTGCTCCATTTTTGATCCCAGGATTTATTTGGAGGGCAGGTGTCATTTACAGAATTGCAAGTTGGTGAATATTTAGTGACCTTTAGCAGTGGGTGTAAAGCGGCTGTTGTGGGAAGTGGCCACAAGGAGGCAGCATTTCTCCATTCCCAAATCTGGGTACTAGGGCAGCAGAGCCTTTCTGGAAGTCATGTTCCTAGGTTGTAAATTAGAATGGCATGTGCCAGGAGAAACCCCCATAAGTTTATGTCTCATTACTTCTTGTTTTTGTTAATTGTTTTAATCGGGGTAAAGATTAGAATATTGTTTGTCCTAGGGGTACACAATCTGGTTCATTTGTATATTATATATGTCTATTCTACCGACCCTCTTCCCATGTAAAATATTACATAGTGTTCTGTAGACCTCCCTTGCTATATGGTCGGTCTCTTTGAAATATGTATATAGTATGTATTTGGATATGTATAGTAACACTAATCTCATTTATCCATGCCCCCCACCTTTCCTTTTAGATGAGCACAGTTGGTTGTCTAAGTCTGTGAGTGTCTTTCTCTGTGGAAATATGTTCATTTGTGTGAGTTATTAGGTAACGCCTATAAGGGATAGCATAGGATATTGGTCTTTTGCTTTCCGACTTACCTCATGTTTTGTGATTATCTCCAGGCTCATCTCTGCTGCCTCAAAGAGCAGTGTTTCATTGTTTTCCATGGCTAATATTTCATTGTGTACATGGACCCCTTCCTCTTTATCCATTCACCCGTTGATGGACATTTCGGTTGCTTCCCATCTTGGCTATTTTGAATAAGGCTGCAGTGCAGCTTTTGCAGCCTGTGTCTTTTCGATTCTGGTCTTGTCAGGTCAGAGGCCCAGTGGTGTGCCTGCTGGATTGAATGGTACCTCAACTTTTACTTTTAATCGCAGTTCCTTTCTGTTCTCATTATTGGCTGTTAACCACTTGTCTTCTCCCAAGCACCTAGAGGTTACACAGTTCTCTACCACCCCATCAGCATTTATTGTTTGTAGACTTTTTGCTGACGGTCAGTCGACAGGTGTGAGTTGAAACCTTTTGGTTGATTAGATTGCATAAGTCTAATAATTCCTGAGGTTGAGCTTTTATCCATTTTCCTGTTTTTTTATAAAGAGAGTGAGGAATACTTACCTCTTCATACTATCTTCTTGAAACATTTGCCTGTTTTGAATTATTTTGTCCATTCCCTACCTGAACACAATTCATGACAGCCGTTGTCCTTTACAGCCCTGAGTCCTTGTGAATTTTAAGTGACCATTAGCTGTGGGTTTAAAGCTGCTTTTGCGGGAAACGGCCACAAGGCGGCAGCACTTCTCCTTTACCAAATCTGATTACTAGGGCAACAGAGCCTTATTGGAAGTGGTGTGCTAGGTTGTAAATGAGAATGGAATGTGCCAGGGAAAAGCCCTTTAAGTTTATGTGTCATTACTTCTTGTTCGTATTTTTAACATAATTTTTATATTTTATCACAGCAAATTTGATTACAATGGTTTGTTTTTTCTAGGTGTGCAAGATGTGGTTCTTTCACCCATGTACATATATCTATTCTTCTTCGGAATCTTTTCCCATGTAGGTTATGACACAATGTTGAGTAGTCTTCTCTTGGTATTCTGTAGGTCTTTGGTGATTATATATTTCACGTGTGTTTGTATATCTCTGTTAACCTCAATATGGTGACGTATCCAATCCTCACACCTTTCCATTTGGTGAACCATAAGTTTTTGTACTGAATCTGTGATTGCCTTTCTCTGTGGAGATATCTTCGTTTGTATCAATTTTTAGGTAACACCTATATGTGATATGACAGGATATGTGTCTTTCGCTGTGTCCCTTACTACAAGTTGCGTGATTACGTCTAGACTCATCTATGGTGCTGCAAATGGCATTGTTTCATTTTTTCTCTAGCTCATATTCCATCTGTACATGTAGCAGTTCTTCTTTGTCCACCCATCTGTCGGTGGACTTTTTGGTGACTTCCATATCTTGGCTATTGTGATACTATGCAATGCAGATTTGCCTGCCAGTGTCTTTCCAATTCTGTCTTCTTAGGTTATAGGTCCAGGTATAGGTCTACTGGATCATATGGTAGCTCAGCGTTAACCTTTGAAAGGCACCTCCTTTCTGTTCTCTTTAGTGGTTCTTTCCAGGTTACGTCCCACTTAAAGTGGAGGGTATGCATTTCTCCACAGCACCTTTAGCCTTTATTCTTTGTAGTGTTTTGGTGATGGTTATTCTGACTGGTGTGAGCTGATACCTCTTTGTGCTTGAATTTGCATGTGTGTCATAATCTGCTGAAATTGAGCTTTAAGGCTGGTCCTTTTAATTTTTCAGGCTGTGAGTACAGCTTAGTTCTTCAAAGTGTTTTCTTAAAGTATGTGTCCTATTTTAGAAATTTTTGGCCATTACCTCCCTCAAGACATTTTGCGGTGACCATGAGCACAGGCTTAAATCTGCTTTTGCAGGTAACGTCCAGAGGGCGGCAGTCTTTCTACGTTCCCCACTCTGGTACTAGGGAAACAGACCTCCCGGCCAGTGGTGTTCCTCGGTTATAAATTAGAGTGGGATGTGCCTGAATAAACCCACAAATGCTGATGTCTCCTTACTTATGTTTGTCTTTTAAATTTAACTTATATTTATTAGTGGAGTAATATTACATTGTGTACATGGAACAGTTCTTCTTGGTGCATTCCTCTGTTGATGGACATTTTCATTGCTTCCAAATGTTGGCTATGGTAAATATGGCTGGATTGCCAGCCTGTGACGTTTTGATTCTCATTTTCTCAGGAGATAGGCCCAGCAGTGGGTATGACTGACTGACGGGTAGCTCAATGTTTACCTTTTCAAGGCACTTCCATTGTGTTTTCATTAGAGGCTCTTACCACGTCCCCCTTAGAGCCGACTGTACGCATTTCTCCACAGTCCCTTCAGCATTTATTTTTTGAAGCATTTTTGCTGAAGGCCATTCGACTGCTGTGAGCTGATAGGTTTTTGTAATTTGGGTTTGCATGTCTTTCCAAATTCCTAAAATACATCATTTTCCCACACCTTTTTCTTTTCCCTTAAAAGAAAAAAACTGTGAGTACAATATACCTCTTGAAATTGTCTTCTTGGAAGGTTGCCCTCTTTTGAAATTGCTGCTCCATTTTTGATCCCAGGATTTATTTGGAGGGCAGGTGTCATTTACAGAATTGCAAGTTGGTGAATATTTAGTGACCTTTAGCAGTGGGTGTAAAGCGGCTGTTGTGGGAAGTGGCCACAAGGAGGCAGCATTTCTCCATTCCCAAATCTGGGTACTAGGGCAGCAGAGCCTTTCTGGAAGTCATGTTCCTAGGTTGTAAATTAGAATGGCATGTGCCAGGAGAAACCCCCATAAGTTTATGTCTCATTACTTCTTGTTTTTGTTAATTGTTTTAATCGGGGTAAAGATTAGAATATTGTTTGTCCTAGGGGTACACAATCTGGTTCATTTGTATATTATATATGTCTATTCTACCGACCCTCTTCCCATGTAAAATATTACATAGTGTTCTGTAGACCTCCCTTGCTATATGGTCGGTCTCTTTGAAATATGTATATAGTATGTATTTGGATATGTATAGTAACACTAATCTCATTTATCCATGCCCCCCACCTTTCCTTTTAGATGAGCACAGTTGGTTGTCTAAGTCTGTGAGTGTCTTTCTCTGTGGAAATATGTTCATTTGTGTGAGTTATTAGGTAACGCCTATAAGGGATAGCATAGGATATTGGTCTTTTGCTTTCCGACTTACCTCATGTTTTGTGATTATCTCCAGGCTCATCTCTGCTGCCTCAAAGAGCAGTGTTTCATTGTTTTCCATGGCTAATATTTCATTGTGTACATGGACCCCTTCCTCTTTATCCATTCACCCGTTGATGGACATTTTGGTTGCTTCCCATCTTGGCTATTTTGAATAAGGCTGCAGTGCAGCTTTTGCAGCCTGTGTCTTTTCGATTCTGGTCTTGTCAGGTCAGAGGCCCAGTGGTGTGCCTGCTGGATTGAATGGTACCTCAACTTTTACTTTTAAACGCAGTTCCTTTCTGTTCTCATTATTGGCTGTTAACCACTTTACTTCTCACCAGCACCTAGAGGTTACACAGTTCTCTACCACCCCATCAGCATTTATTGTTTGTAGACTTTTTGCTGACGGTCAGTCGACAGGTGTGAGTTGAAACCTTTTGGTTGATTAGATTGCATAAGTCTAATAATTCCTGAGGTTGAGCTTTTATCCATTTTCCTGTTTTTTTTTTATTCAAAGAGAGAGAGGAATACTTGCCTCTTCATACTATCTTCTTGAAACATTTGCCTGTTTTGAATTATTTTGTCCATTCCCTACCTGAGCACAATTTTTGACGGTAGGTGTCCTTTACAGCCCCGAGTCCTTGTGATTTTTAAGTGACCTTTAGCTGTGGGTTTAAACCTGCTCTTACGGGGAATGGCCAGAAGGCGGCGGCATTTCTTCTTCACCATATCTGATTACTAGGGCAACAGAGCCTTATTGGAAGTGTTGTGCTAGGTTGTAAATTAGAATGGAATGTGCCAGGAAAAAGCCCTTTAAGTTTATGTGTCATTACTTCTTGTTCGTATTTTTAACATAATTTTTATTTTTTATCACAGCAAATTTGATTACAATGGTTTGTTTGTTCTAGGTGTGCAAGATGTGGTTCTTTCACACATATACATATATCTATCTTCTTCGGAATATTTTCCCATGTTGGTTAGGACACAGTGTTGAGTAGTCTTCTCTTGGTATTCTGTAGGTCTTTGGTGATTATGTATTTCACATGGTTTGTATATCTCTGTTAACCCCAATATGGTAATGTATCCAATCCTCACACCTTTCCATTTGGTGAACCATAAGTTTGTTTAATGAATCTGTGATTGCCTTTCTCTGTGGAAATATCTTCATTGGTATCAATTTTTAGGTAACACCTGAAAGTGATGTGATAGGATATGTGTCTTTCACTTTCTCACTTACTGCAAGTTGTGTGATTTCTTCTAGACTCATCTATGGTGCTGCAAATGGCATTGTTTCATTTTTTCACTAGCGAATATTCCATCTGTACATGTAGCAGTTCTTCTTTGTCCACGCATCTGTTGGTGGACTTTTTGGTTACTTCCATATCTATCTATCTTGGCTATTGTAATACTGTGCAATTCAGATTTGCCTGCCTGTATCCTTCAAATTCTGTTCTTTTAGGTTATAGGTCCAGGAATTGTCCTGCTGAATCATATAGTAGGTCAATGTTTACCATTTTAAGGCACCTGTATTCTCTTCTCATTAGTGGCTCTTTCCAACTTACGTCCCACTTAAATTTGAGGGTATGCATTTCTCCACAACAACTTCAGCATTTATTGTTTGTAGTTTTCTTGCCGATGGTTATTCTTATACCTCTTTTTGGTTGAATTTGCATGTGCCTCACAATCCGTTGAAATGGAGCTTTAAGGCATGTCCTTTTAATTTTTTAAACTGTGATTACCGCTTAGTTCTTCAAAGTGTTTTCTTTTTTTTTTTTAATTTTTATTTATTCATTTATTTATTCATTCATTTATGGCTGTGTTGGGTCTTCGTTTCTGTGCGAGGGCCTTCTCCAGCCGCGGCAAGTGGGGGCCACTCTTCATCACGGTGCGCGGGCCTCTCACTGTAGTGGCCTCTCTTGTTGCGGAGCACAGGCTCCAGACGCACAGGCTCAGTAATTGTGGCTCACAGGCGTAGCCGCTCTGCGGCATGTGGGATCCTCCCAGACCAGGGCTCGAACCCGTGTCCCCTGCATTGGCAGGCAGACTCTAAACACCAGGGAAGCCCCTTCAACGTGTTTTCTTAAAGTTTGTGTCACATTATGAAATTTTTGGACATTACCTCCCTCAAGATATTTTGAGGGCAGGTTTCATTTACAGTCCTGCAGTACTTGTTTATATGAAGTGACCATTAGCCCAGACTTTAAAGCTGTTTTTGCAGGTAATGGCTAGAGGGCGGCAGCCTTTCTACGTTCCCCACTCTGGTAACTAGGGAAACAGTCCTTCAGGCCAGTGGTGTTCCTGGGCTATAAATTAGCATGGAATGTGCCCGGATAAATCCACAAAAGCTGATGTCTCCTTACTTCTGTTTGTTTTTTAAATTTAATTTTTATTTTTAGTGGAGCAATATTCCATTGTGTACATGGAGCACATCTTCTTTGTGCATTCCTCTGGTGATGCACATATTTATTGTTTCCAAATTTTGGCTATGGTAAATTTTGCTGGAGTACAAGATTGCCAACTTCTCTCTTTTTGATCGTCATCTTCTCAGGTGATAGCGCCAGCAGTGGGTATGGAAAAATGCTCATCATCTTGAATTTATAAAGACTTGCTAATCCAGTCTACAAAAACATTTACCTCACAACAGTCAGAATGATCATCACCAAAAAATCTACAAAC
Source organism: Balaenoptera borealis (assembly GCF_965194805.1). NCBI lineage: Eukaryota > Metazoa > Chordata > Mammalia > Artiodactyla > Balaenopteridae > Balaenoptera > Balaenoptera borealis. The sequence goes on from NW_028123345.1 coordinate 322,043, forward strand.
GATAAATGCTGAACGGGTATTAGAGAACTGTGTACCCTCTAGCTGCTGGTTGGATGTAAACTGGTAACCTCCAGTAGTGAGAACATAATGGAGGTGAGTTTAAAGGTAAACATTGAGCTTCTATATGATCTGGAAAGGCCACTGCTGGGACTATCACCTTAGAAGACCAGAATCAAAAAGACACAGGCTGGCAATCCTGCACTGCAGCAATATTTACCATAGCCAAAAGTTGGAAACAACCAAAATGTCCTTCAACAGATGAATGCACAACGAAGAAGTTTTCATTGTACACAGTCGAATATTAGCCATGGAAAAGAATGAAACAGTGACGTTTGCAACACCATAGAAGGACCTAGAGATAATCACACAACTTGAAGTTACGAAGAAACTGAAAGACAGGTATCCTATGATATAACTTCTAGGTTTTACCTAAAAATTGATACACATGAACTTATTTCCAAGACAAGGGCCCTAATGGATGAAGAAAACAAAATTATATTTAACCAAATGGAAAGGTGTGAGGAATGTATAAATTAGGATATGCTGGATGACAGACCTATACTAATACATATGAAAAATATAAATCACCAAAACCTAGGTTATACCTACAGAGGTCTACTCAACACTCTGTAATAACCTACGTGGGATAGGATCCAAAGATCAATAGATACATATATAATGAACCAGATTCTGTACACCTAGAAGAAACACAACATTTTAATCAAATTTGCTCTAATAAAAAATAAATTTAAAAAACAAACAGAAAGTAAGGAGATATAAGCTGTTGGGTGTTGTCTTGGCACATTCCACTCTAATTTTCTGCCTACTAACACGATTTCCAGGAAGGCTCTGTTGCCCAAGTGCCGAGAGTTGGAAATGTAGAAATGCTGCCTCCTTGTGGCCGTTTAACACAAGACCAGCTTTAACCCCACAGCTAATGGTCAGTTAATATTCACAAGGACTCAGGGCTGTAAAGGACACCTGCCCTCAGAAAATATCCTGAGGCAGGGAATGGGCAAAAAACTCAACACACAGCAAATTTTTCAAGAAGATCATTGGTAAGTTTTACTCACTGTTTTGTTTTTGTTTTTTTAAAGGGGTAAGTTTTACTTTTTTTTAAAGGAAAATGGATATAAGCTCAACATAAAGAATTATTAGACTAATGCAAATCTAATCTACAAAAGGTTTCAACTCGCACCAGTCAAATAACCATCAGCAAAACGTCTACGAACAATAAATGCTGAAGGTGTTTTAGCGAACTCTGTGCCCTGTAGCGGCTGGTGAGATGTAAAGTGGTAAAAGCCAATAATGAGAACAGAAAGGAGCTGCGTTTAAAAGTAAAAATTGAGCTACCATTTGATCCAGCAGGACCAGAGCTGGGCCTATCACCAGAGAAGAGCAGAATCGAGAAGACACAGGCGGCAAAAGCTGCATTGCAGCAATATTCACAATAGGCAAGACAAGGAAGCAACCAAAATGCCCATCAGCATGAATAGACAAAGAAGAAGTGGTCGGGGTACACAATGGAATATTTGCCATGGAAAACAATGAAACACTGCTCTTTGCAGCACCTTAGATGAGCCTAGATATAATCACAGAACATGAGGTAATTCGGAAAGCAAAAGACAAATATACTATGATATTACTTACAGATGTTATCTAACAACTGACAGAAATGAACATATTTCCAGAGAAAGACACAGTGTTAGAAGACAAACTATGCTTATGTTTACGATTACAGTGAGCATACATATAGAAATACATATTAAATACATATATCAAAAAGACTGACCATATAGAAATGGTGGTCTACAGAACACTCTAATAATTTACATGAGAAGGTGATCTGTACATGAAGAAATATATATAATGTACAATTGTAACAGAATGTGTACATCTAGAATAAACAATATTCTAAAAATTAAAATAATGAACAAGAAATAATGAGACATAAACTTCAGGGTCTTTTTCCTGGCACATTCTATTCTAATTTACAACCTAGGAACACGACTTCCAGAAAGGCTCTGCTGCCCTAGTAACCGGTTTTGGGAATGGAGAAATGCTGCCTCCTTGTGGCCATTTCCCACACAGCAGCTTTAAACCCAGGGCTAATGGTCACTAAATATTCACAATCATTGCAGCCATGTAAATGACACCTGCTCTCAAAAAAAAACCCTGGGGTTGAAAATCGACCACAAAATTCAAAAGAGAGCAACCTTCCAAGAAGACTATTTCAAGAGGTATATTGTACTCACACATTTTTTCTTTTTTTTAAAGAAAAGAGGAAGGCGTGGGAAAATGCTGAACATTAGGAATTATTAAAGACATGCAAATCCAAACTACAAAAACCTATCAGCTCACACCAGTCAGAATAGCCATAAGCAAAAATTCTGCAAACAGTAAATATTGAAGTGGTTGTGGAGAAAAGTGTACCCTCAGTGGTAAGTAAGTGGGACGTGGTAAGAGCCACTAATGAAAACACAATGGAGGTGCCTTGAAAAGGTAAACACTGAGCTACGAGTCAGTGAAGCATACCCACTGCTGGGCCTATCACCTGAGAAAATGAGAATCAAAAGTCACAGGCTGGCAATAGTGCACTCCAGCAATATTTACCATAGCCAACACTTAGAAGCAATGAAAACGTCCATCAACAGAGGAATGCACCAAGAAGAAGTGGTCCATGTATACAATGGAATATTACTCCAATAAAAAATATAAATTAAATTTAAAAAGCAAACATAAGTAAGGGCACATAAGCTTTTGGGGGTTTATCAGGGCACATTCCATTCTAATTTATAACCAAGGAACACCACTGGCAGGAAGGTCTGTTTCCCTAGGTACCAGACTGACGAAGTTAGAAATGCTGTTGCCCTCTAGCCTTTAACTGCAACAGCAGCTTTAAATCTGTGCTAATGGTCACTTCATATGCACAAGTACTGCAGGGTTGTAAATGAAACTTGCCCGCAAAATGTCTTGACAAAGGTAAAGGCCAAAATATTTCAAAATGTGCCACATATTTCAAGAAAACAATTTGAAGAATTAAGCTGTACTCACAGTTTGAAAAATAAAAAGACATGCCTGAAAGCTCAATTTCAAGGCATTATGAGACACATGCAAACCCAACCAAAAAGAGGAATCAGCTCACACAAGTCAGAATACCCATCAGCAAAAAAACTACAAATGATCAATGCTGAAGAGGTTGTGGAGAAATGCTTACCCTCAATTTGAAGTGGGATGTAACCAGGTAAGAGTCACTAATGGGAACCGAAGGGAGGTGCCTTTAAAAGATAAAAATTGAGCTACTATAGTATCCAGCATGCACACTCCTGGGCCTATATACTAAGAAGACAGAATTGCAAAGACACAGGCAGGCAAATCTGCACTGCAGCAGTATTAAAATAGCTAAGATATGGAAGCAACCAAAAAGTCCATCAACAGATGGGTGGACAAAGAAGAACTGCTACATGTACAGATGGAATACGAGCTAGAGAAAAAATGAAACAATGCCATTTGCAGCACCATAGATGAGTCTAGAAGTAATCACGCAACTTGTAGTAAGTGACAAAGCGAAAGACACATATCCTATCATATCACATATAGGTGTTACCTAAAAATTGATACCAATGAAGATATTTCCACAGAGAAAGGCAATCACAGATTTATTAAACAAACATATGGTTCACCAAATGGAAAGGTGTGAGGATTGGATACGTTATGATATTGGGGTTAACAGAGATATACAAACACGTGTGAAATATATAATCACCAAAGACCTACGGCACACCAAGAGAAGACTACTCAAAATTGTTTCATAACTTACATGGGAAAAGGATCCGAAGAAGAATACATGTATGTATATGTGTAAAAGAATCACATCTTGCACAACTAGAACAAACAAATCATTGTAAGCAACTTTGCTGTGATAAAAAATAAAACAAATTAAAAAAATGAACAAGAA